>NC_087285.1:11010786-11313816 GCF_015220805.1 Pogoniulus pusillus | reverse complement strand
CAAAAAAAGGCCTGAATCTCAGGGGAGAGGGGGAAAGGAAAAAAAAATTGCAAGTCTTTCTAGGGATCCATTAAAATAGTTTAATGGACAACATGGGACTACACAATAAAGTATATTAAGGAAGTGTCATGCCTATCAAGAACTGGCTATCAATTCACAAAACACACTGACACAAGCAATCAGATTACAGCCTATGGCTCCACTGCTGACTTTGGCTGTACTTGTCAAACGTGCCTTTTAAACAGCAGTACTCCAAACTCTTCACATAGGCCACCAGAACTTACTGCTTTTTGGATGTGTAATCCAAAAACCAATCCAGCATAATAAAACTTCTGAAGGTTACATCAATGTAATCTATGTGGCTTTCAACTGTTAGACAGCACTTTCATACTGTGTCCTGGAAAAACACAAAGCCATCATTTCTCCCCAGTAATAAAACATGAAGCCATCATTTCTGCCCAGCAATAAATCATCTGAGCAATGTGGTAGTTTCTATAATGGAAGAGCTACACACTGTATCTTCCATTACTTTCCAGTTTAATTAAATGTTCCTTGAATAAATCTTGTGCTTACACTCTTGCGACATGCTACCAGTGCTGCCTTCTCCATTTGTGAACTGACTGGACTCAGTCCAATCATTTCTGCTTATTGTACCTGTCACTCACAGAAAACTCCAGACTCTTAGAAGCAGTCCTCTTTGGGTCCTTCTTTGCTAGTTATTAATTTGATATGTCTCTAGAACTGAATTAATTATCTGAGCTAGGTACCAACAGACCTCTTAGCTCACTTATGTAGACTGGCCAGAGACTGAAGGTCAGGCCACCAACATTCCCTGAAGTAAAACCACTAAGAAAAAAAAATCCAGTTTGCTAAGCAGGAATACAGGCACTTGATTTAGTTTCAGTTTTCAGTGCTGGCTGAGGGAGCATGAAAAGCCTCCTCTTTGCCTTTGAATATAGAATCTTCTTACTTATCTACCACGTTAATGCAGCAGCAGCATGGGAAGGCAGAGTGATTTTAAACCACGAGAATCCTTCAGATGGCTCTACATTTCTAGTTCACTGGAGCACCATGGTGATTTAAGGCAAACTGGTTTCATTAGAACAGACAGAAGAAGAATTTATATTCGACTGTCATTCTGCAGCAAATGAAAGGACATCTTTCAGAAAAGACACAGTAACAGTTTAAATCACCATTAGCTTAATTATTAGCAGTCACCTGCCAAAACGCTGCTATGCAACCAGGGAAGAGAAGGTACTGAGTGGCTGAAATTCTTCCAGATTATGTTAGCACCTAACAAACCAGAATGAGGATAAGCAGTAAATCACATTCCATTGGCAGTAAACCTGCATAAAGTGGTATTTTCCTTTCCTGAACCAAGACTTCTACCAGAATTTTTTACAACGCTACATTTAACCTGCACCTCATAATGTTCAAGGAGTCATGGTAACTCTTCACGGTGAAAAGAATACCAAAGTCATCTATTTTCCTTAAAGCCCCTCCTATGGATCTCCTTTTGCATCTCCGTGGTACTGATCTAGTGGGGTTTGTGGGTGGAGTTTTTTTGATTGGTTGACTGGTTTGTTTTGAATATTTCCTGCTCTAAAAAGGGACAAGAGACAAAATACTTTAATACCCTGAGCTTCTAGATGAAATCCACACTTTCTCAGAAACAGTTTAAAAGATGTATTACAGAAATCACCAAATTAATTACTTTGATAGCTTGCGTTAACACTCAACAGGTCAAGTGCTGGAGTTAAACTGCCAGTTAAGATGAAGGTCATTAGCACCTTAGTTTCTGCTGACCTCTGGAAAATTAACTGGAAACAAGCTGTGTCATAGAAGTCACTGCTGAGATCCTTAGACTTCCTAATCCATCACAATGTGGCCAGCACCAGACAATTCAGATGTACTCAATTTTCTGTTTCAGAATGGCATCACTCTCTATTAAAGAAAATAAAGTCAATTACGTGCAGAAAATACTTCAGTAATACTTAACTTCATTTTCCTCAGGATGTCTAATACAATTCACTGTTACATCAAGGAAATAAATTCTGCATTTCTATCAGATCCAGTGACAGCAGAAACCACATTTGCAGCAATTAATCAGCCGGTAGAAGCCTACATGTGCACTACTTTGTCTTCTGTCTGAATCAGTACAGCTCAGCTAATAAGGTAGGAATTTTAATCTAATTAGCATAGGTAATAAAAGCCCTGTAATCTAGCATTGCTCTTTACTTGGATATTCAAAAAGCCCTCAGAATTCTTCACTTGAGCAAGGCTTACAAATCATTACAGTCCAGAAGAACAGGTGAAATTCGAGGAGTCATCCTAACTACACAGAAAAGGCAATTAAAATTATTCTTCTCACCAGCACAGTAGAGCCTAACCTGCTACAAAACATTGAGTTTGATTCCAACATCAGGCTTGTAAGGCAGAAAAAATACTTTCTTAACACGTGGACCAACACATGCTGAGGGCCACCCAGAAGGAAAGCTTCTTTGCAGAAAAGAACCTGAGGGTCCTGGTGGGCACCGAGCTGAACATAAATCAGCAGCAAGCCCTTGTTACACAGAGGATGAATGGTCTCCTGGAATGCGTTAGGAAAAGTGTTGTCAGCAGGTGGAGGAAGGTGATCTTTCCCTTCTAGCTGGCACTGGTGAAGCCACACCTGCAGTGCTGTGTCCAGTTCTGGGCTTTCCAGTACAAAACAGACATGGACGTACTGAAGAGAGTCCCATAAAGAGCCATGAAGATGATGGACAAGAGCACCTCTTCTACGAGGGAAGGCTGGGAGAGCTGGGACTGTTCAGCCTGGATAAGACAAGGCTCAAACAGCAATCTTAGCAACCACTGTGTGCAAATGCCCAAGTGGGGATGGGGCTATATTCTTCTCGGTGGTGCTCACTGACAGAACAGGAGACAGCAGGCAGAAGTTGAAACACAGGAACTTCCCCCTGAACGTCGGGGAACACTTTTTTACTGCGAGGGTGACTAAATACTTGCACAGGCTGCACAGATATGTGGTAGAGCCTCCCACCTTGGAGATACTCAAAAGCCACTAGGACACCAAAGCCCTATCTATTCAGACCAGGTATGCCATGCATTGTTTTGAGGCAATAGAGTCAGTGGGCTCTCACAGACACCTGACCACCTCTGGGTTTGTTCTCTAATACATACAGCTCTACTTTGCGCTATTCCATTAGTCCTACCAACATAGCTATGCACAAAACAGTCACAACATTTGTTTTACCAGGGAAAAGACAGTTTTACAGTAGCTGTTTTGTTTGAGAAATACTGTGTTTGATTTAAAAAGATCGAGCTGATTATGACATCTGTTGGATTAAAGAAGTTTCAGTAACACAGAAGCAAAATGGAAATCCTACTGAGCATTCTAATCTTGCCATGTGCTGAATAACCACAAGTCCCTCTCACAATCAGGAGGAGCTCTGGGTCATTTATTTATTTTGTAAGGTCAGAATTACTGCTCCAATTGTAAAATTCTGCTGCCTTAAAACACAGTAATGGATTGCTGTTTGCCATAAAACATCCTCCTCTTTTCTCAAATGGAAAGTAAGTGTAGTGAATAAGGGGGGGGGGGGGGGGGGGAATGTCTGGACAGACCAAATATAATTAAGGATTTGCAGAAAGAACTTTAAAGAGTTTCCTGACATTAGAAATCCGCGCTGATGTGCTCAGTGAAAAATCTCTGACACATAAGAAATCTACCAGCAGCTTTGACTTCTGTTTTACTTCCATGTTCAGTTTACTTCCATGTTCAGTTCTTCAGAAGAGGAAAGAAGAAGCATCCTTGTATATCAATACCTACTACTTCTCTCAGCATAAACTTTCACCAGTAATGAAAGGGGCAGTTCTGCCTGCCCACATTCACTTTTCTCACTCTAATGTTGTCTCCAGTGGCCCCGTGAAAAAACAGCAATGGACATTCAGCCTAATTATTTCTTTCATTACCACCCAGGCATACAACCATTTGTAGTAAAACAAGGATTGAACGCAAAGGACTAACCTTGTCTGCACACAGCACAGACTTCTATCAGAGAGCAGTATCAGGGGAACCACAGGCTGCAGTACCTCAGTGCTGATGGGGCTGCTCAGCAAGTCACAGATTCCTACTGCTCACCAGCAAGATAAAGACCACCACAATACATTGTCTCTAGCATCTCTTCTTCTCAGGGATTTCTAGGATGCATTGCAGTGCACTAAATGCAATTCAGTCATCTAGTTCTTACAACTCAGCCTAACCATCATTTTGGAAGACTGGTTAAAACCACTCTGGTCTCCTGAAAACGGAGCAATTGTATTCTCCAGTAAGTCAGTAACTGCAGCTTAGCAACAATCTGAAGGCTCCTGAATAAGAGACTCCTTATGAATCTGCATGGTTCTTTACAGCTTCACTGTGATTTCTGGGGGTCTTAGTGGGCAATATGCTCTAAGGGAGTCGCTGTCCCTGGAAGCGTTCAAGAAAAGACTGGATGAGGCACTTAGTGCCATGGTCTAGTTGACTGGATAGGGCTGGGTGATAGGTTGGACTGGATGAGCTTGGAGGTCTCTTCCAATCTGTTAAAAAAAAAACAACAAAACCAAACCAAACCAAAACCCCCAACCCCCCAAAACCCAACCCAACCAACCCCCAAAAAAAAAAAAAAAACCACAAAGAAAAAGTGCAAACTGGTTTCCTGAGCACTTGGGCTAGTTATGCATGCACAGCTGATACCACATCCAAGCTTATCAGACACTGCAATTAAATAAAATCTCTTCAAAACAGAAAATATATTTCATGAGTCAATGGATTTCTCAGCTATGAAGAAGTGATTCAGGCACTGTAAACACTTTAGCTGCATGACTCCAGCATCCTCAGAGGCATTTTATGACACTTCATCTCAATTAACCTCTCAAGAAAGCAATTGAGATCTGAGCAAGGAAAAGGGGAAAAAAGACATTACTGACAACACACAAAACCTGCTCTGATGTCACAGTGCTGTATTATTTGAGTCATAGGCAGAGTTCCTGGAATCCAGTTTTGAAGCAGGGAAGCAGGGGACAAAGGGCCTAGGAAGGGTGGCTACTTGCTGTGAATTAGAGGAGAAATTATATCAGATGCTGATTATTACTACTGCTGAAAATAGAAGAAGCTTTCCAAACTGCACCTTAAGACACCACTCAGCTTTGAAATCTTTCCTATCTCAATCATGTGCATACTACAAGCAAAGAATGCAATGGTCCCAACTCCCTGAGTAGCTCCTGGGTCACAAGGTGGTTTTCCATCTCCATAGTTCCAAAACAGACAATTTACCACGAAGTCATTGATGCCACTACCTGTTCTGACATTGCCATTCCAGCACCACCCTTTACCTAGCAGCACCAACAGAATTCAACATTAGAGCTGTGACATGATTTAGGCTTCTTTCACCATGCTACACTGCTTTCCACAGAAGAAAATTCAGTACTTCCATTGGAGCAGGAATACTTTTTGATTGCATGAAGCTAGCAGTTTGTGATAACAGAGCGAAAGGACAACTAACTACATGAAAAGGCCTGTAGGGTCCTAGCAACTTTGAAGAATTCTTATTACTAGAGAGACTGCCTTAAATATAAAATACGTGAATCATAAAATGAGTAGACCTGAAGGAATTGGCTAAGGAAGTCACCAGGCCACTCTCCATGATATTTGAAAAGTCCTGCAGTCAGGTGAAGTCCCTGGGTATTCATGTAATACATAAATATTATATATAAAGAATATTGAAAATATAAAGAATATTGGAAAGAAAAGCTTGTCTCATTGGGATTAGAAGTTTAACAAGAGTTACCTCAAATCAAAGGAATGCCACACTCAGGAGCTCAGTAACTGTGTCACAGAGCTGATACAAATCTTGGATAACTTTTTTCACTTCTGACAGGCAATCTCCTGCCTTTTGAAACTACCCAGGGTCTGTGAGAGTTTGTTCTTCACTCTTGATGTAAATCGAGTATAAATGGTTTTCACCATGTCTTAGGGTCACAAAGTTTCCAAGCTCTCCCTTAATGATGTCTTGACAGATAGTACAACGAGCAAAAGCAGAAGCTGCACTAAGTGTGCTAAATAGAGAATGCAACCAATGGTAATTCTTATTACATCAAATTTCTCAGTGTAAAATTCCACAAGAACCTATAACCATAGCTGAGTCTTAAACAAGTTAAAAAGTATTTTGATAACATCATAATAAAGAAGCTGAATTCAGATAATGCAAGGGTCTGGGTTTTCTCTATCTGTCAACAGACTTGCCTGTATTGGCAAGCCACTCGGTAAAGGCCACTTAGAGAGGATTTCACTGAGCATTTGCTGCATGTCTGAAGATGCTAACTTTGAGGGAAAAAAATCCTCATAAATTTATACAACCCATTTGTATGACAGACATTACTCCCTTTCGTCACAATGACCTTCATTTTCACTGCTGGAAGCACGAAACAGTGGGAAAATTACAGAGCTCAAGGTTGCTGATAAACTCATGGTGAGCACAGCAAGCACAGAGATTGGTGAAGACCTGGTGACCTGTACTGCTGTGGCTCTGTGAAGAATGAGGGGGGCATAGGAGAGACTCACTGTTCCACTTGTCACCTGTAATTCTACTGACTAGAGAAGTAACACCAAAATCAGGAGCTGTCTTGTGCAACTGATAAGGGAAGAATTGTTTGGCCACAGTCCCACACAGGCACTGTACAACAGTAAAGCTATAAATATTGTTCCAATCTCATCTCTCATTTGGAGGGGCTTGAGTGTTTGATGCCAAATGGCAGGGACAGATATATGGGTTTGTATTCCTCACTCCTGCCGCAGAGGGATGCCTTCTGGTGGACCTGTGGCCTCAGCTATGCTGAGAGCTTTCCTGGGAGATGGACTTTGTGATTGCAATTGCATTTAGAACTACAGAGCTAATGTGTAGTTCAGTGCACTCATCAGAAGTAGTTGTAAAGAACCTGCAGATGCTGCATGTGAATAATCTGAACTGCTGGTGCACTGACTACTCTGGTGAGTGTGACAGTGCCTGTGGCAGCCAGGCTGCTCCTGTGGCAGCTGTTTGACCCACGGTCACGGCATTACCAGAGATGCTAAGAGTTAAATCCAGGACCCACAGTCACGGCATTACCAGAGCTGTTAAAAGTCCAGCTACCTCAGACCCTGTGATCTCTGAGGAATGAGCAGAACCCAAGTGGATTAATGTCTGACCAAATGTATCCTTCTCTAAATGCAAGCCACCACATTTCCGTGAGTGACTAGAGACAGCCTCATCCCGCTAGTGTGCAGTGCCATCATGAACAAACTCCTGCTCTTCCAGCAGCACCCAGTTAGGACAGATAAATTAATCTGCACCTCCAGAAGTTATTACCAGTTTTGATGCAGAGGATTTAATTAGCCCCCTGCTCTAAAAGCAAGCCTTGAGTGTCACTTAAAAGATGCAGCTATTACACAATGGAATGACAGGAAGAATTATGAGTTCTCATTATGAGCAAGTCTTCAAGCAATTGAATTACTGAACTCTTAGCCATCATCAAGCAATCTGTCATCCTCTGCTTGCTGCGTCAAGCAGCAGCCCCAAGCGCCACCTCCTGCTGAACAGATAGAACCACAACTGATCTCAACAGCTGGTGAGCTACTGCAATGACAGCTACTTGGACACGCAGATCCATCTGGCGGGTACCAAAAAATGAAGACGTTTTCTCACTGAAGAGATCAGCATGTCACAGCTATCAAAACTACTGCTTTTCGAGAAGGGCAATCATACGAAGTTAGGGCACGGCTGCCCAAGTGGCACACATCAAGAACCTGATCATGTAAGGGCTATTTTGCCCAGATTTCAGAAAGCATCCAAATAAACTTCACTTTATGCATTTTTCCCCCTCAGAAGGTTCCGTATTTCTTGTCACTGAGCACCTCAGGCGCATTGTCAGTTTCTAGGCAGCAAAACGGCACACAACACCCAGTGGGTCCCAAACTGGAGACAAACAGACCTGAGTAAAATTACTTCACGGACCTCACAAAAACAAACCCCAAACCATCTATTTGACTCTTGCGAGAACTGGACACGCTTAATTAAACCAATGTCATTATCAAATATCCAATACAGAATTTAGTACAGAACAGTTCATCCGGCAGCTCATTCCCAGCTACGGAAAACACAAAGCAGACTGCAAAGACAGCAAAAACTTATCTTCGGGACCTCTTTTCATCTGAGTTTTGGCGGATGGGGCAGAGACGGGACGGAGCGGAGCCCGGGTAGGGGGCGGACTCGGTACCGCTGGCCCCGGACAGCGAGGGAGGCTCCGTGGTGAAACCGCGAGTCCGCCACAACTGACCAATCAGGCGCCAAGGCTCCAGCGCGCCGCCGCTGATTGGGGGTGAGGCGAGTCGCGCTCAGCCAAGGAGGAAGCTGCGTCTACAGAGCGGCAGTGCGCTCAGTATGCGGCGCTGTGGTTGGCTGGCAGGCGCGGCGGCGGGATGGCGGCGGCGGCGGCGGGGCTGTCGGGCGGCGACTTCTCGGACCTGCGGGACATCAAGAAGCAGCTGCTGAGTGTGGCGGAGCGGAGCCGCGAGCGCGGCCTGCAGCACAGCGGGAAGTGGTGAGTGCCGCCGGTGGGCCCGGCCCCGCGGCCCGAGCGCCTTACGTTGATGGCTCTCTCTTTCTCCTCGCAGGGCCTCTGAGTTGGCCTTCGCCTTGGACCCGCTGCCGCTGAGCGAGCTGCCGCCACCCCCCGCGCTCACAGAGGTACGGGCGCGACTGGGAGAAGGCCTGGCCAGGGACGGCTTCAGCGACCTGCGGTTCGGTGGCTTCCTTGGGCCGCTGCCGCGCCGTGAACTGGGTGGGGTGGCTCAAGTCCGAGCCCTGTTAGAAGAGTTGATAACGCGAAGGGCAAGCGCGGCAGCTCTCCCTAGTACAGCCGCTTTGTGGTCTTGTCTGTGCAGTACTGCTCTTGTTCCGAACTGGGCTGGGTGTTTCATAGTGCTCTCGACTCTCTTCCGTTCGGCATTTAACGGGGCGGCCTGAGCTTAATGTGCAACCTTAAGTGACAGCATTGCATTGTATACCTTGCTGTGCCCGAAGGTAAACGCTCTATAAGCAAAAATTGAAATCGCACATAGTAATTTTTATTTGCCTCTGGTAAGGTCAGTAATTGCTGTCAATAGAAGTTTTGAAGTGCTATTAAACTTCTGCTCACGAGGGCATGATTGAAACTAGTTGCATATCCATCCCCACCTGTGTAGGTGTACAGTAGGACTTTTAGGTATATGCCTATTTGTTGTTAAATTACAGCAGTGTAAGATCTTAGAGCATTACAAGGTGTAGTTAGCAAGGAAATGCTTGCCTTTAAGTTAGCAGGTCAGTATTGTTTAATATGGAATTCCTGAGCAGTCCTCTTATTAATGGTCATGCCTACCTGTTGAAGAGCAAATTGATGCCTCGTGGCAGCTTGTTTCCTGGAACCTCACTGTTTGCTTTGAATGTTTCTATGCCATGTGTACTCGATATTTGAGAACGAGGAATCTGTGTGAAGGAATGAGGAGGTTTCTGAGTGTACTGAAACCATCTTTGAGGATAAATAATATTTTTTTTTTTAGCTTTTGGAGCAATTTCATTTATGTTTGTAACTAGATAATTTTCCTAAAGTGTGTCAGAACTGAGGTCTGAAACTCATTTGTGTCCCCACAGGAGGACGCTCGTGACCTGGATGCCTATACGTTAGCCAAGTCTTACTTTGATTTGAAGGAATATGACAGGGCTGCCTATTTTCTGCGGGGCTGCAAGAGTCAGAAGGCTTACTTCTTGTATATGTACTCCAGATACCTGGTAAGATAGAAGGAAAAGCCACCTTTTAGTGCTGAACTCTTCTGCTCCCCACTTATCTCTGGGACATCTTTTTTGCCTCTTCTGTTCCAGATGACTGTTTAAAAGTCCACATTGTTTGTTTAGGGGGAAGGGAGATGGGATTGTTCTTCAGAGAACTCTGATGGTTTTTTAAACTATATTTACATGCTGCTGCTCCTAGCATTGGAGCATATGTGAGGAGTATGCTGTCCTAATGTCATCTTGGTCTTCCTCTCTTCTCACAGTCAGGGGAAAAGAAGAAGGATGACGAGACAGTGGATAGTTTGGGTGAGTTTCTGGTGTCAAGAAACACAGGACAATATAACAAAGGTTCCATTAATGCCTCTTCCTATAAATAATCTTGGGTTTATGGTTCTCTTCTCAATTTTTGATAATAGTGTGCTATAACATGATTTCTTTCATTGTTTTAATAGAGATTACAGTTTTAAATCAGTTTTTCTGGTAAAGCAGGTGATCAGGCTAAGTGTTTTAAAGAGGAAAATAATCACAGGCTGGGAAGCTTTCAGGTCATGTCTGAATATAACTTGGACTTGAATTGACTGAAAGCTCATTATTTGGCTTTATTGTCATGCAGGACCTCTGGAAAAAGGACAGGTGAAAAATGAAGCTCTACGAGAATTGAGAGTTGAGCTCAGCAAGAAACACAAGGCGAGGGAACTAGATGGATTTGGCCTTTATCTGTGAGTTTCTGTGTGTGTTTCTAGCATGTTTGATGTATATGTGTGGATGTGTAGTGTTCTGTGATTCTGATTAACTTAATAACTCTTCACAGGTATGGTGTCGTGCTGCGAAAGCTGGACCTGGTGAAAGAAGCAATTGATGTGTTTGTCGAAGCTACCCATGTCTTGCCTTTGCACTGGGGAGCCTGGCTAGAACTTTGCAACTTGATTACAGATAAAGAGATGGTAAAACTTTGGAAATACCCAGATGTGGTAACAAGTAGCAGAGTTTACCCTGGTTCAGTAATTGATTATTAAGTTGCCATAAGTCTGATGTTGCTGTTGCTGTGTTCTCTAAGATTCTTACAAGGCAGAGCAATCAGAGATTGTAAATGATGTTGTTAAAGGCTCTCTCTTGAGTTGCCTGGCATGCTGTAGTTTGAAAATCTTTGTGGGAATGGGGCTAGTTTCTTCCTGTTCACCCACAAAGTGATTTAAGAAACGGGTGATTTGCATTTTCTGCAATAGCTGTCAGGAAGGTTATTGCCTTTTTCATTTAGATCATCCAGAATAGTGATATGATATCGATGACCAAACACAGGAAGCAGGTACAGTCTTCCAAAGGACTTGGGAATTTAATGGAGAAGTATGACCAGGGTCTGAAGCAGAACCTGAGTGCTGTCAGATTCAAATACAATTTCTTCACTAATTTACCACATTAAATGTCTTCAGTTCTGCAATTTCAGCAGTCAGGGGGATTGGATTGAGAGTGACTGAATAGAATTACATGGTTGATACTGTGCTGCATTTCAGACTAGCTTTCTTAATGCTTCTTTCCTCTGTAATATTCTCAGTTTATAGGCATTATTCAGTCCCCACCCCGTGGAAGAATCTGGTATTAATTCTTGGTCCTAATACTGCTCTTTTGTAGCTGCTGCTTTAAGAAAGCGATTGCAGGAAAGCCTCCTGCCTCAAGCATCTACTAAATCATGGGAGGGAAGAGAATGGATTCTTGCCGTGGGTGACTCTTGGAATACTACTGATTGTCATCTCTTCCTCCTCTTTGGTTCTTGATAGTTGAAGTTCCTGTCCTTGCCAGACACATGGATGAAAGAGTTCTTTCTTGCACACATTTATACAGAGCTGCAGCTGATAGAGGAGGCTCTGCAGAAGTATCAGAGTCTCATTGATGCAGGATTTTCCAAAAGCACGTACATCATCTCTCAGATTGCAGTTGCCTACCATAATATCCGAGGTCAGTGGCACTTACTGATGTAGGAATGAGCCTCTTCATGCAAACTTGGCATTTATAATTCTTGTTCTCCCCTTGCCTGTTCTTCAGATATTGACAAAGCTTTATCCATCTTTAACGAGCTAAGGAAACAAGACCCCTACAGGGTAGAAAACATGGACACTTTCTCCAACTTGCTGTATGTAAGGGTAAGCACTCCTGCTGCTGCCTGTCCGTAGTGGTGGTGTTTGTTAGAGGTATGTTAAACATGAGTGAAGGAGGTGGAGCTGTCTGGTCTGGCCTCTGTAGGCTTTCAGCTTCTGCTTTCTGCTTTGCAGTGCCATGAAGCAGATGCAGTGTACATGTTGCAGACTGCCTGGGTTTTGTTTGGAACAGTAACATGCTTCTTTTCTCATCACTTCCATTTCTTTGTTTTACTAGAGCATGAAGCCTGAGTTGAGCTACCTGGCTCACAATCTCTGTGAGATAGACAAGTATCGTGTTGAGACCTGCTGTGTAATTGGTGAGAGCCATCTCTTTTCCATGTTCTCATTATGCTGTGTGCAGGCTATATCTTAGATCTTGGGAACACTTGTGAAAACAGCCAGCAAAGCTATTGAATATAGATTCAGACAGCATAAAAAGCAGACCAAATTTCCATTGTTTCTCTCTGAAAAAAGTTGCTGTAATATTATCAGCGTAGAAAGGTGAAGAAACCATTTTGAAGACCCCTGTATCTGGTAATCCCTTTTAGTCTTGAAACCCCAACGGAAGGAATTGTGTGTCAGGAAATGTATCATCATGACATAAGTTTGAAGGCTGAGGAGGTGTGATCTCTGATTGGTTCAACTGGAAAAGCACTGAGAACACTAGAGAACAGACTGACATTTGGTCTCTTGAGATTTGAGTCAGATCTACCTTTAATGGGACTTTGTTTCTTTCCTAATTTAGTGCTGAGGTTTGTATTATTATCTAATTTAAATAAACATTGTGACTTTTGCCTTAGGGAATTATTATAGCTTGCGTTCCCAGCATGAAAAAGCAGCGCTCTATTTCCAGAGGGCTTTGAAACTGAATCCTCGTTACCTGGGAGCCTGGACACTTATGGGGCATGAGTATATGGAAATGAAGAACACATCTGCAGCTATCCAAGCTTATAGGTATCACTTGTACTGCACAAAATGGTTGCATGGGGACTGAAGTAGTATGTTAGGGGTTTTGTTCATCTTTTGCTGAATTCTGTCTTGGTTTTGATCCTGATTGCTTTCTGACTAGTTCGTCTCCTTTTCTTTGACAGGCATGCAATAGAAGTGAACAAAAGAGACTACAGAGCCTGGTATGGCTTGGGGCAAACCTATGAAATCCTCAAGATGCCATTTTACTGTCTCTATTACTACCGACGGGCTCACCAGCTCAGGTAGCATTGAGAACTGACCCATGTTTATTGATGGTTGTTCTGGAGTGGTTGTTACTTACACAGAGGAACTAATTTGAGCAAAGGAGAAGAATATCTCTGTTATGTGATTTATGCAGTCTCACTATTCCAAATCTTGGTTGCATTAGCTAAAGGCTTTGTCAATTAAATGCCGAGAAACATTGTTCAGGAGCTTAAGTGATGTTTTATGTAAGGGAGGATGAAGACACTTCTAGGTGTAGATGTTTTTTTTTGTTTCTTGATTTTCCCCTGCACTCCACTCTAAGATTGGATGGCTGTCCATCAAACTACATTTAGGAATTGCTCTTTTACAGGCCAAACGATTCTCGAATGCTGGTTGCTCTAGGAGAGTGCTATGAGAAACTCAATCAGTTGGTGGAAGCTAAAAAGGTGAGTGAGAACTGTTGTATGGAGTAAGACATTAAGATGTCTTTAAGGACGCTGGAGATGCAGCAGAATTGTCTAGCTAGTGCTGCTGGACAAATATACAGTGTTGTTAGGAGCTTGTGAAAACCATTTTTGTGTGGTTTCAATTGGAGAGGTTCTGCTGCAATGTAACTAGAGTAGCTGATAAAGGGAGAGAGTCCTCTGCAGGTCATACCTGCCCCTTTGCTGGAAAAGCACAATTTGTCTTTTTGTGGTGTGGTTGACTGAATTTCCTTCCCTACAGTGCTACTGGAGAGCTTATGCTGTGGGAGATGTGGAGAAAATGGCACTGGTGAAGCTAGCAAAGTGAGTATCTGTGTTACCATGAGCTGTTGGCGCTGTGGTAAATGTGACTGGCACTTTGATAAAACACTAAATGGGAGAGTGTTGCTTGGACAGCTCTGTAATAACTGCTGTCCCTAGGTATGTAGTGAGTGCAAATCCTGGTGTCCAGATTGAGTTGTCAGTTTCCCTAAGGAAAATTAGAGGGAATCAGCATAAGGCTGGTTGCAAGGGAGTCCTAAATTTTGAGGTGATTTGAGCAGGTTGTGCTATCAATTTTATTTGTTGTATTGAAACTTAAAAAGCAATCCATGGTGGTAGGTGATAGACAAAATGGTAGATTTTTTTTTTCAGTGTATGTTTTCATTTCCCCAATATATGGTTGTGGAACTAGGAGAAGGTCTAATGTGAAAGAAATATGAACACTGACAGCAGCACTTATTTTTGATGAGGATTAAAGTAATACAAAGTGGGAAAAGTAAGGGGAAGGAAAAGGGCAGGTGACAGGGGAAGCTGATGTACAAAGGCTTCTGGGATGTAGCAGTACTGGAGGAGGTAGTCAGGTCTGGTAAATCTTGAAAATGTAACAGCAGCAAAAGTTCCTGCTTTGGTTGTCACTTCGGTTGTCTGTCAGTATCTGGCTCCTTTCCTGGTAATATAACTGTTCTAAAGCTGAATCCTCTCTTTCTGTGAGGGGCAGCACATGGTACATGTCTTGTAAATGCTGAGGGAAAAGACCTGTCTTTAGTCCAGGTCAGGTTGAATAGCTGCTTTCTCATAGGCTGAGAAGGTCTTCAGCGGTGCAGTCTTGTTCCAGTGGCCCCTTTTTTCTCCTTTCCTAGGCTGCACGAACAGTTGAATGAATCTGAACAGGCAGCTCAGTGCTATATCAAATACATCCAGGATATTTATTCCTGTGGGGTAAGACAATATCGTGGGAATAAGAGAAGTAAACATGGTGTAGATCTAACTTGGGAGGTTCTTACAGACTGTGGCTTTCCCTCCTCCCTCGCTGCAGGAGATAGTAGAGCATCTGGAGGTCAGCACTGCCTTCCGTTACCTGGCCCAATACTACTTCAAGTGTAAGCTCTGGGATGAAGCCTCAGCGTGTGCTCAGAAATGCTGTGCTTTCAATGATGTGAGTAGTTGTACAGCCTTTGCTCTTTCTAAGGGGACTTATGCTTCCCATCAAAGTAGAGGGAATCCTTTATTGAAGGAATGGGCTGTCTGCCATGCCAGTCGCATTCTGAGTGGTAGTGTATACCTGACTACTAATGCTGCTTATGTCTAAAATGGCAGGTTATGGTATGGAGAGTAAATCTGAACCATGTCTCATTGGTGTCCCCTAAATGAATTTGAGGCTCCACATAGCAGACTGATGAAAGTCTTGGTGGTGAGGAGGTGGTCAATTGGCCAGGCTCCCACATGCAGTGGAGTCATGGTACTCATATAACCTTTTTTTCCCCTCATTCTCTGTGTGTAGACAGTGTAGAAGATGCAATAGTATTTGGGTTTTGTATGTGACTATTCTGAGATGTTCTGAAAGTAGACAACTTTGGATTTTGAACTTCAGCCTAGGAGTAGACACTACACACAAGTGCAGAGTGTTTGGCCTCTCCTTAACAAAGCTGTCTGAAGCTATGGAGAACTGAGATCAGCTTTATTGAAGCTTCTCTGATCTACTTTCTGCTGATATATTTAGACAGCTTCACAAGCAAAACACAAGTACCACACAGATCAGGTGAGTAAAAGGAGAGGCTTAGTGACATGATTTAACAATTTTCTTCTGCTACGTAAACAAAGACGTTTTTTATGTAGCCTACAGAATGACAAACTACTGTAACTTACATACTGAATTTGGCCCAGAAACCAGCATTCTACAGATGCCTTGTTTATTACAACTTGATTTCAGACTAGAGAAGAAGGAAAGGCCTTGCTGCGGCAGATCTTACAGCTTCGCAACCAAGGAGAAACATCATCCACAGATATTGCTGCTCCCTTCTTCCTCCCGGTGTCATTGTCGGCCAACAACACTCCGACACGTCGCGTCTCCCCACTCAATTTGTCTTCTGTAACACCATGAACAGTGCCAGTACTTCTGACCTCTGCATTGGACGTGACATTGCAGAGAGGGCTTGTAACCACTTATTTCTTCCCAGTGAAATGTCTACACTGATTTCTACCTTCCTGTGAAGGGAAGGGGTTACTAGAGCCCACAGCTGAAGACAGATGAGCACCAGCAAGCAAAGATGGCGCCAATGTGAAAGTGTCTATACTGAGACATGAGAAACCACAGAGCTTCTCACCAAGTCATCCCAGTCAGAGGGCAAACATGTTCCAGTAGACAGGACTGCTCCTGCCGGAGGGAGAGGAGAGAGCTTATCTGCTTGAGTTCAAATGTATTCAAAGTCTGATTCTGCCTTGTTACCTCTGGTCTTCACTGAACTCATTTGGATGACCTCTTAGTGATATCCTTTCTGTCTGCACCAGAAATTGGCTATTTAAGGACTTTGGTTTGTCTTGAACTACACAGATGTTCCACTAAAGCAGTAGATACAGGCACTTAAATGTGCTGTGTCTCTGTGGAAGGACGGAGAAGTATCAGAGGAATTCCAAGTAGCCAAAGCTCACAGCTGTTTGCCATTCTGTCTGTGCATCTGACAGTTACTTGGCTTTCAGTGAAAAAGCAGACAGTGTGATAGCACAATTAAAAAACCTAATGGTTAAGTTGCTGTTCTCTGGTGTCTTTATAGTGCAGCTTTCATGTGAAACTTTGTTTCCCATGATGTGGAGGATGCTTCTTCCAGATACACATACTTCAAATACTCGTCTGTATAAGATGCAGTAGTGTGAGCAATTATGCCTGGGTTGGGTTGTGAGGACTGAGTTCATCAGTCTGTCTCCACTAACTCTAGTTCAGGCTCTTCATGTCAACTTCAGAAACCTGATGACAGAGTACCTAGTGACAGGTCTGCTATGCTATGCCAGCTCTGCTTGATAGCAACATCTGTCACACAAGGAGGGAGTGATTTGTTAAGGAGAGGACTACATGTGAGTAGAGGGTCTATTACTATGTTAAAAATGACAAATCAGCCTTAGTTTTCTAGTATCTATAACCCATAAATAATGTGTCATATTGGTACAATCATTAGTGACATTATGAAAATCATTAACTGGTAATGACAATTGGTGGTTAATTCTTAGGCCAAATGAAATAGCTGTACT
The DNA here is from genome assembly GCF_015220805.1 of Pogoniulus pusillus. Lineage (NCBI taxonomy): Eukaryota > Metazoa > Chordata > Aves > Piciformes > Lybiidae > Pogoniulus > Pogoniulus pusillus. The sequence continues at coordinate 11,296,677 of NC_087285.1, read as the reverse complement.
TCACAGGTGAGGAAGCTGAAGCTGGGACAAACTCAAAAGCCTGGTCCTTGGGCTCCATCCCCTTTTGTGACAGTTTCATGATAGAGATTTTAGAGCACCAGCAGTTGCTGAAGGATTAAGGGAGACTGATGGAATTTGGTGTTTAGCATGGAAGACAGAAAATTCAGCCTCTGTCGCTAGCTTTGTTCTGATTGCCTCCGTTCTATAAAGTTGTTCCTTGGTCAGTAACAGATTGAGTAACCATCTCAGCTTCTCTAACTGTGTTGTGTGATTTGTTTTGTTTTTTATATGGTGCTATGCTTAGGGAAAAAAGCCTAGACTGCAGTACTTGTCTTCACTTTGTCCTCAGCAACAGGAGTCTGTTTTTGCAGAAAAAAGAACACCTTTTCTAACCAGCTCTAGTACTAATACCTACCTTCTCTGTTACCTGTCACAAGGACAAGGGTTGGCATTCTCCTTATTGTCAACCTACTGCTGCCTTCTAGGGATGTTGCAGTCAGTCTTTGGAAGGATGGGGGTAAGGAAGCTTCTGAAGAAGGAGGGCCTGTGTTGTCATTGTGTGCACGACTCCTCACGGATGTTGGTGCTGTGCAAGGGCTTGTGTCTGTGATCCACGGTTTATTCAAATAGAAACGGTTCCGAGTCAGCCTGGGCTGGAGGAAGCTTGTTCCCGGAACGCTATGGATGCCTGAAACGCGAGCCTAGCACCCATTCTGCCGCTGTCTCGTTCCTCCGGCAAAACGATTTTCGGCCTGAGGGGGGTTGTCGAGGCGTCGCTCGGGTTCTGTCCCCCTCGGCCGCCGCGCCTTTCCTGGGGCTGAGTTCCCAGGCGCCGCAGGTCCGCGGGCTCTGTGCCGCCCGAGGTTTGGTCTGGGGGCTGCGGCCTCGCAGACCCCGCGTTCCGCCGGCAGCCTCTTGGCGTCGGGACGCGGTAGAGACCTCTCCAGGGGCGCTGCCTTTGCCAGGGCCCGGCCGGGCCCGCCGCAGCGCTCCCCTCGCCTCGGCGCGGCGTTGCCATGGCGGCCGGGCGCGCTGCGGCGGCGGGCGGGGCCTGCCGCAGACCCCGGCCCAGCAGCGCAGGCCTCCGCCGCGGGGAGGCGGCGGGGCGGGCGCCCGCGCTCAGCGTCGGCGCGCAGGAGGGCGGCGAGGCCGGGGCTGGAGCCGCCGCAGCGGCAGGAAGATGGATGCGCCAGGCTCGTCCTTAGCCGCTCGGCATCCTCTCCTGGCCGCGGCACGGTGAGCGGCGGCGGCTGGGAGGCTCGTCCGGTCCCCGCCGCGGCGGAACAATGACTGCGGCCGGCTGCGGGGGGCTGGGGTGGAGGTGTGGGGCGAGGCGAGGAGCCGGGGCAGGCGAGACGAAGCGATGGAGGCGAGCTGGCGATGGAGAGGAGGCAGCTGGAGCTGGTGATGGAGGAGAGGTGTGGCCGGGCGCAGCCCACAGCGCGGTGCCGGAACCGCTGCAGTCTCTCCCAGCTCCGCACCATTGTGTGCCCGGTGCTCATTGTCTCGCCTCCCCGTACCGAGCGCTGTGCGCTGGGTGCCAGCAATGGGTACAAAGGCAGGGATTTTCCCAGAGCCGAACGGGATGTAAGGAGGCTGCGGCCGGCACAGCCTGGGCTGGGCCTCAGTGAGATGGCACTTGAGGCGGAGAGCGGAGCCCGGAGCGGCTGTGCGGGCGCTCCCGGGATCATTTTTGCTCGGATGCTGCTGCCTGCCCCATGGCACACCGCTCCTTGCGAGCGCAGCTCTTCAGAACGCTCCTGTGCGTGTGTTGGGCTGCCAGGGCTGCTGTCAGGATGCGTGGGGAAACATCGTTCGGCAGCCCCTGAAGCTCCATCTCTTTGTACGTGCAGTACAGGCCTGTTTCTGTAGCCGCCCGCGATGGAACCGGCGCTGGGGCTGGCGAGAAGCTTGCTCTGACACTGCCGATTGCAGCCTCTGAGCCTCAGTACGGATGCTCAGGACAGGTATGGGTGCTGCGTTTGGGCTGTCTCATGGCACCCAACACTCATTTCTAGGCTCTTTCTAGGTTTTGCTGTGGATGCAACTATGTAAAAGATGCTGAGTTTACCTCATAGGCAGGGACTGGAGAGATCACGTATGTTCATGGCTGAATTGGAGCTCTTGTAAGGAAAAATGAATGGGATATGTACATTTTCAAACATTTGTGTTCTGATATTGACCTGTGCATCACTGGACTCCAAATTCTCTATGTCTCTTATTTCTTGGGTCAAATTCTGCACTGGGGCATGTATCATGTGTGATCTATCAAACCTGAGTCTCCCATCAGGAAATTGTTTTGTCCCTTTTCAGGCAGTAACGTGAGGTTTATTGCTTCTGCTCTGACTCAGGTTTTGTTTCTATTGATCTGGCCTGCTGCTCTACAGAAAATATTCAAACCCTGCTGTGCAGCAGATGCTAGCTTAGCTGGCACTGGACCAGTGTCCTCAGATTGGTGATTGAGTGAGGTAAATATCTGGTGATTCTAAAAGGTTCTCTGGGAATGGTCATGATATTGATGATGTCTGAGATTGATTATTGTCGAAGAGGCTGTGACATGGGTGCTCTATAAGTAGTTCTGTAGCAATCAAAAGACACTGTGGATGTCTTGATATATAAGAAGGATGTCAAACTATTAGAGTGTGTCCAGACAAGAGCAACCAAAGTCAGGGAAAGTTCTCAAGAATAAGACTTATGAAGAGTGGCTAAAGTCACTTGGTCCTTTAATTTTGGAGAAACCTGAGGAGGGACCTCACCTCAACCTACAACTATCTCAAGGGTGAGAGCAGAGACAATGGTGCTGATCTCACCACTCCAGTGGCAGGACACAAGGAACTGGAATGAAGCTGTGTCAGGAGCAGTTCAGAATGGACATTAGGAGTAGATTTGTCACTGAAGTGGTCACATTACCACTGGACAAAGGTGTTGGTCATATGGTTTAGTGTAAGGTGGATGTGCAGGGACGTGATTCTTATGAGTCCCTTCCAACTTGAAATATTTTGTCATTCTAATCAAGTTAACAGGGTTGCAGCCAGATCTGCTCTTGCTTCCACAGTGAGCAAAATCCCAAGGAGGAGACTTGGGGAGGTAAGGTTGTAACATTTCTGTGGAGTTGCCTGTTGGAGGTGACTGGCAGCAGCTGTTGATGTGATTGTCTCTTTGACCTTAGACCTTTCCCAGAACTGTGGCAATGTGGTGGACTGCTGGGGGGGGTCTCTGATTTTCAGCAGAGCTCCTAACTGAAGGGATCAGGCTGCCAGTGAGAGATGTTGCAACTTTTCTCACTTGCTGATCTTGAACTGGCTGTTCTGCTAGTGCCTGAGGAATGTGACCTTTACTGGAGGTGAATTTGAGACAGGTATTTCCACAGTGTCCACCACAAGCCTAACTTCAGTCTCTGTGATATTTCAAATGCTTATACATTCCTCAGCTTCTCTTTTGATAAGCTTGTCCCTGCCACCTTTCAGTGGCTTCTGATAATCCTTCTGCTTCCAGAGGCTATTCCCAGTTAAGTAATCTTCTGAATAAGAACCTCTCTCCTACTTACTAGGAACTGAACATAAGGTAACAGCTAAAACATAGTTGTATTTTAAGGAGGTGATTGGCTATTGTACTTCATAAGTGTATGCTGGGTTCTTGGTGACCTTTTATTATCAAGACCTTAATGTATCTGGAGGAATGCTACATAATTTCTCTGCTATTACAAAGGGTAAGTGACCTCGAGGTCTTCAAGACAGGAGAATGTTGTGAAACATAAGTGGCAAAATGATGCCCAGAATAACTTTCAATTTTGATTTTTAGTCATCCATTTGATAGACAACTGATATTTTGGTTGAAAAAAAGTATTAAAATAATCCTGCAGCTGTAAAGAAGGTGTGATGATGGATGGTGCTGTAACTCAGGCAGAACTTGAGCAGTTGAAATCCAATCAGTTTGTTTTTTATTACCTTTTTTCCCCCTTTTCATTTTTTCTCCTCTATTTAACCAAGCTATAGGAGACTGAAGATGCTTGAAATTTAGCTTTTGTTACTGAGTCATGATCATCTTTCATTATGGTCATTATTTCTGCCTTCTATTTAATTTGCAAAGTCATGAGGCAGCAAAATAGTCCTTACCAGAAAGCATCACTTACTAGTTAGTCATTCTTTGGATCTTCTAGGTTCCATCAGATTTCACTGCAGTCTTTGTGCATGGCAATGCAATACTTGGGTTACAAGACCTAAAAAGGAATGTTTTTGGTTTAAAAGCCAATTATTTTGCTTGAATTTACAATGGCACGTTTGCACTATGTGTTTCTCAATCAATAGCTTGCTCAAATTCCCAGCAGGTAACCTCTTCAAAGATCTTCTCTAAATCTCTATCATTTAAAGATCTGGTCTGTATCAGATTATAAGAAATTTATCTTCCCATCCTCAGAGATGGATTCTGTGCAGCCTTCTCTCTGTAGTCATCATCTACGTCTGTGCAAAGCATCCATGCAATTCTCTGAGCTGTTGTCATCAGCTCTCCATATCCAGAATCCATCCATAATTTTTGTAGTACTTCTAGTTTCCATATCTTTAAGGTCTATTTGAATTTCACCTTTAAAATATGAGGGCTAAGAAATCTTCGCTCCAGGATATGGCTCTCTAAATAGAAAGTTCAACAGCTTATTGGCAGAGCGATGAAAAAGCTCCATGGTCTCACAGCACTGAACACTGTCAAGTTAAATAAGTGTAAATACAGCTTTTTCATAAATGACAGAAAACCACTGTGGATCACAGTCTGCAGCTTAGAGACTAAAAGATCCAACAAACTTTAAAGGGAAAATAATGACATGCAAGCACTTTCTGCAGGCTTTCAGTTCAGCTCGCTAAAATTTACAGTGCTGTATGATTTTCTTGTGAGCCATTTGGGTCACTGGTGGGTAGCTGAGAAACTCATATGCTGGAAACTGGAGGACCTGTATTTCATCTGGAAGGTGACATTTGGGCATCACAACCAGTTCCCCATGTGAAACAGTCTGAACCAGCTATTGTCAGAAGAGAGGCAAAATGATCTGATAGATGTGACCATCTATATAGCATAGGTAAACAAAAAAGAGGCAAATGAATGCTGCAAACAGAATGAAATCCTGTTAGTTCACAAGCACCAACAGATACTGAATACAAAAATAGTCTAAATAGACCAGAACTGCATTTCTAACTTTGGCTGGAATGTAACTCTGTGCTGAATAACAAAGCAAGCTGATATACCTGAGAAAACAGCTTAGCTAGAAAAGTTGCTGTGGTATGCCGGGTCTTCTTTTTATGTTAAAAATGATAATGCAAAACATAACATTACTTTGGATTATTTTATCAGACATCTCCAAATGAAATAGAATCATAGGCTGGCTTGGGTTGGAAGGGACCTCTGAAAATCATCTAGTCCAACTCCCTCTGCAGTAAGCAGGGGCATCCTCAACTAGGTCAGGCTGCGCAGAGTCCTCTCAAACCTCACTTTGAATGTCTCCAGGGATGGGGCTCCAAACATCTCCTTGGGTAGCCTGTTCCAGTACTCCACCACTCTCAAAGAACCTGTTTCTAGCATTCAATCTAAGTCTACTCTTCTCTACTTTGAAGCCATTGCCCCTTGTCCTATCCCTGCAAGCATTTGCAAACAGTCTCTCTCCATCCTTCCTGTAGGCTCCCTTCACATACTGGAAGGCTGCTATTAGGTCTCCTCGGAGCCTTCTCTTCTCCAGGTTGAACAACCCCAGCTCCCTCAGCCTGTCATTGTAGCAGAAATGCTCCAACCTCCTGATAATTTTCATGGCCTTCCTCTGGACCTGCTCCAGTATAGGAAGATCCATGTCCTTCCTATATTGAGGGCTCCAGACCTGGATGCAGTAATCCAGGTGAGGTCTCACCAGAGGAGAGTGAAATACTTGAATTGAGAATGGCAGATGCTGAATTGGACATTTTTTTTGTCTCTCATTTTCACTTTCTGCATTCTTTCCTTCTCCACCTGGGAGGCAGTATTCCACAGTTGCTGTTTAACATCTTTATTCCAGTTGTCAAGTTATTTGTTGAATTTTGTTGAAATTGTTTATTGTACACTCTTTTAAGGGTTTAGAGAAAAAGCCTTATTAAACCTTTCTTTGCATGGACTGTAACCAAAAGGTTTAAGTTACATGGAAACTAGAACTGAAAAGAAGAAACTGTTGTTGCATTGAGGTGCTGGCTGGTCTAAGGCAATAGGTGAGCAAATGAAGTTGGGAGAAATGGTGGAGTCAGAGATTCTGGATTTAGGGATGGGGGCGGGAGAGATGTTGATTTAAAATGGAGCCAGAAATATCTTTCATTATTCATTTCTATGCTGTCTGTGAAATCCTAAGAACTCTTAATGTTGCAGGTGACAGAAATTGATTAGAGTCAATACTGTTTCGTGTTTGGGGTGCATTTGGTGCACAAATATTTTATTGATGAGTTTTTAAAGGACTTCACTTATTTGTACTTAATATTTAAGGTTCTACAAGCTGCTGTATTCTGTCTGTGCATTGGTGAGGAGCAAAATGAAATGCAGTCATTTTTGGAGAATCAGCTAGGAGAATGCTTTAATTTAATATAGGCCTTAGTCATACCCTCTGTTCATCTTCCCTTTCTGACGGGAAATTGCAATGGGTTAAACCAGTCTTTGGCAAACAAAGAGTACATAGGAACCATTGCACTCGAAGAACATTGAGTAACTTATGACTGAAAGAGCAATTTTGGTGGTTACTATTTGGTAGCTTACAACTAAGCAAGAGGTTGCATTAATTGATTTGGAAATGCCTTTAAGAATGAGCCTGTAGGTTTGAAGTGTGTCCAGTAGGTGTTTTAGAGGCAGAGCTGCTTCATCCATGTATCTGCAGGTAGATATTGCTGGCCCAGTGGTGTTCTGCCCATTTTCACAAGGTGCTGTGCTAGCAGCTCCCCGTTGAATTGCGTCACATATTTTTGTAGGTCACAGCATGACCTACATGTTGCTGTTTTCCTGGAGTGTGCAGTCAGTGCCAGTGAGCTGTGTGGCAGCCTGTGTTAGGAGAACTCAATGGAGGTGTAAGCAGCGTCCTTGGAAACGGATTTGTTATTGTACACAATAGCTTGTGCCTATTAAAATCTCTGAAATTACCATGAGGTGTTTTTCTGGTTTCAGATGCAGCCTTAGTGCAAATCTGTGTGTGTGTGTGTTCAAGACAGCATCCTGGATGTCTTATAGGTGAAACCTCTTAATTCTTTAGTGCTTTGCCATGTCATATATGAACCTTCATCTCCACTGGGTCTGCTGGGCAGTTTTGTGCTTAAACCTGTGCCAGCTGAGAATGCACCTCACCACCTGTGTACATAGGAGGAGAACGCTGCTCCCCTGGCCAGTGCTAGCAGATGCTTCTGTTTTTAAAGCAGCACAGTTCAGCTAAAAATCATCCTGTAAATGTCAGGGGTCATTTTTAAATGGTAACATTTAACAGGAGTTTTGCTTTATCCTGGCTGTTTACGTGTTGAGTCCTGTTCTTTGCATTATGAACAGAGTAAGAGGATGCCTGTCTTTGAACACATGATAGAAGGGTAAGAATGATAATAACTCAAATTAAAAAAAGCAACTCTGGTCACAGTGTATTCACAAATGAATAATTTTGAGCATTTCTAGTGAATGCTGCTTGTGATGTTTTTGTTTTTGAAGGTATTTTGATGCTAAAAGATGGATAGAAATGGCTAATGGGATAGCCACATATGTGTTTACATTTCTACTGAAAAGCTGATGTGAAGAGATAAATAGTAATTCCTGCTGGCTTAATTGGTGCTCAGCTTCCCTGGTAATGGGAATGTTCAGATTCTTTTCCAAGAAAAAGGGAAGAAAGGGCAAGGATACAGGGCATGGGAAGCTGGAGCAATGCTTCCTTGAGGTTCTGGAAGTCACTGCTAGTGATACGATGGGAGAAGAAAACATACATTTTGAAGTTACATGGAACTGCAAGCTGATCTGGGACATGATATTTTCATCTCAGTTGGCTGTTTTCTTATTTATATGCATTTTAATTAAATAAAAGATGGGCTTACTGGCTTGTTAAAGTCAAAATCAATGAAAAGAGAGCATGATATTATAAATTCTGGGTACTGCAGTGTTTCAGGCTGTACATATTGTCTCCGGTAGTGGTTGAGTGTGACCCTACTTGCATAAAATAACAAAGAATTTGCATGATATATTTATAATATATTTATATAGATAGAAATTATTATATATGTTCATATATAAATAGATAAAATATATAATAGCTTGCATACAAAACCATCCTTTTAGTGAACTAAGAATAGACCTTGAATAATGCTTAAAGTAGGGAATTACTGACATATTTTCATAGGCCCCCATCTTGCAGTGACCTGGGCGGGTTGCTAAGAGTTCATCCTTTTCCTTAGAGTCCTATTCTTAAATAGTGTCTGTGCCCATGAACATCTTGTGATGAAAAATACTGATTCCATAAAATGTCCATTTTCTTTCAAGACAGGGCAGGATTCTGTATTTTCTCTGGTGGTATTCTCAGTGCGGATTGTGCTATGGCAACATTTAAAGAAAGAGCTGCATGAAAAAGAGACAGATGGTATTTTAGCCACAGAATACTAGAATATTGGTTTAACAAATCTCCTCAGCTTTGCAGTGGATAACAATAATGCTTCTGTCCCCCTTTGACTGTTTCCATGGAGCCGCCAGCAGCTTGGATAGAGTTTTTTGGCTCACAGTTTAGAGTGAGGGCCAGTGGTAATTTCAGCATGAGGGGCCTAGCAGCCCCAGAGTCATCCTGGATTCCTTGTGCAGAACCCTGAATCCCAAGGGTGCTGTGGGCTCAGTTCTTAAAATTATTTGGTATTGATTACAAATCTAATTCAGTAGTGCAATTTTTTGTGCAGTCAAAAGCAAGAGACGATTAAGATTTGGTCTGAAGTGCAGTTTATTACCATTTGGTGGAACAAAACATGTCAGCTACTAGCATGTGAAATTTGCCATCTACTGACTATAAGAAATACAGAATAGAATTGCAAAACCACTGCAGACATTTGCAGGAAGCTGATGTGAGGTTTTGGGTTGATCTTGGGATGCTTAATTAGGATATTCTACTAAAATAATATAAATCACACTTTTAACCACAGTTTTCATTAGTTGTGTGTCCTGTTATGTGACACAGCATGGAGTGCAGTAATTAGGGATTTAATGCAAAACATAGGTGAAAAAATCCAAGTCCCACTGGCAAAATGAGATGTGCTTTGGAGAGGTATAGGGAGTTTTGTATGTTCCCTCTGTAGCTAACAGAAATGTAGTCATGAGAATTGGCTAATCATGGAATCACAGAGTATATCAAAGATGATCCAGTCCAAACAATATGGAAATGTTATTTCCCTAAAATATTTCTTTGGACCAGATCAACAAACAAGCACAAATCCAGTCAAGTTATTGGGATGCAATTTCAAGCAGCTAAGTGCTGGAAGTATTCCTTCAGTTCCCAAGAGAGTTTCACTGTTTTGTGGGAGTAAAAAAATGTCTCTCAAAATTGTGGCAGATTGTTGGCAGACATGGTGACCTGTACAGCGGCCACAAGGATTTGAGTATGAGAAACCTTCACAGTGGTACTGGCTTTAGTTTTCTTAATTTGCATTGAGGACCTGCTGTCCTGGGTAACCACAGCCTGCTCTCACAAGCCCCTCTCCCATCAGACAGATGAGAGGAAAAGTAATACAAAACCTCTCTGGGTTGAGATGGAGTTTTACTGAAAGGTTACAATGCACAGCTGCCTTAGCCTACATGCAGAAACAGCAGCAGAAGCCAGGAACCTCCCTCCACCCCCTGACCCGACGCCCACCCAGTGGAAAAGACCCACACCCCAAAACTGGAAACCAGGAGGAACTAGTGGAACAAGAAGCCTCTCTTGCTACAATCTGAACTTCAAGCCCCACAACGCTTTGCTCCAGCCATCACTTTCATTTTGAAGCTGGCATGACAGCAGCTTGGTATTGAGTATCAGCAGCAGATTTGGCTCAACTCATGCCACTTGCAAAGTCAGGGAAGAAGCACTGGAAGGCATGAAGTTCTGGTTGACTAAAGCTTGCAGAAGATGTTGCCTTTGTGTCTGACATAGGGATGGATTTTGGATATAAGGTCATCTATCCTGAGTCCCAGCACCCTTTTCTGGTGGAGAGTTGGATCAGCAGAGTTCTGAATTAGTCTGTTAATCACTGTCTTGGCAAGAGTTTAAATGCTGGCTCTGGGCCCCAGAGAAAACAAGTTTAGATGAGAGTTTCTGTTTGTTCACATAGCCAAAGCCACTTCAGAGGAAACAAAAGTCACCCTCTCCTTGAGCAGAGCCAAGTGTCTGATAGCATGGCTTTAGGAGGAGCACATGAATTACTTGTGGTCCCTGTCTGCTCTTGCTCTCAGAAAGCAGAAATTTAAAGTATAAGTGAAATTGAATTATGACCCTTCGAGTGGACTCACATGAGATGAGACTTTCCCTATGGACAAGGAAAATAAAAGTCCCTTTCTTTTAACTGCCGTTTCAGGTATAAGCAACTTGCTCAGTGGTGATAAAAATGGCTTACCAATGTGGTGAGTTCCTCTTTAGTAGAACACAGATGATTATGAAAATGAGACAGTTTAAGAGATCCTGGTAGTCACTCCCTAATATTTTAGTGCCTTGTTCTCCCCAGAAACTTGATTTCAGAGGTTGCAGCCAAGAGAATGGGAAGTCGATTCTTCTGCTCTGTTACAGGTCATCAGTTAATCCCTTGAAAGGGGCAGAAGAGAGGAGCTAGTATTTGCACCAACATCCTGTCTGAAATGTTTATTCTTTGTGCTAGGGACTCCTGAAAAAGGGGAATATCACTGAAACACTGGAAGTACTTAAGCCTACTTGGTCAGATGTGGTCTAATTCTCTCTTGCTGTCGATGGGGCAGGTTGATGATGGTTCCCTGAGCTATTAGCTGTTGAACAGCAACTGTCAGCTGTGCTGAACTGCACAATGTTTGCTCAGATACTCTGTGCTCCACTCCAGCACAGAGGAGCTGAAGCTGCCCACTTGCTCTGGAAATCTGCAGTCCATCAATGGTGTTTCCTTTCTAATAAGCCTCGCAGAATCAAGTGCACTACTTCTGGAGGCAGAGTGGCATGCAGTGATGATTTGCTTATGAAATGTATGCTTGCTGATACTGCCTGGGAGAATCCAACTTGGCAAGGTTTTGCAGCTTCCTCAGTATGCCCTTCTTACCTGTGAAGGAAGCAAGTGTTCCTTGCAGCTCTGTGGATCATGAGAATGAAACTGGGGGGAAGTGGCTGCTATCTGTTGAGATTTTTGTTTCTTTATGCTGTGAAAGCTGTTCTGCCACACATCTGCTTGATGTCAAATTTGGTAAATACATCTTCACAGAACTCACAGGTGGTGTGAACGGAAGCAACCGTCTTGCTGCAGGGTTTTTTCAACCTTTAATTAGTGCTTGGTTTGATAGAGTTGCTGGTTTTGACACAGCTGGTTAATTTTTAAGCATGACAGTATACAAACCAAAATAGTACTCTCCACAATGGTGCCTTGATTTGACAATAGCAGGGCAATTTGATAAGCCAGTTTCAGTGTTTCCAAAAGAGAAATATCAAAGTTCCCATTTCTTTTCTGTTAGCCAGGGATTTTCTTGATTTTTAGAATTCTCCATGCTACACAAATTATGATTTCACTTTTTTTTTTTTCAAAAACAACCCCCCACATCTCTAGACTTTGAGGCTGATTGAAATCTACTTAGATTTGACCCCTTTTCTTCCCTCCCCCTGGCCTGTAGGACATTCTATTTTTTTTTTTTAATGCTAAGAAGGGAAGAGATTTAGAAATTACAGAGAGTGGATTTGTCTCAGTATTAATCATCATCTGGTCTAGAATTTCATGTCTATGGACTCAGTATGGTCAGTACAACTTTAGGGACAGATGCAACCCTGTGGTTAATAAGGTCATATTGTGAACTTAGAGGGCTCTGTGAAGATCTTGATGTGCTGCGCAGACAGTTATGTGTTCTTATTGATGATGTTGGGGCTTTGAGAGGGACAAAGAAGTAAATGGTGCTGACCAAGCATGCTGCTGTTAAATTTGGAAACAAAGATGCAAGCATTGAGGCTCTCACTGGGTTTTTTTGCTGAATGTCAGTAATAACACTTATGGCAATGGACTTCCTTGTGGCTTTTTAATGAATAGATACATTTTTGTCTTACTGAATCATGGCATGTTATGGGTTGGAAGGGACTTGCAGAGATCATTGAGTCCAACCCCCCTGCCAAAGCAGGATCACCTAGGGCAAGCTGCCTAGGAACACATCCAGGCAGGTTTTGAAAGTCGCCAGAGGAGACTCCACAGCCTCTCTGGGCAGCCTGTTATAGTCTCTTGGTCAAGATTTTGTGTTCCTACTTTTAGCCTAATCTCTGTGTAGCATGACGTGTTGCTTTGTGCCCATCCCTTGCTCATATCTAAACTGTTGCTTCTGAAAAAGGCCTCCTGTCTAAAAGCAGCTGAAATACATTGAAGAACTGCTGTTTTCTCTTTGACATGTGCAAAGGTACATAGATGCCTACCTTCTCTTTTGCCCTGATGGTAGCTGAGTGCACTTTCTCATCCTCCTGTGGACACTTGGGCCTCCTAGAAAGTCCTAGGAGAAGGGCATTTGCTGTCAAATCAATTATGTTGATGTTTGAGATGCATTAACTGTTGAGAGATGCCAAGGAAGCACAAGTAGTGGCTTCCAAAGCTGCCTATTTCTGTACAGGCAGATGTGTTTTCAGAAACATCATATGCCCTTAGACCTCCTGGAGCATACAGCCTGCCGAAAGGGCAATGTATTTAACATCAGGGCTCTAGGAGTGGATGCCTGAAGAGAAAGTTTACTGGCAAAGAGGCCATCCATCTATTTCACAGCCACATAAACAGTACATATGAAATATCAAATAATTCTCCTAGATAACTAATAATGAACATTTCCTCAGTGATGTGTAGCTTTACGTTTGTTAGTGAAGATCTCATTCACTGAAAACTTCAGATCTTAATGCAGACCTTTGGTATGCCAGGATAATTTGTTGGGGATGAGCACAGGCTTAAGGTGGAGATGCCATTTGAAACAAATAAATAGCAATCTTCTGTGGTGTCTTTTTGCAGGTAGGAGAGATGTAAAGTAGAATAATGGGTTTTAATGTGTTCTTTATTAAAATAAGAGGAGGCATGGATGTCAGGGACCAGTTAAGGTGTTAGGAAGTAACTGGAGCATTTGATCCAGTTCTAATGACACATTGTCCTCTGTCACTTAAGACTTGGCAGAAATAATCTGTGTAGTGCCAATGTCAGCAAACCCTGTATATGTATGGCAAGTGCCAAATTGTCACCCAGATCAGAAGTCTGCAAACTCAGTTATTCTACTAGTGAAAAACGCATTTCTACCAAAGAGCATTCCAGGAAGCATGAAAACTTCAGGAAATCTTTTAACATCTAGACAGAATGGACCACTATCTTCTGGCCACAGAATCATAGATTGGTTTGAGTTGGAGGAAACCTTTAAAGAGGTATCAGCTACTAAAACTCCTCTCAGATATGGACTGGAAAAGAAGCCAGCAAAAAGGAGGATGTGGCAGTAATTCATTACTGCTGTCTTAGTTATTGCTAGGACTTGAACTGGAGGTTTCCAGCTCTGAAACTTGAGATGTTAAAATGTAAGCCTAGGGATGTGGGACCTGACTACTTGCTTTAAAGCACTTAGACAGCACTGGTGCTATTTTTGAGAAATATGAGGTAAGTGTCCCCACTTCTCCCCAGGGGAGTTAGAGCCTAGGCACTGCTGAGAACCTGTTGTGAATGTTTTGGCACACTATTACTTTTATAAATCTGGTTGTGTGTTCCCACAGATGGTAGCTTTGGGAGACTTCTGTTCTCTGTAGATCAGGTGCAGAGGGGAAAACAAAGTGTGTACTGAAGAGTGGCTTATACTCTGTTGCTGCCTGTCAGCAAGCAGCAGTCTGATAGATGGGAAATTAAATGCTGTTTTTCCACCACTAATGAGGAAAATAGTTTGGGTTTTGATTTTTTTTATTGATTGCTTTGTTTAAAGAGAATTATTATAGCTGAAATTTTCGTGAAGCCTATGAGAGTTATAGGCCCAAATTCCACTGAATTTTTGGGCACAAAATATGCAGGAGGAGACAATCTCGAAGTATTTTTGGGTCCTTTTCTATTGTGTTTAAAGGACACGTGATGAAAGAGTCATCAGAATGAGCTAACATCTCTGCTCTTAGCGTCATAGAATTGTTTTTGTTGGAAAAGACATCCAAGAATGATTCCAGCCATCAACACAACACCACCATGGCCACTAAACCATGTCCCCAGGTTCCATGTCCACACATTTCTTGGACACCTTCAGGGATGGGGACTCCTCCACCTCCCTTGACAGCCTCTTCCAATGTCTAATCAGTTTCACAGTAAAGAAAGTTTTCCTCATACCCAACATAAACAGATGCTTGAGCGTGTCCAGAGAAGGGCGACGAGGCTGGGGAGAGGCCTTGAGCACAGCCCTATGAGGAGAGGCTGAGGGAGCTGGGATTGGTTAGCCTGGAGAAGAGGAGGCTCAGGGGAGACCTTATTGCTGTCTACAACTACCTGAGGGGTGGTTGTGGCCAGGAGGAGGTTGCTCTCTTCTCTCAGGTGGCCAGCACCAGAACGAGAGGACACAGCCTCAGGCTGTGCCAGGGGAAATTTAGGCTGGAGGTGAGGAGAAAGTTCTTCACTGAGAGAGTCATTGGACACTGGAATGGGCTGCCTGGGGAGGTGGTGGAGTCGCCGTCCCTGGAGCTGTTCAAGGCAGGATTGGACGTGGCACTTGGTGCCATGGTCTGGCCTTGAGCTCTGTGGTAAAGGGTTGGACTTGATGATCTGTGAGGTCTCTTCCAACCTTGGTGACACTGTGATAAACCTCCCCTGGTGCAATATGATGCCATTTCCTCTTGTTCTGTCGCTTGGTACTAGGAAGAATAGACCAATCCCCACCTCAGTCCAATCTCCTTTCAGACCTAGACACATCCCTAACAAATTATTCTGACACAGAGAAGGTCTGTGTTAAGATTTGAAGTTTTTTGTGAACAAAATCTTCACTAACAAATAAAAAACTAAAATAGAAATCAGAATTCTTTTTGGGGGGAGGGAGTCATTTAAAGATTTTTGAGGTGAATGTCTGGGAGGAAGCAGCTGAGAGAGTCAGATAAGAAAGGTCTCTGGACTTGCAGAGGTGTGTCTGGGGGCTGGTGGATGGCTCTTTCCTTTGGCTTTGAGGGAAGGCTGTAGTGCTTCTGGGTGTGAGCTTTGGTTTGGAAAATCTGGATGCCAGAGCCTGTGTTGTGGGCTGTGTGCCTGGGCACTTGTTCCTTGTTGCCCCACATCCATCCCTGTTCTTCATCCCAAACTATTTCTGTCTGGTGCTGAGCAGGAGCACCAGGGTGTGGAAGTGGCAGAAGGATTGCTGGGCATGGGTCTCTTCTCTTTGTATTTGAAACTCAGTCCCAATCAGAAAAAAAGGTTTTTCCTGTAATCCCATGGAAGTCACAAAATGCAGCAGCATTTCTTTCAACTGAGAAGGAAACAGTGAAGTCCCAGAGGTATCTATTTATTATAGTCTCATTAATTTTGTTTCATTCTGTACAAGTGAAAAGTTTTCTTTGTGCTGATAGATTTTAAAAATATATATTTGCTGTGTGCTTCCATTGTTCTGATTTTTGGCTTCTCTGAGATCCTGTTATGCAGATTGTTTCTCGTGGTTTTTCAGAACAACTGTAGATGAGAGTGATAGGAGCACAACACAATCTTTATTTATCTATTTATGTTGAATGGCTTGTTGGGACAGTCCAATACTTCTCAGTCACAAGTTGCCAGCAAACCCCTCTTGTGTTGCCTAGAGACATTACAGTTTGATGTGAGGTCAACAGAAAGTGGTGAAATGCGTCCTAATCCCACAGAAAATACTGTGCCCAGTGATAGAAGAGGCTCAGGGCTACTATTTTAAAGGCTTCTTTGAGCTGGAGTAAGTTTGCACTGTTGGCAGTGTTTTGATAGACAAAGAACAGCTGCTGAGTAACAACTATTTGGAAGAGGCATATTCTGAAGTTGTTAGATGTACACATTTGAGTGTGTGTCTGTGTGTCTAACCACACATAGAAGGTGTATAACATGGCGTGTTTGCTGGGGCAGGAGCACAGTGTGCATTATGCATGTGATTTTCTAAGAGTGTGACCTTGACCCTCTTTGAACCCACAGCCAAGTTATATCAGCCATATATGTTTTTCCCCTGCAAGCATTTAACTTTCATGCACAATTTGGGCATCCCATTTCAAGTGGATCTTGTCTGTAATTGATGGAGAAAGCAAAGCCATGGTTCAGAAGACAAAAGTGGTCTGTCTGGATTCCTCTAATGCACTTTACTACAATAAATCAAGGTACAATGGCAAAGATTCTTGCTGCAAATGGAGAAAGTTGAGTAGTGAGCTGTTGTAGCACTGTAAGAGAATGATGGCCTCAGCTGTATTCCTGACAAAGCCCCAGGCAGTGTCTGTGATGGAAATAGAGACTTGCCTGTCAGATGTGCAAACTGGAGCATGTATGCCCATGGCTGTTGGCTTGGTGCATGCCCGGGGCTCTTCACACTTGGCTGAGCTTCCCCTGGAGAGAATGTGGAGTTTCTCTTGTGCTGTTGTTCCAGTGAGAATGGGAAAGCATTTTCTGCAACTTGTTTTGTTTGTTGCAGACGAAAAGAGCAAGGAGCCAATTCCCCTAAAGACAAATTGTTTTGAAGTAGCCTGGCCCCAGCTGGGATTAGCATTGGGAGCAATGTTAAGAGCATAGTCCTTTGTCACTTAGGATAATGCTGCTATCTGGGAGAAAGCGTAGGTGTAGTTTTCCTCTATTTTACCTTATTACCAAAAGCAAGTATTAATAAGAAGGTAATGTAGAATGCCATGGAAAAGAATGCAATCAGCAAATAAATAGGAAACAGGGGTGGGGTGGGAATTAAAAGGAAAGCACGGAAGCAAAGGAAAAGTAACAGCAATGGATGAAATTCATAGAACAGAAGGAAACCTGAAGATTAAAGAGGCTCCTTAGGCAGACGCTTCTAGCAGGACTGCTCATCCAGTTGTACTTGTCTCTTTACACTCAGCCTTAAAGATCGCAGAGTGCTTTCCTCCAGGCATTCCTGGGGTTTATGGCTCGTTCTGCCATAGGAAGTAGCGCAGTGTTATCTGCACACTCAGTGCTTGTCATACTCTGAAACTGGTATTCACTTCACACCTCTGGGAGTGTGAATATAAATAACCTTCTTCTACCTGCTTATGCTGTGCAGCTAAGCTTGAACTGATCTTGAAAAAAATCCAATCCAAACCAAGCAACAAAACCAACACAAAAACCCCTCTTCCCAGCAAGCCCAGAGATTCAAAGTGCCTTTTCATACAGTAGCAGTTCTAATTAAGCTGAAGTGTAGCCATGATCTCTGATAGCTGATGAATACTCCGGTGCCTATAGCAATGCACTACTGCTTCTTGTAAGAAGTGTGGCAAATTCTTCAGTGAAGTCGTGTAGAATTTCATTCAAGATGCATCTCAAAAGAAATATGTGCAGCTGTTACTTCAGAATTTACTGGATGGATTTTCTGGGGAGAGGGGCAAAATAAAAACTTTCCTTGTGAGCTGTGGAGTGAATTTATTATGCTTTAGGAATGGCTTTAATCCTGTCTTGGATGAAATCTGCACATAGAATTTTAATTTTTTCCCTTTACTATTTTTTAAAGCCATCTTTTGCTTAGCCAGAGGATTTTATGGCTTCAAGGACTCCAGCAGTAATTCCTATAGATTATACTGACACATGCTGGTAGAGGGGAAAGCTGATGCCAGTGTGCTTGGCAATCATTCATTGTAAATAATTTTGCCAGTCTTTCTGCTTACAGACATCTGGCAGATGCTTCCTGCAATCCCTGAGTGGTTGCATTGCCAGTTATTAGGCTCATCTTATTCCCACAATCTGGGAATGCTATTGGTGGTTTTCATTTCCTTGAGTTGATACATCTAATGTTATTAGCACTGCGCCCTGTGCACTTCGCAGAGGGGTCCATATACTGAAGGCTGCACCTCACTGAAATCAAGGGAATTTATTTCTCTAGGGAACTAATCTGTTTCTTCTCAGACATAAAATTTAGGATTTGATCCTGTGTACTGCTGAGAACCAGTTAGTCTTGTTGGGTCCTTTCCTTCCTTTGGAATTGAGAGTGCTCAGGAACTTGCCAATAAAAAAGAGAAATGCAAAAGCCCCACGCAAGCACTCCCAACAAATGCAACCACCCTACCTGTGTGTCTGTGGGAAAGCAGGACGCTCCTGTTGGTAGCAATAAGGGAAAAAAGGCTTGGCTTCCTGATCCGCTCACGTCTTTAAATTCACTGCATCGCCCTTAGAACAGATTTGTACCCCCAGAAAATTCAGTTGGTGGAAACCATTAGTGGAACTGTTCTGAATTCCTTTGGAAAGGGCAGATGGGATAACTTCCAGTCTGATACAGGCTTTTGCATATCGATAGTTTTCTGCTTCCACAGAGAACCAGGATGCTGGTGAGGTCCTCAGCACTTTCCCCTTTTCTCCTGCAGCAGGTGTGCTGTGGAAATCTTTGAGTTTAGCATAGGATGTTGGGAGGGAATCAAGGCTTGGGAAGGATAGGAGGAAGATATTGTTGGTAGATCCCTGATATTAAAGTGCCTGCTTTGTGGTTACCTCCGTCTGCAAGGCTTGGGTTAAATGATCTGTAGTTCCTAGTCCTGTACTCTCAACAGCACAAATCCTTATAGGAAGCAAACTTTGATCTTCATTGCTTGCTGCCCCTTTCTGAGAGCAGGAAAAGGGCATGTAAGGAATCTCCACTAGAACACCGAGTTGCATACAGAAGCCTAATTGTGCTGGGATCTCCTTTGCAGGTTTTTGGACAAAGGCCGCAGTGTTTGTGGAAGTGAGCTCTCTCTGGTGTTCAGGAACCATGTGAGCTGTCATGCTGCAGTGTCCACTGACAAATAATAGTATGTCTTATCTCTTCCAGGGCTTCCAAAGCAACTGAGTCCAGTCCCTTAAGGAATGTCATGCAGTAGGTGCTAAACTAACCGGCACTGAAAGGAACATAAAAGATGGCAGTCTGTATTTGAAGCAGTTAAACACATGGACTCTTGCTGACAAGAAATCATGTCAAAAAAAGGACGTAGCAAGGGCGAAAAGCCTGAGGCACTGATTGTTGCCCTACAGGGTGCCAACGAGGAACTCAGGACCAAGTTAACAGACATTCAAATTGAGCTACATCAAGAGAAATCTAAGGTGAGTGAGGATTTGGTTTTAAATAAGTGGCTGTGCTGAAGGAGAGAAACATGGAGAAAACAGTGCCAGTCTTTCCTGGAACAGTGCTCTGGTTCTTTCCCCACATGCACCATTTTTTTTTACTGTGGATGTCCTGTTGCTTCTGTGGGAAAGGCTCCTTTTTACTGGATGTACAAGTTTAAGAAGCCTCTGGCCCACAAGTGAAGCAGTACGTCCTTTGTAACATCTTTGACCATGCTTGTTAGTGAGTTTCATCCCGTCCATTCAGTGGTTAGAAACTGTGGTGTTGTTGATTTTTGCACGGCTAACATTTCAGTGAGACCTGCCCTCATTTCACAGCCTCAGTACAGAGCACAACAATCCATGCCTGCCCTTCTAGCCCCTCTGCAGCTAAGCTGAATGACATTGTGTGTGCATTGGGATACCATGCCTTGTTTTAAGCTCCTTTGGGTGCCAGTGGTCTGCCAGAGTCATAGTCTCAGATGAGTAAAGTTAGCCTGAAGCCAGCTGAGTATTATGCAGACAGGGGATAGCAAGTACCCACAGAGCTGCAGAGGTTTGAGGTGCCTCCCATAGACTTTAGAAGCCTTTGGCCCAACTGCAGGGCTGTGCTGCAGTTTCAGCCTCTGCCTGCATCTTCTTATGAGCTTTTCAGTCTTGTCTGCATTGCTTGTACTAGGCCAGCCCTTGTGAAGCATATAACATCTATTATGCTAACCACTACAGCTGTTGTAACCTGTAAAAAGGTCATGGGCTGGATGCTACTCAAGTATAAAATACTGTCTGTTTTTTATGCCTGTTAAAGTCCTTGCAAGCAGCATTAATTTTCCCACAGGTGATGCTGGAGTGGCTTTGTAAGGAAGGGTACTTTTTGCTCTCCACAGTGTTGCTCTCTCTTCATTTAGAGATGTTTCCAGCAGCAAGCACAGTATATCTTAAGTTTTATAGTCCGAATACAGCTTTTGTGCTGTAAAACCTTTATGTAGTAAGCACTAAAACTCCTTGAACATAGGTGAAATGAAGGCAGCCTTCAGGTTGAGCAGTGTGTTCTTTATGAGCAGTGAAGAGAACAAATGTCTGTTTACTAACTGCTGGTGAATTCTTATGAAGAGGTCTGGAAGCAGCCAGGCACCTGCGTTCCGGTGGGAGCAGGTGGAGGGTTCACATCTTCAGAAGATGATGCCTAGTGATATCTTCTTTATCCAAATGGAATGTGATTGAAATCCATCAACCTGGGGTTTGATTCTTTTGCAGATAAGCATATATCCTGGGAAAATAAAGCCAGAATTACTTCCCTCTAGCTTCCAGATATGAATAACTACAAACCCTTCAGCCTTTAAGAGGTCTTTTTCATAATTTCTCTCATAGGGACAGATGTTCATGCCTCTGGCTCTTCTTTCTGAAAGGTTTGCTCACTCTTCCTCAATCTTTGTGCTCGTTATTTAAAAAGGAATTAACAAGGAAGTTCTTAGAATCTTTGAAACCACATTGTTTTTCACTGTAAATTACAAACCTTCCAAGTTTGCTTTGAACTGAAATTTGTTATTCATTGCTTTCCTTTTGTGTGGGTTCCCTCATGTTTCTCTTGTGGACCTGCTCAGGGATATGAAGTTGCACCTTGAGATATATTAGTGTAAGTGCAGATTACTCTCTGACTTTGATTCCAAAGCTGCTGTCAAAGAACTTTAAAAACTGTTGTTAATGAAGAGTAGCAGCAAAGGACGTACTTGAAGTAAAGCTGGCTGTTCCATAAACATAATAACAAGTGTAGAATGCTTTTCTCTAGATAGATGTCTAAGAAGTGACTATAAATGTCCATTAAAGTTCCATGTTATGGGTAAGAAGATCTGTAAGAGGGGATATGTTCCCTGGACTTTCAGACTTGCACCTTACCTCATCTGCAATCACGTAGAGCCAAGCTCTTCCCTCTCATCTGACTCACACATGGTCATGGAAGTTGCAGGCACTTTTCTGTTTCTGAGCTTTGTTAATTTTCTGGTGATGTTGACTGATGGGTTGTGAAGTTATTAGGCAAATTCACTCATATACAGGGAGTCTTATTCCCTAAAGAGATATTGGAACTACATGTAGTGTCTACATGAGACAAGACACCTGGAGAAGACAGAGTGATTTTGGCTTGAGTCAAGAGTATAAAATTTATGTGAATGCCCCAGGAGCTGGCTCATATTTTGTTGCAGGAAGGTGGAGGATCATCTGGGGCCTTCAGCAAGTTCCTGAATGTGACATGGCTGTGTATCTGAGTAGGCTTGTTTTGATGCCATTGGGTATTGCAGGTGACTTTCGTTTTATCTCACTGTAGGTTGCTAAACTTGAACGAGAGAAGACTCAAGAAACAAAGCGTATCCGGGAGGTGGAGCAGCGCAAGCAGACTGTGCAGATCACAGAGCTGAAAGCCAAACTCCATGAGGAGAAAATGAAGGAGCTGCAAGCCGTGAGGGAGAACCTCATCAAACAGCATGAGCAGGAGATGACACGGATGGTGAAAGTCCGGGACAGCGAAATCCAGCGCCTCAAGTCAGCGCTGTGTGCGCTGCGGGATGGCAGCAGCGATAAAGTAAGGACAGCGCTGACTATCGAGGCTCGTGAGGAGGCCAGGAAACAGTTTGACTCCGAGCGCCTTAAGCTTCTGCAGGAAATCACTGAGCTGAAGTCTGCCAAAAAGCAGGTAGACGAGGCCCTTAACAACATGATCCAAGCCGACAAGATCAAGGCAGGGGATCTTCGGAGTGAGCATCAGTCCCACCAGGAAGCCATTTCCAAGATCAAATGGGAGAGCGAAAGAGACATTCGCCGCCTGGTCAGTAACCAAAGCAGTTCATGTGTTCTCTTACACTGTCGTTAAGTTTGCCTCTTGTGACTCTTAGCTTTTTGTGAATAAGAGAAATCTGCAGTGCACCTCAGCTTGCAAAGATGTGACAGACTCCTCACTGTTATTTCCCTGCAGTGACTGGATCACAGTGAGTCATCCAGAGCAAGCACTGTGGTGGCAGCTGGCACCTCAAAGAGAGTGATTGGCCCAGCCATAGGCATTTGGCCTGCTGAGATGCCAATATGTGTGCAGTCAGTGTCAGAAAAAGAATGTTTGCATCTGCACTTGCAGCTTGTTAGTTTTTCCTAGCCCTTGTGGTGGTGCCCTAAACACAGCTGTAGCAAGAGGGAAGATATCTTTTGTTTTGCTCTTGATGATTCCTTCAGTAATTACTGGGGAGAAAGAGCAAAATGAAGCCTGCACCAGCCACAGTTCAAGTTGCCCTGTCATGGGGAGCTGGACCTGCTTGTAACAGTGGAAAGTTTGCCATGAAACCTGTAATTCAAGATCTGACAGTAAAGAAAGGAAATGGTAATTTAAACTGACAAGAGGAATTTCTTTCTTTCCTGCGGGGCTGTGTGTGTTTTCTTCCCCAACTCAAAGTCTGTGTGCTCAGTGTATAATCTTGTGTTGCTATGGGTTGAGCTAAGAGGCAGTTCTTCTTTGTCTTGGATAGTCCTGGGATATTAGTCATCAGTGAAGTAACAGTAAAACTAATAGTCCTGAGCTTGCACTCAGCAGATTAATGAGATGACAATCAGCTTTAAGACATCCCAGGTCTGCACAGATCTGTTTGTGAGAATCAGGCTGTAACCTCTCCTATCTCATCTAGCAGAGCTCCATTTGCATGAGCAAGGGCTAGTCTAAGCTTTCTTGGGTTTGTCAGGGTTTATACTGATTTTCCACCGACATAAATAACTGACCAAAATGCACTGTGAAAGCCTGAACTCTTTGTCCAGTTATCTACCAACACACAGCACCGTGCTTAGTTCCTGTGCTTCACTCTGTGTATGGCTGGAGAATCTTGCTACTATGCCAGTGAACAGTTATGGGCTGAGACCTCAAAATGTGTTGCTTTACAAACCTGGTGCAGTATGACATAGCAGGTTTAAGTGGTGGACACTGCTGTGAAGTAAATCATACACTGCTAGATTGGAGAAAGCTGCAGTGCTGTTGGCTTTACGCAGTTATATTGCTGTCCTGGTGTTTCTCTCATGCAGATGGATGAGATCAAGGCCAAAGACAGAATCATATTTTCCTTGGAGAAAGAACTGGAAACACAGACAGGCTATGTGCAGAAGCTGCAGCTGCAGAAGGAAGCTCTGGATGAACAGCTTTTCTTGGTGAAGGAGGCAGAGTGTAACATGAGCAGTCCCAAGAGAGAGATCCCAGGAAGGGCTGGAGATGGTTCGGAGCACTGCAGCAGCCCTGTATGCAGGTTTTTCTATCCCCTACAAAATACAGACATGGCTGTTTCTCTTGATTAACTGTTTTCTCAGGTCCTGGTAGAAACTTTACCACTATTATTTGCTATGGAAAAGTTAGGTCCATAGATTCTTCAGGGAGAATGCTATTGTAACAAAGCTTTGCAAGACTGTTTCTTCAGTTGCTCTATTTGCCAATACCAAACATCTTAAGTAATTACTGCCTCTCTGAAAGAATCAATGAACCTAACTCCCTGGGTGGCATGTATAGAATTGGGAAGATGAGCAGGGAGAAAGCTGGGGGGCTGGAATCCAGGAGACTCTTAGAAGCTCCCCCTCTGTCTTATTCTTCACACATCCAGTCCTTGCTGTCATTCACAAAACATGTTACTCAATGATTGTGTAGCTCAATAGGCGATGTTTAAATAACAAATGTGTATACACAATTTTACACACATACAAATACAGAATTGGAAGTGAAATGCAACTGATACTAAAAGGGATATCCTTTTTCCCCTGACATAGTGTCTCAGTAAACAGAAGCAAGGCATAGGAAAAGACAATAAAAAATATAATCATTTAGCTTTTTGCTTTTTCTTTGCCATCTTAAATATAAAAATCTGTTTGATTGCTTTTCATTTGTAAAAAAAAAAAAAAAAAAAAAAAAAGATAAAATTCCAATAAAGTATCCCCCAAGCCAGATGCTTTCTTCCAAAGATACTTCTGTTGTCATCAGCATGTCCAAGACAGTAAAAATCCGTAAATACGATTTGCTAGTGATGACAGGTGAAAATGACTGCTGTATGTTTCTTGAGGATTCTTTTCCCAGGCATGTGTAACTATGCTATGTTGTTGCCAACGAGCAGGACCTGCGCAGGAACCAGAAGAGAATAGCGGAGCTGAACGCCACCATCCGGAAGCTGGAGGACAGGAACACGCTGCTTGGGGACGAGCGGAACGAGCTGGTGTGTGAGCCTCGCACTGCCGGGCACAGGCGGGTGGGAGCCGTGGGCACAGCAGAGAGGAGGAGCCGAGGATGATAGCGCCCCATGAATGTGCCTTTTCCATCCATCGGGCTAGTCACTCATGAGGTCAAAGATTATTTTGTTTATCCTGGAATTAAACAGTAATTGAATGATTGAAGTGATGCAAGTGCAAAAGCAGAGCAAATATTGAGGCTGAGGCTTGTAGGTTTTTGTGTCAGTGATTATGTTCCCTCTGTCACTTTTTAAGTGGTCAGCAGTGTACCAGGAAACTTTCCTTGTGAATGAAATCATGTCTGTAGTCCAGTATTTCACCAGATTGAGAACAGTTAAGTAGTGGGTCTAGGGAGGATGGACAATGGGGAGTTGATCTAATTTACTCCTTTATCTGATTTACTTATCGGATTTACCATCACACTGGTGAGACCTGTATGTTAAACTCAGTACCCTGTCTTTTTAACTTCTCTGTTTCTACTTCCCTTATTAAGAATGAGGGTGGCAAAATTCAGCTCTTAATATTTTATTTTAGTTTTGTTCCTGAGCTAGGAATCCTCATGAATTCCTTTCATATCTGTTCAGCTGGCTTGGATCTCCTCAGCATTCTCAATGTCATATTTGCAAAACAATGACTTCTCTGGATTGCAAATTAGAAATGTGCTCACGTGTGTCTCTTCAGATATGAAAAGCTCTCAATCCCCACATTTCTGTGGTACTGAATAGCTTGGAATCTGGTGATTCAGCTTGACTAGCTGTTGTATGTCATTAAATAGTCAGCCTATTTTTTCACAAGGAAAAAAGTAAATTAAAAGGCTTCTAAGCAATATCTTGCACAACATGGCTAAAAGGAGCCAATTTTGTGCAATGTGACCAGAAGTACTATTGGCAATACCATATGCTTTAAGGTGCATACAGACTTGCCACAATTAACTTCATTCTTAGGGTAGGATAAATGATTGTTTTGTCCATAACTGTGCTGATCAGACAGGTTACCACTTCCTAGCCCCCTTTTCTGTTAGCAGAAGAAATCTTTGTGTATCTGCTTCAGAAAAAATCACTGGGTTAGTTTAACCTAGCATAATCATTTGATGAAGTAATTAAATGTGGTTACCTGTCTTTTATAACTACAGAAAACTCCTGTGGCCCTTTCCTCAGCAGAACTGTAAGAGGAAGGAACCTCTCAGTGACAAACAGTAATGCAGAACTGGGACAGTGCCTTTGTTAGGCAGATCATGTGGATACAAAGATAATTTCTTCCCACAGCCACATGCCAGTTCCTTGTCCTCCCTTAGAAAAATAAATTATATCTATAAAATACTCAGTAATACTTCAGAGAAAGGTATCTTGGTTAATAATCTAGTTGTACCAATCCTGGGGCTTCCAAACATCGCCTGTGACACTTTTCCTACCTCATGGGGCTTTGTTGTTTAAATATTATGTGACTTGTCTATGAAAACAAAGTTCATCATGCATGTGCATAGGTGCTGCACCGTGTGCCTGTAAAACCCAGACCTACAGCTAGTTGTGGATTTCTTGTGGTTGAAGCACAGCTAATTTGGGATTTTGGTAGCACCTCTGCGATTGCCTGGCTGCATGTTCAGTTGCTTCATCTCTGTGTCAGAGTGTTTCCATAGATAAAGTAATCTTTTGGAAGCAGCCATACAGAATTATTCTTTGAGACTTATAGACAAAGTAAGTTATGGAAGCTTCAGTTCCATTAGACCACTTGGATGTTTTACTGGGACAATAGTCCAACAGCGAAGTGACAAAAAAACACTTCTAACAAAGGAAGGAGAAAAGCTATGCCTTATTTTGATTATTTCCAATTGTTAATTGCATTTGTCAATCCAGCTGAAGCGTGTTCGAGAAGCTGAGAAACAATGTAAACCTCTTCTGGAGAAGAACAAGTGCCTCACAAAGAGAAACGATGAACTCATGCAGTCACTGCAGCGCATGGAAGACAAACTCAAAGCAGTCACTAAAGAAAATATAGAAATGGTTGGTACTGAAGAGCAAAATGATCTGTGTTTATTAGGTGTGCATGTATAGACATAGAGAAAATGTGTTCTATAGAGTGTGTAACGCTACTGATAAGATACAGCCATGCTTAGGTCCCTACAGAATCACAGAGTGTTAGGAGTTGGAAGAGACCTCCAGAGATCATCAAGTTCAACCCCCTTGCCAAAGCAGGGTCACCTAGGGCAGGCTGCACAGGCATGCATACAGGTAGGTTTTTGAATGTCACCAGAGGAGACTCCACAACCTCTCTGGGCAGCTTGCTCCAGTGTTTGATCACCCTCACCATAAAGAAGTGTCTCCTCATTTCAAGGTGGAATCTCCTGTGCTTTATCTTGTACCCATTGTTCCTTGTCTTATCACTGGACCCCATGAAAAAGAGCCTGGCACCTTTATCTTGACACCCACCCCTCAGATATTTATAGATATTGATAAGGTCCCCTCTCAGCCTTCTCTTCTCCAGACTAAACAGCCTCAGGTCTCTCAGTCTTTCTTCATAGCAGAGATGTTCAAAGTCTCACAGTCATCCTCATAGCTCTCTGTTGGAATCTCTCCAGTACATCACTGTGTGTAATTTGTGAGCCCAAAACTGGACACAGTATTCCAGGTGCAGGAGTAGAGGGGGAGACAAACTTCCCTAGACCTGCTGAATGCAGTTTTCTTAATGTGCCCCATGATGCCATTTGCCCTCTTGGCTGCAAGGCCACTTTGCTGTCCCGTGGATAACTTGCTGTAAGTCTACAGAGTAGGTTTAGATGCTACATTATCTAAATTATGTATACCTGTGTAATATATTTAAAGTGAATGCATCATCAAACTAGAACACTAGGCCCAAAATTAGAATATTGAGTTTCAATTGTTAGAGCTGATGATGGCAAAGAGAAGTCCTGGTCTGTCAGTGAGCATGTATCATCTTTCCATATGTAGATGAGTGTGGGAAATGGAGAATGTGGTGGTGGTTTGAATTTAGCTATGGTCATAAATGCCACACATAAGGGCTCCATAAAGTGAGGTCACAGCAGTTATGCATCATATATCCTTCAGGTGGAATTGCCTTCAGTATCAGTCAGACTCTAATCCCCCCACACACACTCATGTTGCTTTGGCAATAACAAAGACAGCAGGTGGAAGTTCAGGGTTCTGAGAGCTAAGATGGCAGGCTGAGGAGACTTCGCCTGCTGGCTGTGTTTGTGTGCCACGTCTCTGGCTCACTGCAGCCACTGTCCTCATCTCAGGCTGGCTGCTCTGCTGTGGAAGCAGCTTTCTGGCTGATTAGGACAAGATGGTCAGATTCACTTTCATGTCTTATACGGAAAAGGCTTTAGCGGTACAGGGTTAATCCACTTTAGACTGCAAATCAGCCATGCTCAGAAGACAGATAAACTTATCACAGGTGGCATGGGTCAGAATTCTTCTCTTTCAGCTCTGGTAGTTTAGATCACAGCCCCTTGACTTTTCCCACAGAAAAGAGAAGGAACTTGGGAATCTGTCTGCATTAGACATCAGGGACAGCACCACTGGTGTGAATATATCTGCATACAGCACATATGTTCTAACTTAGCTCCTTAGAGCTCTGCTCTTTTCACTGTAAATGCCCAAATTATGGCAGTTAGCAAGCTGTGGGTGGCTAGAGTAGCTCTGATGGGTTGTAGCCATCTCTTCTCCCACGTACACTCAGGAGCAGGCAGGATGTGGACTTCTATTTGAAGTAACTCTAGTAGCACATTTTTTGACTTTCCTGCTCTTCTGACTGTCTGTCACGTAAGTAGAGCACGTCCATTTCCACACTGAATATGGCTGTATGGTGGATATCAGTAAGCACATAGGATCATGTGAGTAAATGCTATTTATATACTCACTGGACACGTAGGGAGTTGCATTGTATTTACCACATGTTGTGGCACCTTGATGCGTGGCAGAGGAAAAGCTATGGTGTATGACTTCTAAGAGCTCCTGTAGAGCCTGTACTGCCACACAGGAAGTAAATAAAGCTTTGTTCTAGTTGATGAACTCAGCCTTGCTGTGCTGCTCTGTTGGTAAGAAGTGCTGATGGACATAAACAAAGTAATATAAACAGTGTAGCTAAAGCATATTTAAAGGGCTGCACACCTCAAATGAAACATAATGTCAAAGTTTTCACTGAAAGGATGTCTTTTAATTGATGGATCTTATTTTATCTGATTCTTCTTCTTACTACAGAGAGAAAAAATGACATCACATCCTCCTCTAAAGAAATTAAGATCTCTCAATGACCTGGATCAGGCTAATGAGGAACAAGAAACTGAATTCTTAAAGCTTCAAGTCATAGAACAACAGAACATAATTGATGAGTTAACAAGGGTATGTCCAGAGCGCTAGGAAATTAGGAATGATTTCTGTGTACAATATTTCTTCTCGTAGCTACAGGTCTGAGGGTTAATACCTTTCTTTTAGTACCTGCATGTTTTTAGATTTAAGTGTGCATGGATGCAGTTTAAGTGAATTTCTGGTGGGGCAACTTGAAAGTACAACTCTTGTGTGTGGATCATCCTCTAGAAATGAATGCAGTGTAAGAACTGCGGAGCTTGGGATGATGCCTACATGGTCACAAGGCAGGGCTGTGCCAAGCCTCTTGTCATTATAACTAAGGCACCATTAAAAGATTTCCTTAATGAGAGGCAGGCACACAGTGTGATATCGTATGCTGCTGATAGTGGTTCTCTAGTTCTGTTGAGAGGGAGGAGAAGGAAACTCCAAAACAGGCTGTTACCTCTTGCAAGACGTCATTGCTAGGAGTGATGAGATCTCACTACCATCATTCAGTGACTTTGGGGCAGACAGCATCTCCTCTGCAGGGAAAGCAACCTCACATATGAAGCTCAAACCAGTCCCCTCCAGCAGGCCTCGTAGTGATTTTAACAGGAGATCCATCAGTGCCTGTTATTTGGCAGTCTGTGAAGGTAACTGCTTAATAAGGGGTGAGTTTTTTGATAGCTGTCCCTTCTTCCCTTTTAAAAGTGGTTTTCAGCTGACACCTGGACAGATTTGGCTATGAATTCTCTCTGCCACTGGATTCCACTTGTTTGAATGTCCACAGAGTAGGTGGAAGCCAGATGTTTTATTTCCTCTGTAGAGCTGCAAATGAGAAGAGTGAGTAACATCTTAATCTTATTTTCCAGGACAGGGAGAAACTCATTCGTCGCAGAAAGCATAAAAGGAGCTCAAAGCCAATTAAGGTAAAAGGAAAAATTATTTTCAGCTTATAAAACTGCTTGTAGACCCTGTGGGAAACCACTCTTTAGCAATGTGATTAAAGAGAGCTTTATGGATTATAAGAATCTACTTTAGTGATCAGGTTTATTAACCTCAGTTATTTTGAGAGAGCTTTTTAAGTCCACTTGGAAATTCAGTTTAAAATGTGCAGCTATTCTATTTCCAGCAAAATGAGGCTTTTCCTTCCCACTCTCTGAAATAGTAATAGTCTTCAATCTGATTTCTATAAATATTGGTCTCAAGGTCTAGTATTCTGAGATATATTTACATTTCCAGAGACCTTCCCATCCATCTGCTGCTATTTTTCATAGCACATATGGGCTAAAACAAAATCCTTATGCATCTTTATTCTTCAGGCAGAAGTTTTTTCCCTAGAAATTGTCATTCTCTACTGCACACTTCCACAGGCCTTTGGCTGCCCCTTGCATTACTCTGAACTGGGTCAAGTCCAAAGCTGGTATAATTTCAACAATTTGAGAGCTGAGTATTCATAGTGGTGCAAGGAGTTCCTTTATCAGATAGGTGTGGAGAACAACTTCACAATAGCCATGACTCACCTCCAAAAAGAAGAAATACTGTATAGGAAACAGAGCTTGGTTGCTCTTTGTCCTCCAAGGATACCCCTTAGTCCATCAGACATGTTCTGTGAAAGTAAGGCAACTCTTTCTAAACAGAGAATTTCAGACCAGTACATCCTAGAGGTGTCATCACAGTGGTTTTGTATGGGTTTTGAAGCAATACACAGCAGATGTAACAGGGAGGCAGAGTAAAAAGTATTTTCATTGGTCAACTTGATTTCTAAGACATAGATTATAACAGGAGAGAAGGTGGCTGTTGTCTTCACTTGGAAAAATAATGAACAAAAAAAGAGTATATTCAAAATGTGATTGGTGCCTTTGGTACATGGTTTTGTGTGTGTGTGTGATTTGAATTCCAGGTTTAGAAGGTTGTAACCTGTCAGCAAAAGTGAAGAATACTGCAAAGCAGAAGTGCACCTTAAATGCTTGACAATCAGTTTGCAGAATTATTCATGAGCCAAGTATTTAAATGCTCAAGTCTGTACCTGAAATCAAGCCTGCAGGGTCAAGCATCTGCCCCTGCACAGGACCTGACTCACAGCTTTCATTTTATTTAATTCAGTTACTGAGATTGGAGGTGGTGAGATGTCAGACACAAACCCAAACTGTGCAGTGTGACCAATCGCTTAAAACGTGTGCCAGTTACTCTAGAACTGGAAAAGAGGTGGAAATAGAAGCTCCTTCATGCTACTTCTGTATTGAAATAGCTTTCACTCACTCCAATAACAGTATCAGACAGAAGTCCTAAAAGCCTCAGCAGTGTCTGAGAGCCAAGGAGGGTTCCCTGTTCTATGGTCTTTTCCAGCTTGACACAGCATTACCTCTGCTCACCAGTCTGCATGTTGATGTCTTCTGAACAGTTTTTGGGGTTATCAAACAATTCTTTTGCCTTCCTCCAAGGGCAAAGGCTTTTCCTTTAGCATGGTGCTGCTCCTGTTATGTTTCCCACGTTTTAGAGTGAGACAGATCCTCAGCTTAGAAAAATTAAATCAGAATTCTCGTACCCCACCAGTACAGACCTAATCTGCTGTGTAGTTCCCTTTTGGTTTTGTTGGTGATAGTAATTGCTTTAGTTTTGTGTCTTGCCTTTTGGAAGTAACCATCAATAAGTTTGTGAACTCATCTAATTCACTATTCTCCTGCCCACCCCAAAATCATGTTACCTGTTTCCCAGGAGCTTCAAAAATAACATTTTTACTCCTTTAGAGACATGTGGTGGACACATTTTTTGGGTACGATGATGATTCCATGGACTCTGAAACATCCTCTGTAGCCTCATATAGAACAGACAGAACACCAGCAACCCCAGATGATGATCTGGATGAGGTAAGAGCTGACTCTTTCCATAGGCAAGGAGAGGTTTTCAAGAGACTTTGACTTTCTAAACAAGTGGCCATGCTCTCAGAAACACTAAGGTTTTATAGTGTGCATTGAGTTTTTATGAACTTTGATCTCAATTTTGGTTAGTGATACACTGCAATGCTGAAAACATAGTCCATAAAGTCTACAGTTGTGACATCATTGCAATGTGAGATTATTTTTCTCCTCCTTCTTCAAGAAGAGAAACTTGCTACATTTTATTTAAAGACATATAAATGCTGTAAAAATTGCACATTGTTACTTGTGTTACAGCTCACCAAAACTGCTATTTGAGTCAAGACCTGTAAACCAACGATTGTGCTTAACAAATCCCACTTGCACTTTTTGCCGTGGCAGTGCTCTGCCCTCTGGTGCTTAGGCATGTCCTTTCTTCTCCTGCAGAGTCTGGCAGCGGAGGAGTCAGAGCTGCGGTTTCGACAGCTGACGAAGGAGTACCAGGCCCTGCAGAGAGCATATGCACTGCTGCAGGAGCAGACAGGTGGCATCATAGATGCTGAAAGAGAAGCTAAGGTCAGTAGTTGTTAGACAGTAAAAGCATTTCATTGCTGTTCGGACATGCAAAGCCCTGAAAGCAACATACAAGAGAATGGAGTTACATACAACAACCATATTTAGAGAGGCCTCCATTCACTCGTTAGCTGAGGACATTTAAAGAGTGTGACAAGAATGGAGACAATCACTTTACCAGGGACTGTCTTCCACCTGAGCTGAGCATTGCAGTGAGGTAGGCATGCCAAAGCAGGCAGTTTGGCACAGAATCAAAAGGGTTTTCTCCTCTTTGGCCCAGGTGTGAAAGGGTTGGGGTTTAAAGGTAAATGAAGGTCTGTGGGTCTTCACAAGAGCAGGCACTGCACCAACTTTAGGACTATTCACCTAACAGAGAAATGCAAATTGTGTTCAAATTTGATTGTGAAGTAGACTACAGTAATCTTTCCACAGCTAACAATTTTGTCCCTCTGTTAAAATCACAGAACCATTCAGGCTGGAGGGGGCCTCAGACTCAAAGTCCCGTTCAAAGTAGTGTCAGCTGTGATGTCTCACAAACATGTTTGCAGACTCAGCTCTTGCAGACCACTCTGAGCAGATGCAATTGCTTCTTTCCAGTGACTTTTCCCACACTGACCTACTAAGCACTTTTCTTCAGCTCAGGAACTACCCCTCATAGGGTCTTTGAGCAAAGCCTCTCACCCTGAATTCCTGGGCACTAATTTCACTGAGCAATACATGGTAACAATAGACATGAGTGTGGTGTGGGGTCTGATCTATCTTGTCTCATCTGTGTGCCAGTCTGAGGAGTGGCACGAGACCTTACTGAGCCAGAGTCTTTGTCGCTGCTGCTCACTCAGTGGAAGCAATAAACACACAGCATAAACCCAGACTCTGATTTGTTTGGTTTTATTTTAATGCCAGCCACATTGCTGGCTTTGTTACCATTTAATGCTGTGTATGACTTCAACAGGCTCAGGAGCAGCTCCAAGCTGAAGTGCAGAGATATAAAGCCAAAATAGAAGATCTGGAGAAAACTTTGGCACAAAAAGGGCAGGTAAGCACTTTTTGTGTATTTTCTTTTCTGATTTGGGATCTTACTTGCTCTGCTTAGAAAACACCTAGAACAATTTCAGTGTAGACTTCAATGAGTTGTAATGTTGCTGTTCAGTCAGCAGACAGGCCTAGTGAGTTCAGAAGCCATACAACAGCTTGGTAATGTGTTGGTACTCTGTGAACAGTTCATTCCTGTAGCATTTTAAAGCTTGAATACTCTTGTCAATAACTGTGCCTAACTTCATGGAGTTGGATAATTGTAATAGTACTGCCTCATCCAACAGGACTCACACTGGGTGGAAGACAAGCAACTTTTCATTAAGAGGAACCAAGAGCTTTTAGACAAGGTATGTTCCCAAGTTTTGTGTGTTCACTCTCAAAGGCCATCTGGATCTAGTATAAGGATAGAACAGTGCAGGTTAATATGAACAGGATAGTATATAGAAAGGTGAGCACTCTCCAGCTCTGCCTAGGTACCATTGTTACCAGCAGTTGCTGATGCACTTGTTTTGCTGGTAAGTTCCAGCCTGAGCATTGAAAGCTCTTCTTATCCTTCTGGCTCCAAGGTGCAGACTTTTGTGTTCCAGTAGCATTGTGCTGAGAGGTCTGCAACTGCTGCTGCACTGGCAGAGAAGTTGAGAAGATGTCACCCCTGGAAGTGTTTTAAGACCAAACTGGATGAGGCTTTGAGCACCCTGGTCTAGTGAGAGGTGTCCCTGTCCATGGCTGGGGAGTTGGAGCTAGATGATTCTTTGAGTCCTTTCCAACTCAAGCCAGTCTATGTTGCTGTTATCACTAGATTTTGGATTTTGCACTGCCAGTGCTACCTCAGCTATTGCTCCCCAAGTATTTAATGTTTCTTGTAACAGTCACACCAATGCTGAATGTACATCTTTCCATTAGATAGAGAAACTGGATGCAGAAAACAACCGTCTGCAACAGGAGCTGCAGGATGCCCGAGACCAGAATGAGCTGCTGGAGTTCCGCAACCTTGAGCTGGAGGTGATGGATGAGTTCTCTTCAGCAGAGCTGGTAGCAGATTAAAACAGTACACTTTCATTGGACTCTGACTTTAATCAAGTGTATACACGAGCACTTCGATGATAACAGAGTAACAAATCAGGACCAGCATTTTTAGTTGTGAACTGAAGTTTGTCAGCTCTAATATCAGAAAACAGTAAACTCTATACTGGTCTGGTTCCCCTCTCTGAGCTAAGTGTCCAGTGCACACAGATCAGCTTAACTGCTTGATGTCAGTGTGGCTGGTAGTTACCACATCTCTGGATATGTTTTTTTCTATTACTTTGGAGCAGTCTGTTATCTCCTGTCAAATAATTACCTTGAGTTTAGGCTCCTACCCCAATTGACAGACTGTTTTCCAGATTAAGTTTAAATATTTGTTTCTTTGACTTGTGAAATGAAGAGCTTGGCTTTGCAAAGCATGATGTAAACAGTAGCTATAGCATATAATGAGTTCATTTATGTTCTCTGGCATCTTTTCAATTTATGTTCAGGAAAGAGAGAGACGGTCCCCACCATTTAATCTCCAGATTCACCCATTCTCAGATGGTGTGAGTGCTCTACAGATCTACTGCATGAAGGAAGGGGTTAAGGTAGGTCAGTTTTGTAAGACAGCATTTCTACTCCTGTAGGAGTGCTGGATGTGGCCCATATAACCCATTGCATTCATCTCTGCTTAGAATTCCACTAAACTTTAAACATTTAATCTCAGACTAATTTAAGAGGGTGTGATAACTGCCACAGTTGATTTGCACTCTTAATTTTCACCATAATGATAAAACCTGACTCAAAGGCAACTGAAATCAGTATGTGATGCATTTCCATGGTGTAAAACCAAATGGTTGTTTTCAGCATGGTTCATAGGAGGAATGGATATTGCAGCTGTGCTAAAATGTGCATACCATACCTTTACCTTCTTTTCTCTTTGCAGGATGTCAGCATCCCAGATCTCATAAAGCAGTTAGACATCCTTGGTGATAATGGAGTAAGTTAAAATGGGCAATATTTTCTTTATGCAGGCTGTATTTTGTACAGTAGCATAAGTGAAATTGATAATTATAATTATTAAGATCCTTGTTAAATGATGTAATAGCAGAACAATTAAGGAGCATTTTATTTCCTTAAGTTAAGGATTTGTAAGATTTCAATAACCAGAGCAACTAGTAATGAAATAGCAGCTTTAACATCTGGTTTAGCAGACTGAGAAGGATGTCCAAAGGCCACTGATATTTGGAAGTGGGCCTGACTGCACTCCAGGCATTCAAGGAAGTGTGTGAATTAGTTCAGCAGCTTGAGCCAACCACACCTTCACCAGGACTAGAATTCTTTTGCCAACAGTTTCATCAGCAGGCAAGAATTAGCTAATCCCCTGTGGTTTTCTAGGTGGATGTTTCTTCTTACTTTAGTTATCTATATGAAAGAGATCATCCTTTATCTCTGGCCAACATTAGATATGTTTCAAGAAAATGTATCCAAAATAAAAGTGAAGGACCAGGATTGTCTGTTCATGTACTGGTCTAATTCAGCATTATTTTGACAAAAAAACTGTGATGGAAATTCAGATTTGTAAAGCTAACATGAAGATAGACAGATGGATATAGTTTTAATTTAGATCCAATGGGATGACAACAGAGATTTAGTCCATATCATGCAATGTTCCTTTTAATATGTTAACAGACTTTTGAGTGTTTCAGTGGGAAGAAGGTACCCAGTACTACAGGGATCTGTCAGCCTAGTCTCTAGCCTGGGTTATCTTTATTCATGCAGAAACCTGCTGACAATTTCCTTCTTCCCTCTCTCCACAGAATTTAAGAAATGAAGAACAAGTAGCCATAATTCAGGCTTCCACTGTATTGTCCTTGGCAGAAAAGGTAAATCGTGTGCTTGCTTTTCTTAGATGTTATCTGAGGCCTCATCTAACAGAGGAAATGTTCTACTCTGTTGTTGTCCATGTTGTCAAATTTTCTAGTGGAGGAGGTGACTGCCCATGTAAACTGTGCCAGTGCAGCCCCAAACACCTTGCTAAAGCAGCAAAAAAAAATAAATCAAACTCAATTGGCCCAAACTCTGATGTCAGAGCAACTGTAAATACAAAAAGTCTATACAGAATCAGAGAATGGTTTAGGTTGGAAGTGACCTCAAAGATCATCCAGTTCCAATCCCCTGCCATAGGCAGGGACACCTCCCACTAGAACAGGTCACTCAAGGCCTTATCCAACCTGGCCTTGAACACCTCCAGGGAGGGAGCAGCCACAACTTCCTTGGGCAACCTGTTCCAGTGTCTCACCATCCTCACTATAAAGAACCCTTTCCTAACATCTACTTTGAACCTCCTCTCTTCCAATCGAAGTCCATTACCCCTTGTCCTGTCATTATAAGACCTTGTAAATAGTCACCCCCAAGCCCTCCTGTAGGCCCTCTTCAGATACTGAAAGGCCACTATAAGGTGTCCTCAAAGCCTTCTCTTCTCCAGGCTGAAAAGCCCCAACCCTCATAGCCTGTCCTCATAGTAGAGCTGCTCCATCCCTCTGAGCATCTTCGTGGTCCTCTTCTAGACTCACTCTAACACTTCCATGTCCTTCTTGTGTTGGCTCCAGAACTGTACACAGTACTCCAGGTGGGGTCTGACAAGAGCAGAGTAAAGAAGGAGAATCAAGCTTGCAATTGTATGCTGAAGGAAAAAGCATTCAGACATTTAAGCCATATGTAGCTACAGTATGGGATTTCTAGTCCTGAGATTTCTAGGGCTTCTGAAGGCATCTGTATGCAAAATTTCCACTGGAATTATGTGCTTCAGTTGCTTGATTTGGAAATTAAAAGTAAAAATGTGAAAGTTGGTTAAGATTGCTTTCTGTGGCTCAAATGCAGCACAGAGTTTTGTCAGCATGACAGCTTCCAAGGAACAAGTCCTCCTCCACAAAGAGAATTGCCATCTACTTAGCTAAGCTATTTTTTGGGATGCTAGAGCTCTGTCATGGGTGTTTGTCCATGAACTGAATTAATTTCCTTTAACATTTCCATCCAAGGAAGTATACTTTTCCATCTTCCAGTGATCTGGTAATGGCAACCCTGTTTTTTCTCTGTCAAGTGCTACTATTGCAGCTTCCCCTTCACATAGGCCCAAAACTAGCAACAGGTTGCTAAAGCCAAACTAGCAAGATGCTGTAGATGTCCCACTTGCCAGTGCCCATGGGCCTACAAAACACAGCAGGTCACAGCTCTCACTCTTTTCCCTCCAGTGGATCCAGCAGATTGAGGGAGCTGAAGCTGCTCTGCATCAGAAGATGATGGAACTGGAAAGTGATATGGTAGGCAAACCTTCCTTAATACACATTTTAGGGGCAAGGTACTGAGTGTGTCAGATGTATTTGGTGTGCAGAAAGCTAAGTGAAAGGGTCTTTTGGCAGATGAAGTATGCAGACTTCCTCTGGTTATTGGTGAAGCCATGAAATAGTTACTGGTCTGGTTCAGATGCAACAGCAGAATAGCACAGAAATAGTGAAGGTTGAAATCTTCCCCTGCCTGTCCATCAGGATGACTGTTCATTACTAAGTACAGAGCTCAAAGCTTGCTTGATGATTTTCAGAGATGGGAATGACTTCACTCTTTGTCTCTTAAGGTTTGTGCTCTAAACATGAGCAGTTGTATCACATTTCATTCAATACCAATGGTGTGAAACTAATGAATTATCACACTGTTCTCTTTCATTGCATTTTAAGTCCATACCATCCTAAAAGCTGAACTGAAGTTGCTGTGACACCAGTAAAGTTAGTCACTTTATTCTTATTCTAGTTAATGGAAATAACCTACACAAGGAACAAGCACAGCTGCATGAGCTGTAGTGGTTTACATTCTGTTGCTGTGGTGTGTCTTGTACTTGAGTCAGTTCAGCTTCAGGTAGGCTGAGAAGTTGAAGTACAGCAGCTTCCCCCAGGTAACTTGAATATGAATATGCCTGGTTAGCTTCTGTCTGGTTCATAGCACTTTCTTGCCTCTTCAAAAATAAGAGAAAACACAAAAGGAGTTATCCATCATGCCAGAGGAGGTAGATTCAGAAAGATCACAGTAACTCCTAAATTACACTAGTGAAATTCCAAGTGATATCACTGAATTCACAAAGAGGTGATGGATTTAGTTCCACATAGATAGATGTATTATCATACAAAAGCAATCTACAGTTGTTTTGTCTTCCTTCCATTCTAGCTGAGTCAGATATTAGTAACTCTGTAGAGTGTCAAATGAAGACCAACCTCCTAGTCCAAAGGCAGATATGCATAGTTGATTTAATGGAACTTCCCAAAGTATTCAGAGTAACTAATTCATTTTTCTATCCAAATGACCCTTCATTATAGGAGCAATTTTGCAAAATAAAAGGTTATCTGGAGGAAGAATTAGACTACAGGAAGCAAGCTCTTGACCAAGCATACATGGTATGTACAAAGGAGATTCTACAGCACGTATTGGCCAGTGTTGTGATGTGACACAGGCTCCTACTGGATCAGGAAGAGAGGTTTTGGCCTTTTTTTAGTGTCTTTTTATTATTCCTTTTTTTCACATTGCACTACCATGCAATCTACACAGCTTCAACATGACACCTAGATTTTCTCTCACAGAAGGGTGAACCTGAAGTCAGAAACTCTTTTGTCAGTTAGAGGCAGATACTGCTCATTACTGTTGGCTTGTCCAGCTGGAGTCAGTGTAACCATCTGGAATCTTGGCCGTTTTGCACATCATAGAAAGAGAACCATATGCCATGAGAAGCAAAATTTCCATCTCTAAACACTGCTCTGACAAGCTCTGATGCATGGGTCTGATAACTGGCTGTGCAAGTTCAGCACATTTGGAATGCTCATTGATTAGAAGAATTAAGAGCAATGTGGTCTGACAGTGACCTGCAATCTTTCCTCTTTTGTTTTTAGCACAATGGGTCCATATTTCAGAATTGGTGAAATATTCACCTTTACACTTCTAAAACAGACACAAAAAAATCTATCCAGCTGCTTGAAAAAAAAGGTTAGTGAGGGGTTGCAGTGAAAATGAATATTACAGTATTTTACAATGGAAGTTCATGTCCTTTTCAAAACACTGAACCGTTTTATAAGTTCAGTTTTTCACATTCTCACACACTTGAGCACAGGGACCACTTCTTGTGCAGGTGCCTGAATCTGTCACCAACCCTTCAGTTCCCACTTGTTTTAAATAATGTTTCATCTCTAACTGGCTTTTGGTATTGCATCAACCAGAGGATCCAGGAGCTTGAAGCCACCTTGTACAATGCTTTGCAGCAAGAAACGGTGATAAAGTTTGGGGAACTACTCACTGAAAAACAGCAGGAAGAGCTAAGGACAGCAGTGGAAAAGCTAAGACGTCAGATGCTGAGGAAAAGCAGAGAATATGACTGCCAGATACTTCAGGAAAGGATGGAGCTGCTCCAGCAGGCTCATCAGGTAAGAAAAGGAGTGAAGCCCATGTGTATTGTCTCAGCTTTGCAGTATAAGAACATAGGCTGAGATCAAATTTAGGCAAGCTCCGTCCAGCTCACGAGGGAGCCTGTTTTATACTTTGTCTTTACTGTGTACCTGAATACATGTGACATGAGCTTATGGAGGATTGTTTTGGCATGCTTTGAGTCCTGAAATTCCAAATGAAAGGTCTCACCCAGAATTCTGTCCACGTAAATCTACCTTTGCACTAAACACGGTCATCCCCAGTTGCTTGCCAGGGCAGAAGAGGAGCTGTCTGATTGCTTCTAAAGACTATACCTTGTTTATAAGCTACATCTGGCCTGCTTGTGACAGAATCAGTGTTGTTGTAGTATTGTGGACTTCTATAATTTCAGATCTAATAACAATACTACTTTAATCGTTTTTCAACCTCTCAAACTAAGAGAAATCTTAATGAATCATGAGGTAATTATAAAGAGTATGACCTTATGCTTCCTATCTATTTAACACAGGCTTTATATAAAACAGACAGTGTGAAACAGATCCACTGTTGATTTTCATTTCCAGCATTTGAGGATGCAGTCATATATATGCAGTGACATATTTTGAGCACATGGTAAAGTTGTGGTTAAGCAGGATTAGTAAAGTCATGGTACTACACAAGATGACTCTGCACAAGAAATGGATTTGTTAGTTTCAAGGCTTTTGAACATTTGGAAATTGCTACTTGTTCAACAGAGCAAATGTACTGAGAATTTAGTTTGTATGCTTTCTTCTTTGATTTCCAGAGAATACGAGATCTAGAAGACAAAACTGACATCCAGAAGAGACAAATTAAGGATCTGGAGGAAAAGGTTGGTTCTGTTACACTTCTGAAGTATGCTGGTCAATTTTTTTGAAAGTAATGATCTAGTTCTCTTGAACTTCTTAACTGTTTTGTTTAGCTGAATCAACTGGGAGCTGCTGCTGGTGTTCTGCTGTGCTTTCTTTTCAATTTGTGTTTCAGGATGTACAGATTTAATCTTAGAGTCTCCTCCACAACATTCCATTTTAAGAAATAAATGCTCAACATTTTGAATTCTAGTGACTGATACTCTATACCAAATGTTGAAGCCTTTACGTGGCTGATAAATGCTGTTGGTAGACAGGCAATACTTCCACCAGAGGCAGGATGAGGGTAGCAAGCAGGAATCACTGAATGAAACTGAGTGAAGATTTGAAGATTGTCCTTGTCTGACAGGACTAGCAGGTTCTGACACTGTCTTCTTTAAGGAAGCTTGTAATTGACTATGCAATATGAATATGGTACCCAAATCTTGCTCTTACACTGAACTGGTAAAGAACTATACATACACACTCTTCATATATACATGTATATACACACACACTGTCTCCAGCAGTATGCACTGCATATTCGTGGTGAACAAGGCCAACTCCACCACATGGAGTTTTGCTCCTTCTAGAGAGGTGAGACTGTTGAAAAAAGATCATAGTATGGGCACCGTGGCTGCTGCCAGTAGTGTCTTCTCTAGATATGCCAGACTGGTGCAAGGTGCATCTCCAGTGGTAGCCTGCCTGCAGTAAAGTGCATCTCTAGTGGTAGCTTGGCTTGCATAAGGTACATCCCCAGTGGCAACCTGGCCAGTGTACTTAGGTTAGTAAAGATAATGTCCATGTGTTGGCTATACTATGAAATATTGGCTGTGTCAGTACAGTGACAGCAGTGCTAGAGAATCATTTAGAATCACAGAATCAGATAGAGTTGGAAGGGACCACAAGGATCATCTAGTTCCAACCCTCCCTGCCCTGGACAGGGACACCCTACCCTAGAGCAGGCTGCCCACAGCTTCATCCAGCCTGGCCTTAAACACCTCCAGGGATGGGGCCTCAACCACCTCCCTGGGCAACCCATTCCAGGGTCTCACCACTCTCATGGTGAAGAACTTCCTCCTCATGTCCAGTCTGGACTTACCCATTTCCAGCTCTGCTCCATTCTCCCTAGTCCTGTCACTCCCTGATCTCCTAAAAAGTCCCTCCCCAGCTTTTTTACAGGCCCCCTTCAGATACTGAAAGGCCACAATAAGATCACCTTGGAGCCTTATTTCAGCTTATCTGTGTTCCTACAGTGGGCATAATGCAAAACTTGATGCACATAATTATTTCTGCTTTTCTGCCAGTGTTTTTGTGATACAAGGACTCAGTGGTAATCTGTGATCAAACTAAAACAAACAAAGGAAAACTTACACCATGGCTGGATGAGACCTTAAGTAGAAGATTTTTTTTAGTGTTAATTTTCAAAAGAGCTTTCAACTTCCCAAAATTCACATCTCAGAAGGCAAAACATTCATGATTAAAATGAGACATTGAAAAAAATATTATTGAACATTTAATGGTTAGGGTTTGACATTATGTGTGTGTGTGTGTATATTCCCAAGCTATTTCCAGCATGGATTGCAGGCACCATTTAAAAATGCACTTAAAAATGCTACTCTTACTATTTTTATGTCCCATTTTGTGACCTCAGTCAACCTGTGGTGGTTCATAATGACAGTTACACCTCAGGCTCTCAATATGATGCCAATTGTAATTCATCACCAAAAGTACTGAGATCTGTTTTTTAAGCCTGAGAGGTGCAGAAGTAGCTATGGACATACAGTGTTTTCTGAACACATAGTTATTCTAACTGTCCTACAGAGTGCAAAAATGATCCAGATGTTTCCAATGCCATGACCTTTAGTTTTTTACACAATCTTCTTTTTCTTCTGCAGTTTCTCTTTCTATTCTTGTTCTTCTCTCTT
This sequence comes from Pogoniulus pusillus, assembly GCF_015220805.1. NCBI lineage: Eukaryota > Metazoa > Chordata > Aves > Piciformes > Lybiidae > Pogoniulus > Pogoniulus pusillus. The sequence goes on along the minus strand of NC_087285.1, from coordinate 11,254,022 downwards.
GCCTTTATTCTTTGGCCTTGATGTCAATGTGCCTCTTGGAAAGGTAAGACTATTTTGTTTCCTTCCTCAAAGCTAGCACTTCTTGCACAGAGCTGAGGATCACATCCTTGTGTGTTCTTGTGTATGTCTGGAGTCAGAAAATTCAGCAGGTCATCAGTCTGTAGTAGCTCACAATGGGGGGTCCTCACACTGCTGAGCTGCCACAGGGAGTTGCAGTCAAACCAGTACCATTCAACAGGCCTTTGCGAGTGAGCTGCCAAAGCTTGCTGCTGATGCTAAACTATTCAGTGCAAGCGAACTGCCAAAGCTTGCTGCTGATGCTAAACTATTCAGAACTGTAAAAATAAAAGCTAACAAGAATTTCATAGTATCAAACAGCTGAGAGAATTGCAGGTGAAATTTACTGTTGGCAAATTTCTCTGATATGGGAACAGACCCATGGTTCTTACTCTGTCTCTTGGCTCTGGCTTGAGCTGTGCTAGTTGAATAAATTCTTCTGCCTTCACATGAGGCAAGGTAGAGAATACAGCTATGTGTGAAAGATGTTTAGCCATGCCCTTTCACTGTTTCTCTCGGTGCAGTCTTTGTTTCCAGGTGCAATTCAAGATATTGTAACTAAACACGTGGGTCCTCTGATGAGTTTGCCTTTTCCCTCTATGGGAGTCACAGATGGTGCTTTCTGGTTTTCTCCTTTCCCAGGGCAAGCACAGCACTCACTGCTGTACTTTGCAGATAAGGAGGGGACAAGCATGAGTGAAACCATGTGCAGGAACATAGAGCACATAGATCAGCAGCTCTCTTAATTCCTATTTGTGTGGGATTTTCCTACCTCCATATTTTCTGTTCACACTCACTTATTAGTGATCACATCAGGCAGTCTGGTCTGCATGGATTTTGCACTCAGTGAATTTTACTATGTACACTTCAATGCTGAGAGAACAAAACAGAGTTATTCCCTTTCCCCCCTGGTTTCAAATCTGAGAGCCACAGGTAGTTTCTACAGGCAGTGAAGGCGTCCTCAGAGCAGTTTGTGTTTTCCTCAATGCTGTGTTAACCAGAGTAGCCATAGCACCTACTCTCATGTCTCCTGTCACTGGTGAAATTTAGGCAGCTTTGGTTCAAGAGTTATTGAGACTAGTGCATAAATGTTTATGCCTGCAGGGACTTCTATGGACCAGAGGGTTGTGCTTTGTAGGGCTAAATGGACAGCCAAAATGCCCTGAATTTTCATAAATGCCTGCCATATGGACAAACAGAAAGAGTTCAGCACTTGAAACTGTAAGAACAGAGCTTTTCAACTTCTGATTGACAGACCTACATTCTTTTCAACTGGGGCAAGTAGGCAGAGGAAATTGTCACTTACCTGATACAAATGTTGTTCTTTTCTCTTTTTTTTTTTGTTTTCAGAGTGCCCGACCACACAGATATATCCTTATAAAGGCAAATGCTTCCACCCCCCCCAATGAAGAGAACATTGTTTACACCTATTTAAAAAAGTATAAAAATGAACAACCTGTAGCCAAGACTGCAACCACCTTGTATTTTAAAGCCATCACTCAAGATTTGTTACTTGACAGTTCCTGTCTAAAGCTATGATATATGCTGCATCTAATGAAATTGTATATGTTGAAATTACAAACGGGGAAGGAAAATAACCTGTGAATCTACGTCACATAGGAAGAACTTAAAGGGAAGGAACCACTTTCAGCTGATCAAGTCAGTGTGTCTTGGGCATGGAACCAAAGTTACAACAGAAAAATCTATCCCTGCTGTGCAGGGCACTCGTTTCAATGTGACTCTGTCATCCCACGAATGGATCGAAAGTTAACAGGACAGAGCAGGAGAAACATGAGCCGTGGAGAGATGCTGACAACAAAGCATTGGGTTTGAACTGTCTGGCTGTCTCACTGCAAGGACTCCTCTTCTCCCTCTTTGGTTTGAACCTCAGGAACAAATGACAGCTGCAATGTGGGGAGAAGAAAGAAAAATGGTGTTCTGTTTTATTGCAGGATAGGCAGGACAGGGCACCACGTTTTGGTGCTTGAGCTCATAACAAAGCATCACCTTACTCGGCAAAGGAAGGGACGGAGAGGGTGTCTGGCCTAAGGAGGATCTCTGACAGAGTTGTAGCCTTATCTCTCTTCACCCTCCCTCCACGAAGAACAGCCTGTCTACTGTCAGATACTTTTCATACTCTTTCAAGACTGCCATTGAGATAATAATGACTACACGGGTTTACTATTTGAATAATACACTGAGGATAACTGGATTGAACCTACAGAGTAGCTTCTGAAGAGTAAAGGAAATATGTTGGAGGATAGAGGGGAGAAAGCCAACCCTCTTGTCCTTATGGTACGATGCAGAAAGCATCAGCTTCCAACTGTTTTGCCCCAGCCTGGGAGAAACGTTTTGGTTTGGCTTGTCTAACTAACTTTGTTGGCTGGCTTCCCAATCAATGACACATAAGCCAAAAATGGGGAAAAGCTGTGTGAACACATCCTTGTTAGAAGTAAGAAGTATGGCTAGTCTGTGTAGATTTTTCCACAGTTAGGAATAACTAGAAGTAGTTTGCATTTCAGAGCATCCCTTGCCTCTCCCATCACAAAGCCTGGAACCCAGTACTGGTGCCTCCCTGAGGTGTCACAAATCCATGATCCTCTGCCCTCCACAGTCAGTAAGAAATAAACCCTGAGGAATGTCACGCCTGCAGCAAACACTGCAAAAGTCCAGTGCCTGCTGGGGTGAGTGCAGCTGCACCCCTCCTCCCTTCCTCACCAAGGTGCTGTATGAGCTATTCGTGGCTGTGCTTCTCTGTGCCTGCCTTCGTTTCCCCGCAATCGAAGTCATGTCTGTTCAGACTTCAGGTTCCAGTGGCAAGGCTCCTCACCTGAGCTGTGTCTTCCATGATGGAGCCTTAATTTTAACTGGGAGAAATGGATGTCTGTATTACAAATCCAGAAAGCTAAGGGCCAGAACGCATCCTGTGCATCATTTAAACCTTCAAAACAGGGCTCACACATACCAACGTCTTACGCACACAGACTCTGCCCATCAGAAGCTTTAAAAGTGCTTTACAAAGAGTCTTTCCTTTCTTTGCTTTTTTATTTTTACAGATGAATCAACCGAGGCACAAAGCAGTGAAGTAACTTGCTACAGCAACTGCAGGTCAAAAGCAGTTCCTTGGCCATAGCAAGGATGGAAATTTCTTTAGCATCAAGGATTCCTGCCCCTCAGAGATGCTTTTTGGCCAGAATAGCCTTTAATTGTCAGTGCACATTCACCCAACTGGATTGTAGTGCTGGGCTCCATTTCTTCACAAAGACTCCAAACCCTCTTGTTTCTTGCATGCTCTCAGATTGTGTTCCCCTTCCACCAAAGGTTAGACGCTATTAGCAAGTGTTTTTTTTTCTACTCCTTAAAATTAATTTAAATTACAGAATGACTACATCTTCTTTAAGCAATCTGCTTCAGGCAAGAGGTTTCCTGAATTCTGCACCAACTGTATGTTTGTGGATTCATTCTATTATAAACAGACTTGTGGGCAGCTGTGGTAAATGAATACAAGTATGTTGCATGCTCTTTGTTCAAATACTTTCCCCCTTGCAGCAGACTCTGTGGATGAGGCTGGCCCAAACCTATATGTGCTTCCCAAGAGTGCTGCTAGCAGCTCACCCCTGAAATGCTGGAGTCCAGGTCCTTTGAGAGTCCTATGACATTAGATTACTAAGCAACTTTACAACACCTTATTAGCTACAAAAAGAGCATTTTCTTCTCCAGTTATTCCCTCTTCCCCTCTCACTCCTCCTATCCCTTGTAGCTCCTGCTCATTTCATGCCACTTGGTTGCAGTGTTCTGCTAGGATATAGAGGCTAGATGCTGCTTTCCTAGCATGAAGGCCAGCAAGTAAAGCTTGTGCTCTTCCTGTGGAAGAGTGAGCAGCACCTCTTTTCTGTGATGATGAAAGAACTTCCACCTCTCTTTCAGTTAAAAGGGAAGAGGAAGATTAGAAACCAAGCAATCATAGGGAAGGTTCATGGCACAGACAGAAATCAGAAGACACCTGGCTGATCTCGTGACAGGCTTCATCGCTGAGGCCCTCTGAACTGTGCTGCACAAATCTTAATTAATTTCTCCTTTTTGTCTAATTGCCCTTCCCTTACTGCTCTGCACATATACACCTGCAGGTGCCCCATGTTCAAGGGCTGGGGGTAGTAGACAGTCCACAGCTTATCTTGGTCTTCAAACCTAAAAGATGGTGGTGTTCCCTCAGAGAGCTGCACGACAGCTGCTTTGCTCTCCTTGCAGCCTAATGCAAGCCATGCCTAAAACACACTTGCTGACAGGAGTAATGTAAACTTCCTGCTGTCAGCTAGATCCAAATGAGTTTGACCTTTGTGTATATATATATACATGTACCCATATAATAACGTATGTATATGTACATATATATACATATATATGCATATATCTATTCCCTATTGTATATAGTAAATTGTTGCTATAGCTTATGAACGTATACTTCCAATCTAGGTATGGGGAACTGAATCCTGACTTGTTTAGCTGCCACAACTGACACACTCCTCATGGTTTAGTTTTACATCTCATGGGCATCTAGTATTTGGGTCTGTTTTTTTGGGGTCTGCCCCTTTCTCTGTCTCAAAGCTGTTTGTCTAGGGCTTCCTGCTGTTCCCCACGTCCCCTCAAACAGCGTATTACAAATCCTCCCTCAAATTAGTCACTGCAGCCAACCTCTCCTCTGCAAAACCATCCAGCAAATAAAAATCAATTTATGGCAGCCTTTGAGGGCAGCAGATACAGCCCTGAGTTCCTCCATCTGTCTGCCCTAGGCTGCAGCAGGAGTGCCAGCACTCCCAGCTCCCTGTACCCTCAGAGCCACGTCATGTCAGCTTGATCAGAGTCTGAACTTGATGTTGGGTTTTTTTTCCACTGACCACGTCAGGAGTTTCTCAAGACTATTCATTGAAGCACTTCAGATGAGGGCCTAGTTAAGTGAGGTGCATTTAGGCAGCTGGGGTTGCAGAAAGAAACAGGGCTTCTTGCAGTATCATTGCCTGGCTCACAGCTCCAGCCTCTCTTGTTGATGTGTCTGGAGAACCATGGAAGCTTTTTTGTACATGTATTTAATTTTCCAGCTCCCTGCCCTCATCTCAGTGGGAAACCTCCTGTGAACCCCCAAAGCTTTCTGTTCCATGGCTTCCCACAAAGATTGAACAGGCCAGGCTCTCCTGCTCACCGGGGCAAGGTTCAGTAAACAGCCACACAGCTGCTGGTGATTCAAAGGGTTTTCCTTTTCCCTGCCCTCCCTCACATCAGCACCTCTGTGTGTTTTTATATCTGCTTTTTGTTCCCGGTTTTCTGATGTCTATTCCAGAACAGAATTGTAAATGACTGGCAAAACGACCCTTTGATAAACACTGGACATGTGTCTGTACTATATGTATTCATGTGTAGAAGAGAATCCTTATTGTATGTAAAGTTTTATGAATGGTTATTTTTTAATTTATGTATTTAATATAGGATTCAATGACCTCTGGTGTTTTAGTTTGTATAAAAAAAAAATAAAACAGCAGCATTTTTAAAAAACAGGATCTCACTTTACACTCACAGAGATGCTCCGTGTCTGTCTGTGATCTTTTGGGAGGAACCATGCTAAAGCTGGTCACCGGAGTCGCCTTGACCGGCTGGTACCTAGGGGCGACACAGGGGCGAGCAGCAGGTTTGAACGCGAAGTCCTCGGTGCACATCCCGGAGTGGAAGGTGATGAAGGCAGGCAGGCGGTTTCCTCGGTGTGAATTTATGGGGGTTTGCTAGCCCTGTGCAGAAGAATCGCAACAAAACAAAAAAAAAGGAAAAGCAAGCTGCTGTCTTTTCGGTCGATGGGAGGAACTAGTGTGTGGGCATTCCCGTTAGCTTCTTGCCCCAGTATAAAACAAACGGCATTGGGCTGTCTCTCGTTATCCAGAGCCTTCCAAAGCTGCTCGGCACTGGATAGAGCCTTTGTGTCTTCCTCCCTGTGAGACGTTGGCCGGGATCAAGCTCCGCTCGACCTTCGCTGTGGATAGGCGTCAGCGGCGCGGCTACAAGCTGCGTCTCCACTGCGCTGCTGTGGCCGAGGAGCTGCTACTGCCGCGCTCCACTCAGCCGCCAGAGGGCGCCACTGCCGCCCGTCACTCACCGCCCCGGCGGCGTCCTCGGTATCGTCTGCAGTCGTTGCCCTCAGTCTCGCAGCCGCCCCTGAGCAGGTGTCACTACTGCGGGACCCTGCGGGCAGAGGGTTACCTGCTTGGCGCTGCCCGAACGCAGGAACGAACGCGTTGTGCCGAGCCCGCGGCCGTTACCGGCAGCAATCTGCCGGCAGTGGGTGGGAGCTGCAGGAAAAGCTGGAGGGTCCCTTTCTGTAGCCAAGACTTGGGAGACCCCATCCTGGGGACTGCGTTCAGTTTAGGAGGGACAGGGATCTGCTGGAGAAGGTCCAGCTGAGGGCTGCAAGGATGATCAGGAGACTGGAGCACTGCCTTATGACGAGAGGCTGAGGGACCTGGGGAGTTTTAGTCTGGAGAAGGCTGAGAGGGGACCTAATAAATGTCTATAAACATCTGAGGGTGTCAGGGGTGGGGGGACAGGCTCTGCTCACTTGCTCCCTGTGATAGGACAAGGAGCAATGGATGTAAGCTGCAGCACAGGAGGTTCCACCTCAACACAAAGGGAAACTTCTTTACTGTAAGGGTCATGGTGCACTGGAACAGGCTACCCAGAGAGGTACATTATGGCACTGGTCTGTCGGGGGGGGTTGGATTCGATGATCGCTTTGGGTCCCTTCCAACCCCTGACATGCTGTGATCCTGTGAAACCTTGGGAACCACTTACTGGAAGCTCATCAAAGTGAGAAACTCAAACCAAACCAGTAGCAGTGGTGATGGAAAGCTGGGTGGTGATGGAAAGCTGAATGTTTATGCCAGACCTGGCCATCTTCAGGTGCTGGTGATACTTTCCACCATCACTACCAGTACTAAATCTGTATATTTTGTGTTTTAAAGCTGTCATTGCCTATGGAAATTGCTCCTCTGCTACCATATCTGTGCCATTTCTCATCTTAAGATGAACTTTAAATTGTCACCGAAATGGGGAGTAAAACTATAGCCCTGGTGTCAGCACTAATGGGCAGGCATTAACTTCTTACAGAGCAGGGCAGGTCTGAGTGCTGGGCTTATCCCCACAGAGCCAGCACAGCAGCTGATGTTTCGCCTACACTTCATGTTTACCCTTCCTAATCATCCACAGGTTTGTCTGTCGCTGCCTTCCCATTGAAGCTTCAGCTTCTCTACATTCACTGCAAGTGAGGGGTTTTGTTTTGGGCAGGGCTATTCTAGCCAGGAGCTGTGTGGTTTAGTATTGATCTAATGAGGCTGGTTTAGCCTGGGACCCTATTTTGGAGCCAAACGCTGACTGTGCTATTTAGTAGCTCTTTTTAAAATGTCCTTATCTAGACTGTTTCAACTCTCAAGGAGCATTCGGATCAGAAGTCCTTTTCCTCGTTGTTCCATTCTGTGCCCCAAAAGAACAGTTTAACCCTGAGCTTTTTCAGTAACAAAATGGTGATTACTGGTAATGATGACTCCTGCGTATGACAAAGAACAAAGCTGCTGCTGGGGAGTCTCCTGTAAGCACTGAGAGAAGCCAAGACACCCTGATAGCTGCACAAAACTTGAAAACCTGCCCAGGCCTGTCAGGATACAAGATTAATGACTCTGAACTTCAGGCTCCTTTTCTGGCTTTATGGATTGTTACTGAAAAGGTTTAGACTGGCCAGTAGAACACAAGTTTTCACTCAAACTGTGCTGAGCTGCTAGCCCTGGCTACCTGCAAGGCTCAGGAAACTGTCCCTCTTTGGGAGCCTTCTCTTGCTCAGAAGAACAGACTGGGCTTGTCCCACTTCTTCTGCTGAGGCTTTCAGTTTCATATAGAATCTTCATGATGGGAACTGGGGCAGCAGTGAACAGCAGTGCTTTTATTGTGCTTATTGTCAGAGAGACAAAATATTATGCAGCCCTACTTGGGAAGCCCATAATCCCAGAAGTGAAAGGCAACACAGCCCTTGGGAGCTGTGTGCATGGCAGAAAAGAGCTTTTGGAAGGAAATGGCCAAGGAAAATCTTAGTGGAGAAATGGAAAGCACATCTTGAAACTGCAGAGTCATAGCCAGAAGTGCTTAGCTCAAAGAATGAAGACATAGTGCAATGAAAGCAGCCTTGGTGTCAAAATCTGTGGTCTGATTTTGCCATCTTCTGTGCACACCTGGAAGCATGGCCATCCCAGAGGTCATTTTAATGACAAGAACTCTGACACCAGAGTTTGGATCCAGAACTTGCTGGGTGTTTCTCTGGAACAGCTGCAAGACAATAGAAAGGATGGGACAATGCAAGGGACTCCCAGACCACATAAACTATGGTCAAGAGAGGGCAGGTGTTGTGTGAGTCTGTCTCTGGTACCTGACAGCACTTGACCTCCACTCAGGTAGAACATACCCTGGTAAGATGGTTTGGTGGTGGCCAGAATCAGGCTGTTTGTGCTACCCCTAAGGAATGTTCACTTCATCCTGTCTTTTATCGTTAAGTAGGGCTTTGGTGAGAAGAGGACTGAACTGTATTAGAGGTGCATCTGTCAGGGCAGGCATGGCCAGTGCTCATTGCTTGTGGAAAGGGAGTATGGCTGCATGCTAGAAGGTTTCTGTGTTGTCTCTGGAGCCCACGTGGATGGCAGTAGTTTTCCATTGTTTGGGAGACTGTCTAAACATAGTAAAAGCCCTTGTCACTGGCAACATGCCATGTGCTCTGTCTTTAGGGGGGCCGAGTTTCTAAACATGGCAGAAAAACATGTTTCAAAGCCCCATTCCTGCTTAGGCAGAGGAGCATCCCACAACTTGTGCCACACTGACAAGAAGACACTGTGTAATGTCTGCCCTGGTGCCTGGCCATCAAGCGATGGCCATGAAGAGCCTGCTTTGTACAATAAAGTCCTGTGAAAACCATTTTAGAAGCCTGGAGCAGGGCTGAGACTAGAGATATAATGATTTCAGTGTGTACAACAGATGGAGACTTTAGGGCATGGAGCCACTAATCTATGGATTACAGACACCCTAATTATAGGCTGACACTTACCATTTCTGCACTCGCAGATGAGGGAGAATCTTGCAGATCTGAATGCCATGTTAGGGATAACTAGGGAAGGAAAGAGATTGGAAAATGTAACTGTACCAAACTCTTGCTCCTTTGTGCCTTGGAATGCTGCATGGAGTTTGGGTCTATTGAAGATCTTGAAAAGAAGACAGTGGTGCTGGAAGAGATCCAGGAGAGTCTGGCATGCATACTCAAAGACATGGACCACAGCTGCACCCAAACAGGCTTCTCAGCCACAGGCACTCCCTCAAGGATGAACCATTGGTCAGTCAGTCACACATCTGTCAGCATGAAGAGGGGAGTCTGTAAGAACCAGTAATAAAATCAAATCTTCAGCACCTCCAGACCACCAGTCTTGATATTAACTGCAATACCAGTTCCAGAATGGCCCTGTCTTATTGACTCCTGGCCTTGGAGGAGGTGAAAACTGCATGCCACAGCTACTGAGAGGAATCTTGGCAAGCTAGGTTAGAAGCTGAGACTTAATAAGTGAATCTCAGTCAGCTCACAAGACAGTGTTTGTTCTGTGAATAAAGAGCACCCAGAGCTCTCCTGCCAAGCTTTACCTAAAAATCACACAAATATGCACAATTATTAGATTCTGATCCTCACAGAACCTGGGGACATGAATCCTCATTAACCAAGGTGGCTTGAAAAAACAATCTCAATACTGTAAAAAAAAAAAAAAAAGAATTAAAAATTGCATTGCTTCTCATCTGGTTTACTTTAGATGCCTAAACCAAAGTTGCTGAGCTATTGCATTCCTGGTTGATGTCCTACATGAAATCATATTATTAAGTCCAGAGGCCCACCTGACTGTTCTCTGGTCCGTGTTTCACCATCGCTACAGCAACGACCACAACAGCTTTGCAAACCCCATTGTTCCTTTTGGGTTTCTTCCTGTCCACACTCCTCCCTCCCATGGTTCCTTCCAGCTACGGCTGGGACAATTTACACTGCCTTCAGGCACTGATTCTTTAGGTATCAGAGACTGAGGAGGCAAAGATAAGTCAAGAATAGTGAGAAAGAGTTGGGCAGACAGTGAACAGAGGAAAATCTTCAGCACAACCTTGGGCAGGGCACAACCAGAGCAGCACAAAGCCTCACCAACAGCTAATACAGGATTATTTCCCACAATAAGAATATTATCTGGTGATTAGTCTCTCCCAAGGCTTGTTTGAAGCTGGATATCTGATGTCAGTCGAGTGTTTTGCTGTTGTGGGGTTTCAGCAAGTGAGCACAAGTCAGCAAGAAGGTTGTGTTCTGGTCATGCTTCAGCCAGCAGGAATGGCTCTTGAGCGTTGTTCCTGCTGATTTACAGGTGTGACAAAGAGAACAGCCCAGCCAAAGGCTCCAGAGAAGATTGGTAAAAAACTGGCAGGAAAGTCAGCTCACTGCCTGAGCCCTGTGCTAATGTGTTGCAGATATCTGAGGCCAAGGCACGAAGGCTGGGGTAGGAGGTGCTTGTGTCTGTCATTTTAGCATTTTGGTGTGAGAAATGTGACAGGGAAGTGTGATTTTACAAATTCAAACCAATAATGGAATAGGAAAAGTAGAGTCACCTCCCATACCCGCCTTAAAATATGACCACAAGTCCCAAAGACACCTTGAGCTATGCTGATAAAAACTTTGTGATGAAAATTTTAGCAGGAACATGAAGAGTGACTGCCAAAAACTATGAAAGCCAAAGCTTGTCCATGCTTGGCTTTAGCAATTATGAAATGACTGAGAGGCTGAAATCTGACGTTGTTTTGGAAGCAAGTCGCTAGAAATTGTTCTGGAAGTGGTTTCCTAACAATTCACATCGTAAAGAAGTGACCCAGTGGGCAGTGAAAGCAGTTAAAAGCTCTCCTCGTGCAGAAGGAGCAAAGCCATCAGCTGAAGTTGGCGGTCAGGCCATGCCTATGCCAGCGGCCGTGGGGCTCTGCCTGCTCTCTGCTGTCACTGTGCCCCGCGTGGATGCCACCAGCCAGCAAGGGGGAGGCAGCTGATGGCTGCGCTGGACGCCGGTTTCCTTCCTGCAGTCAGCCACACGGTGATGATCTAACTGCTCCAGAATGCCTTCGAACTGCAGATGCGCAGCCTGGTCCCCACCCACAGCAGACATCAGCTGCAGACAATGCTGCCTCGCTGGGAGGACGTGCAGCCCTCGACATGAACTGTTCTGCAATGCTCCTGCTCAGCATCCAGCAGTTACATCCACAACTGGCCACGGCTGCCTATCAGTACTCCTTGGAGGGGAAGACGCTTCTCTCTGTTAAAGACACAGCAGAAACTCCTGGTGTGCTTTCCTGCTGTAGTCTTAACTGAGGCTGCAGTGAAGCCACACTGAAGGGTCAGCGTCTCTTTGGCTGAGCTCCACAGCTGCTCATTAGTGGCTGCTCGCACCCAGGTGATTTAAGATCTTCTCTTTGTGAACTAACTGCAAGACAAGTGCAGTGAGGATTAATTAATGAGTGGCTCATTAATTTTTATTTCTTTATAATTGCCCTAATTATGTTATGTGGATTCAGAGATTTGAATGGAAAGCTTCTGGAACTGAAAGTCTTTTGTCTGTACACTTTTTGTATGTTTTCAACCATCCCAGAAGTTTAGAGATGTTAACCTGGCACAAAACAAGATTATTCTGCTTCATATGGTCCAGGGGAAACATGATGAGCTTCACTTCCTGAAGCCAGATAAAGCAGGTCTGAAAGCCTCCTTTCTCCCCCATCAGGGAATTCTCTGCCACTCCAGAAAGTTCGTTAGCAAAAGACAACATTTTTCAACAGCAGTCTCCAAGTTAGGGATCAAAGATCCTGTCCAGGCACAAAGAGAACACAACTGGATGTTTTCTTAGGATTAACGGAGAGTTTACACTGGAAGAGGAGGAGGGCAAATGGCAGATATGGAGGCACTCAGCACACATGAAAGAGTCTGGTTTCCTTAGGAAACAAGAGCAGAACTGTGTGAATGAAACTTGGTCAAATTCAGCATGCTCATTCTGTCAAGTAGCACTGGCTGCTGTTGTATCTTGGGTTCTGAGTTTGCAAGCTGTGATTCTGTCTTTAACTTAAAACCATGGAATCATTCTAGACAGCATAAACAGTATTAATCATAAATGCACAATGTGTGAAATGTTTTTTTCTCAGGATCCCCTCAGTCAGGATGTTTTAGGGCAGGGTTAAGGCCCATATGTGACATGTTTGTAAAGCAAGCCAGGGAAAAGCAGTAGGCAGCTGTGTGAGCTGGAGTGAGTACAAGTACCCTGAGCTATTCTGAGCTTCAGAAGTGATGCTCAGAAAGCACTCTATAAATCTCCCCACCCAGAACCAAGATACACATTCAGTCAAGATTGTTGTCAGGCAGAGCTAGAAACCAGCAGTGTTGTGCTTTCCCTGTAACTTCAGAGAATGAATGAGACAAGAATGGCAATATCCACCAAGGAGCATAATAAAAACACAACCACCTACAGCAGTTTGGATTCCTTTGTATACGAAACAGGGAACTTTTTAAAATGATCAGTTCCCCAAAGGTTTGATTCTTGGAGCACAGCTGTGCATCCACACCCCTTTGTTTGTGGGTTCCCTACATAGCCGTGTGCCCAGGCTGGAGTGCAGTGGATGGGCAGGACATGTGTGTGCAGTGGGATGCCACTCCAGGAGGGATTTTCTGCATTGCTATTGCTGACTCCTGTGTGCACCCATGGCACTCACTGATCTCCTGAAACTTTTCAGCTGTCAGATGAACTATGATGATTAAATTCATTCCAATTATTTTTATGATGTGTTTTGGCCATCACTGACTCACATAGACTCATAGAAGCAAGCAGGTTAGAAGAGATCTCCAAGATCATCCAGTCCAACCTAGCACCCAGCCCTAGCCAGTCAACTAGACCATGGCACCAAGTGCCTCATCCAGTCTTCTCTTGAACACCTCCAGGGACAGTGCCTCCACCACCTGCCTGGGCAGCCCATTCCAGTGCCAATCACCTTCTCTGACAAGAACTTCCTCCTAACACCCAGCCTATATCTCCCCCAGCACAATTTGAGACTGTGTCCCCTTGTTCTGCTGCTGCTTGCCTGGGAGAAGAGACCAACCCCACCTGGCTACAGCCTCCCTTCAGGTAGTTGTAGACAGCAATGAGCTCTGCCCTGAGCCTCCTCTGCTGCAGGCTGCACACCCCCAGCTCCCTCAGCCTCTCCTCACAGGGCTGTACTCCAGGACCGTCACCAGCTTTGGCGCCCTCCTGTGGACACCTTCCAGTACTGCAACATCTCTCTTGAAATGAGGGGCCCAGAACTGGACACAGCACTCCAAGCGTGGCCTGACCAGTGCTGAGCACAGGGACATAATAACCTCCCTTGCCCTACTGGCCACACTGTTCCTGATACAGGCCAGGATGCCATTGGCTCTCCTGGCCACCTAGGCACACTGCTGGCTCATGTTCAGCTACTATCTACCAGTACCCTCAGGTCACTTTCTTCCTGGCTGCTCTCCAGCCACTCCAGCCCCAGCCTGTAGTGCTGCTTGGGGTTGTTGTGGCCAACAACCTGCAAAACCCTGCACTTGGCCTTGTTAAATCTCATCCCATATGTACCAGAAAGCTGAAGGTAAATGTAGCTTATTATTAACCCTCAGAGCTATGTGCTTACCTGAAAGAACATGCTTTGGGAAACTTCCACAAGACCTCTAGCTGATCAGAAGGCGATGTGTCTGATGCCTGAGGATCTAACAAGGATCTTTGCATTTAGGCCTTTTTTCTGTTTTCTTTGGTGTGTAAAATAGTTTTACTATAAATGAAATCTACAAAATGTATCTTTTCATTGCAGTGTCTTCCTTCAACAAACACAGATTTCAGCCAGGACTTAAGTTCATCCTCTGGCCAACAAAGATAAATCTCTCTCTTGTGATTCCTTCCCCCACACCTGCTTTCAAACAGATGGAAAGCAAACCCCTAGCTGGGAGCATGTGGCTCCCTGGCCTGGCTTGGAAAGAAGCAGAAGTGCTTGCAGACTTTCTTCTCGGCTAGCAGAGGGCACAGCTTTTCCTGGCTATGTTAAGCATAGGTAGTAGTTTCTGCCAGTTATTGGTTCCTCCAGCGTGAGGATGTTTTACCTCCAGAGTGACAGCAAATGGCCCGGCAGACAGGCAGGCAGACAGGGACCCTTCAGTCACAGCCTGGCTCCTGTGGTTTGCACACAGCTAAGTTGCTTATGTCAGGAGTTACACCAGGGGTGAGACAGTTGTGGCAGAAACCCTGCACAAACAGCTGCCCTGCCTGCCTCATGAGCTGGCCAAAATACATTTCACTGCTTTCTTCCTCACGGTCACAAGAGACCATACAAACAAACAAACAAACACACTCTATCTTTAAATCCACTGTAATTCTGCTCTGCTGGGATCTAATTACTGATTATAGGCATGTAATCACTGGCATGTAATCACTAATTATCTCTAGATACACCACCTGGTTTTGCTATGGAGCATCAGTCTACTCTCCTGAAGCTATGGGTAGGGTTGTTGAAACAAAGACCAATTTAGGTCTGCAATTGATTTGGTCAAGTGCAACGCCACGGAAACAAGGAAGTCTCAGCTTAGGGCTCAAAGTCTTTAGTAGAAATAAAAGCAAGCTGAGAGAGGAGTAGCTGGTGATCCCTGGGACAGGCTGGAATGAGAGAGTCACAAATGACTGACATGTGAAAGCAAGTCAGCATTTACCATCACAACAAAGACTAAAAGTGGAGTTCTTGAGTGAGAATGGCTGAGCCAAGCTTCACGGCTTGGAAGAGTATGCTGCATAATGTCATCTAGGAAAGAGGGAACAAACAGAACAGGTGGGAAAAGACTGATTTCAAGAGGCAGAACTTGATCTCAGGGGAACTGGGCTGACTGCTCTTGAAGTGAATGTGTCACAAGTCTAGCAGAATATTTTGGACTTCAAACTGGGAAAGAATGGGTCTTTTCTTACACAAATCCGTCTCGCCCAGGCCCTAATGGTCCACTCCACACCCAGCCAGCAATTCCAGCACATGCAGTCTCACCCTTCTCCAAACTGTGATCCTGAAAATGCCCACTGACCTGCAGCTTACAAAAAGATAGAAGAAGGTTTATTCTAACCTTCTAACCTACTATGTCCAAGAGTTTAGAAATTGGAGCATGGTGATGAAAGCATCAGCCACTGTCCTTCCCTGCTCAATGGAGACAGGAGACTTAGCAGTCACCTGCTCTTCATAAATGTGCCATTTCTTGGGGAATAAAAGAATCCACCCATCTCTGACCTCTGCCTCCCAGACAATCAGGACTCTGGAGTAAGCAAAGGCAGCTCTGGCTTTGCATGAATCAAGAGAACTCTGTCTGACTTCATCATTGCTACTCACCATGCATGTAATAAAGGGATGCAGTTTTATCAAACCCTGTAGGAAGAAGATGGGGATGAAGAAAGCAGTGTTAACATGCCACTAGCACTGCCCTGCTGTTTCTCAGTGCTTCTCCAGCTCAATCTACAGACCTTCAAAGCAAATGAGCTACGAAACCAGACATGCATGTATCATGCTAACAAAGTTATGCTGTCATTATGTCCCTTTCATGCACAATTAAAGATCTGCAGCCTCCAGGCCCACAGGAAAACCAGTGTAAAACCATTTTGTATTGATTTGACAACAAGGAAGGAAATGTCCTCACTCAGAGTACAGGTCTCCTTTGCTTGAGAATGTGAACATTGGTGAGGGAGTGGGTCAAATCCCACCTAATGTCAACAGCCTGTTTCCTTCAAACAACACAGTATTCTCAGAGTCTAATGAGCATTGTGGTCATAGTTACAGAGCCTGAGACACTTCTATTCCACAGCTCCCCCTACACACCAGTTGAGCAGTGAGCAGTTTCCAGAGGCACAGGCAACATTGTGTGAACAAGAAGCCACAATCTGGGATGTGCTTTACTCTTTTTTTATCCTTTTTCTGGTTTTATTGTAAAAATAATTACAGAACTACATTGTGTAGAGCATCTGGGAACTGGGAACCAGCACAGGAGTTTGCCAACAGAGGATGCAGGGGGTTTCCAGCTAAGAAGATGCTTGCCAGCTTCCCAAACAGAAAGTGAACTAGCAAAATTAACCGAAAATACCCAGCAGAGAGCAACGATGGCTTGGCAGCGGCAGGCAAGATGACCTAATAAGACTTCTCTGTCAATACCTTTGCTGTTTGAGTGATTCAGCTGGCAATTTAAATTCCACTTCAAACATTAAAAAGCCTTAGTAAGTGGGCAGCCTCAGGGAGAAAATGCTTGTGAAAGTAATACCACCTGTTCTGGTTACCCAGCAGCTTGGGCAGTCATCTCTGGAGCCAAGATTCCCCTGCACAGGTCCTACTGGGAAACCCAGCTGATGCCCTGGCAGCAGATGATGAGAACAACAAAGTAAACCAACACAGGACTGAGGGCACAGAATGAGGAAACGCCTACCCCAGACAGGGTGATTATGTCTCATGTTGTTAACTAATCCTTTTGTAGAAAGGGATTTGCCTAA
Source organism: Pogoniulus pusillus (assembly GCF_015220805.1). NCBI lineage: Eukaryota > Metazoa > Chordata > Aves > Piciformes > Lybiidae > Pogoniulus > Pogoniulus pusillus. The sequence goes on along the minus strand of NC_087285.1, from coordinate 11,237,322 downwards.
AGACCAGTTCCAAGAAGGCTGCACCACTGCCCCCATTCATAACTAGTGCAGCTCACCCAGCAGCATGGCTGATTTCCATTCCAGAGCAGTGGGCACAGCTCTCACCCAGCCAGAGAGGCAGGCTAGTCAGGTGTACATGAGAAGCTTGCCACTAAGGAAGGTAATTTCTCACAGAACCAATGCTGATCCTAAATCAGAATACTAGGCTGTTTATTTTCCTTCCAGATATGACCAGCAGTGCCCATCTGGCAGACTCAGACTCCTGACCCAAGAGGGACAGGCACTCCTGTGCTGGGGTCACAATGAAAAATGCAGTCCCTGAGCTGAGGAAACACTCTGCAGGGCTGATGTTTTGGTTCTGGTAGGTCCTGCAGCAACAGTCAAGTGACACACATTGTATTGCAGTGCCTGCCATCACCATCCTCCTGAGGGTCAGGACAATCTCCCCTCTCCATGGGATCCCCCTGCCCTGATCTGTGCCACCCAACTACTTTGCATAAACAAGCAGGAAGAGATATGATTTGCCAGCAGGGCTGAAGATACACCACTCATGGCTGTTTGCCTCGACAGCATTTTTATCAGCTAGCAAATGAACACGATTTAAAGAAAATGTGCTTAATTACAGGGAATGGACATTTTGTCATCATGTAATTGAAAGCTTCAGATCTGATCTGAGACACAGACATACAGAAACACAAGTGATGCATTCTGCTGGGCTCCAGAGCAAGGCCAGTGCAGGAAACACTGAACCCAAACTTCAGTTTTCTTGGCGTGCTTTGAACTAGAGGCCTCACAAAACCCAGCAAAATGAATCTTAAAAGAGAATGGCAATTTGAGACATAAAGAATTGTCTTTCATCCAGAGAATAACTTCTGTTAAAGGTCAAGTTTTAAAGGCTTCACTTCTTAGAAGAGCCCCCTTACTCCTTCACTAGTGCAGATAACTTCAGTGCAATCATTTCTGCAGCAAGGCACTAGGAAAGATAAACATTAGAATCGGGATTTGAATAAATATTGCTATTAAAGTACAATGCTGAAACTTTGCACATTTGCAGAACCAGACAAAGACCAGGCCTTGTTCCAAGGAATTTTAATTCCCCACAAAGCTACACAACCATATGGAGAAGTCCCAACCAAAACAAGAGGTTCACTCTAACTTCACTGCGGTCAGTGCACAAAGCCACCCAGCAGCCTGTGGCTCAGGAGCTGGCTTTTTGTCCTGGGAAAGGCTTGCTTCCTCAAGGGTTAGTATTTGGCAGCTAGAAGGCTCAGTCTCTGCTCGCTGTCTGAAGTCTCCTGGACACTGGCTCTAACATCAACAGATATGCACACATCCCCCCTTTGCTAGAGGCAGAAGCTGGCTGAGATGATTTTTAGCCCAGGTGGAGCTGCTCTGTGGATCCAGCTTTCAGTGTAAGAAGGATAAATTCACTCAGGCTAAGGCAGTTTTTGAGGAAGGCAAAGACTTGGTGCATCTGTCTGATACTAGTGGCCTTACTGCCAAGCAGTTGATTACAGAGGTAGAATGTTTGCCAGGAGAGCAGCATTAGAACCTACAAACCAAACTCTGGCTGTTTGAGAAGATGCTTCCTTCCTTAGCTGCCAGAAACTGCTGCTGTCCCTGTCCCTGGAAGGTGACAGCAAGCACCACACAGGCAGCAGTGCAGGGCCCTTCTTGGGTGAGTGGCAGGGCAGCATGAAACCCACATCAGTAAATTCCATGAAGCCACAAAGCTGGGACATGTGCATGTTGAACTTCATGTTAGATTGTGAGGACAGCCAAACGCAACCTTCTCTGGTGTCTCTTTAGAGAATGTAAGTGCAGGAACTGACCAATGGCTTACCCTGCTAAGTGACACAATGCTGTTAGAGTAACCCATGCAGCTTTGCCGACAGACTGTTTGTAGTGCATCCTCTCTTTTCTTAGCCCCTCAGATGTGAGTAGTCAGCCAAAAATTCAAGATCAGGTAGATTGCCCCACTTAGGCGGAGAAAAGGATAGAGTTAATGACACTGGTACCAGTCCAGCTACAAAAGCAGGCTGCTTCTCAGAGCGCAAAAGGAAGGAAACTCTCCTAAACTATTTCCTCCCTTGTAACTTCAAGCCTCTGTCAGCCAGTACCCACAGACTCCCACTCCAGGCTAATCACAGGAGCATTGTTCTCCATGATAGCGAAGGCTCTATGGGAATTATTCCATGAGAACCACCAGTTCCTGGAGGGCTGGCAGAGACAATGCCATCGTTTTGTTTGGGAAAAAAAAAGGTTGGAAAAAGCATAACTGACAATATCTCACAGCAGATACGTGGTGTGAAAGATTACTTGGCAGGACACTGAGCCCAGGTACTGTGCATACTTGTTCTCTATTAAGAAATGCACGTTTGGGAAAAGACTTTCCAGTCAGAACTGCAGTTTTGGAGCCGTGCCACATCGCGGATCCAGCCTTGCTGTTGCTTTTGCCTTCAGGTCTTCGGCACTTTGGAGTTGAAGCTGCACCTGGGCTCTCTGAGCAGCACCTGAACCCAGCCCAGCCCTCGAGCTCGCTTCTGCCGCCGTGTTGAGTGTGTTGGCGTGACAGGCCCACGGGTGCCCACGGGTGTGCACAGCGAGCCCCTTGTGCAGCTGGCATTGCTTGTGCCCAGACGTGATTTACTGACTTTGATGCTCGCTAGGGCCAGTGGCCCGAGAGGAGTGAAGTGTAGCCGTGTGAACAATCGCGCCCGGGAGCCCCCAGGGTGGCCGCTGCCCGGGCAGGCTGTGAGCTGGTTTCTGGCAGCAGGCAAAACTCGGCCTGTCCGCCGAGTCCCGGCTGTACCCCCGAAAGGATGGAGACGTGTCCCAGCAATGCGGCCGGTGCCATCACACCGCCGCAGACCCTCGGAAACCGACGGCTGTAGCAGCGCGGGGCAGCGCAGAGGCACAGGCACCGGCACCGGCGCCCCGCCCCGCCCCCGGAGACGCGCGTGCAGCCGCCCTCGGGGCCGGGCGGGGAGGTGGCTGCTCGTGTCCCGCCCGTCGCCGGGGGCGCGCCCGGGCCCGCCGTGCACGTGGCTGTCCCAGCCGGCGCCGCTCGCCGTCTCTCGCAGGAAGCCTGTCGGGACCGGGGTTTGCCGGACCGGTGGCTAGAGAAGGCTCGCCCGTCCGCCCGCTCTGCTGCCGAACTCCCGCCGCCGCCTCGAAGCCCAGCGGCGCCGGTGAGCGGCCCCGCCCCGCCGAGAGCCGCTGCCAGCCTCGCCCCACACGGAGCCGCCCGCGGCCCCGTCCCACCCGTCCCGTCCCGGCGGCGCGGCGGGCATGGCGGAGGGCATGCGGCGCAAAGATGAGGAGCTGCCGGTGTACTTGGCTCGTCCCGGCACGGCGGCGGTGCCCCGGCAGAAGCGTGGCGGCCTCTTCTGCAGCGTCGAAGGCGCCTTCGAGAGCAAGACCCTGGACTTCGGTGCGCTGCGGGTCGGGCAGCGCCGCGCTCCGCCGCCCCCCGGCCCCCAGCCCAGCCCGAGCCCCGATCCCGGCCCTGGCTTCGACACCGGCGGTCCTCCTTCCACCTCCGACGAGGAGCGGCTACCGGACGTGGCCCCCGCTGACGACAGGGTAGGTGCCGGCGGGGCGGCTCTGGGGACCGGTGCGGGACTCGGGCCGGTGTTGACGGGGCTGGGGCTGACGGACCCCCGCCGTGGTGCCCGTGTAGGCTTCTCGGCTCCGGCTATCTGTGATGCGCTGCGTTCCCGCACGGACAGGGGCCTCGCTGCCCTGCAGTGTGAGGATATGCCGGATGCCGACGGTTCTCCCCAGCGGAATTGCCGTCGTCCCGATACCGGAATGGTGACGCTGAGCGGCAGCCTGGTGGACCCTGGAAACTCGAATTACTCCTTCCGTACGTGTGTGCAGAAATAGCTGCACCGCCCCCACCTTTCCCCCCCCCAAAAAAAAAAGGAAAGAAAGAAAAAAAGAAATGTTTGGAGTTGTTTCTCCAAACGAGGCTGACCCTTCTGTCACATCGACATGAATCTGAAGTGAGTGGCATTGGTCTGGAAGGGGCATCACTGAAGATACCATCTGGCACAAAGTTTCTTGACTTAAGCTGAGGGCAATGGTCAGACTTATCTTTCTCCCCACATCCTCTGGCAGAGGCTGGGACGGTTTCTGGGTCCAGCTCTGGTCTCACCAGCCTGAGTTCAGCAGAGGGATGTGTGACTGTGGAGTGAATTCCTTAGCTGGGGCTGCTGTAAAAGTGTGGCTCATTCACCTATGAGACAAGTGAGGCCACCAGCAGGCCTGTGGGTCACTGAGCTCACTTGGAGGTGAACTTTTTCAGTAGACATCTTAAGGGCACCAGTTTTCAAGGATCTTGTAGCAGGGCCTGGAGAAGTGATGTGGCTGCCTTGGGCTTCTGCAGGAACTTCAGCTTGTGTCCAGAGTAGAACTTCGATAAACTGCAGATGTTTGTGATCTGGAGGACTGACCTCAGCTGCAGGACTCTGGTGGGATCAGAAGCACTGAAGTGCACTGACTTGGCCTGGGTTGGTTTGGGGGAAAGAGTCAGGCTGTCCTTAACGGTTTCTTACTGGCAAAGTTGGTTCCTTACTGCTTGTGAGCTTCGCTCCTTTGCAGCCCATTTTACAGAGTCGGGAGCAAAATTAACGTTATTCCAGTCGGTGCAGTCCTGTCTGTGTGGTTTGAATAGCAGCTGCAGAACTGACCACTGCGCTGACTTCATGCTGCTGCTTGTTGGAAAAGAAACAAACTCTGAGGGGCTGTCTGCAGGCTTTGCTGCGAGCTTGTCTGTCTTTACTAGCTGCAACAAAAAGTTGAAAGCCTTGTTCCCTTTTAAGGTCTTTAGAGACGCTTATCTCTGGAGTATTGTGGCTGAGTTTTTTTCTCCTCCTGATGCTTTCTGCTCCTAGATTTCTTCCTCTGAGGCCTTCCACCTGATAACCATTAGCAACCAAATTCTTTTTTTCTCCGTGTCTTGCCTAAGATGGGAAGCTTCATTTATATGTTCTTGTGTGGTTTTGGCTAGAAAGAATCCTATGACTTATGACCACAACTGATCAGCTTAGGACTGTGCTGGAGTGCAACTATCCTGATGGGAAGTGCCTGCCGTGCCTGCTCCACCACAGTGTTTGATCATGTTGAACTCTGCAGACTCAGAGCACACAAAGGCCCTTTTGTTGAGGCAAATCAAACTTCTCTGAATAATTTCACAGATTAAGGAATAGAGAGAGAGAGGTGAAGTCATCTACCATTGACCAGGCAACTTGTTTGTTAGGAAAGCTGAAGTGAGAGCCTTGCCTGTGCCTGGTATCTCCTGATTTTTGCAGTGGACACTTGCATGGAAGTACAACAGACCAACACACCTCTTCTTTTCCTTTTCATGGCATTAATTACAATTAAAGCCTCAGCATTTCTGTGGGAAGCCAACTGCAGTGTGGAGCTGCCTTGATGACATGTGATGCCATCTGACCTGCCAGTGTAGTACAGGCCTGGGTAGATGTTTTAACTTCACTTTGCTTTATCACAAAGTCTACTGAGAGGACAGAAGCTGAGTTGTGGATCTGGACGCTGTGCAGCCACAGTTACACTGCAGTGAGGGACATGGCTAAGGGTGATCAGGTGCCACTGGCTGTGCTTCAGCAGTGGGAACTTGAGCTTTGCCCATTGGTTGAGGGACAGGGAGATTAAGCAGTTGTTGGGACAGGGTCAGGAGTGGCTGCTGGAGGAGGCTGCTGCCCACCTGCTGCTGTGGGCAGAAGGACTAATGGACTCAGCTACATCCCAGTGCCAGTCATGGCACAGGTCTTATCAAACAAGAGACATGACTCTTAGGTGCTCTTTGCTAAAAGCAGGAGGCTGCTTTCCTTGGTGCAAGGATCTGCTGCAGCAAGAGTTGTTGTTGCACTTGAGATTTGGAGTCACAATGCTTGGGGGCAGAATCTGCTCTCATCCAGACTGTTCACAGAGACTGTTTATCAGCAGTGATTTAAGTGGGTGCAGATTTCTATCAGTAACAGCCAGTGGGGACTCTAGCCTTACAAAGTCTTCTGCAGCTTTCTTTGGGAGCTGCCATGTGCTTTGTCTCCCCAGAGGGGCTTGCAACACTCACTGCACTACAATGAAGCCAAAGAGGTCACAGATGACAGTACTGTTTGAGTTCCTGTGGTATGTTCACCAAAGGCTAGTAGTGCATGAGTAAGTACTGGAGAGCTGCACTGCTGGGCAGCTGCAGAGGTAACATGGCTTCAAGGAGCAGGGAAGGAGCTTTACACTCTGTGCTCAGTGCTAGAGAGGAGGGTAGAGAAGTCTGTGGTCACCTCCTCCATGTAGCTCCTTGCTGCTCAGCTGTGCAGAGACCCTCCTGGTCAGTCACAGAATTGTCCAGGTTGGAAGGCACTTCAAGGATCGTTTAGTTCCAAACCCCTGCCATGGGCAGGAACACTTTCCCCTAGATCAGGTCATGCAGGCAGAGCCTGTGGCTGATCGTGCTCACCTCAGACGTTTGGGACCGGCCTGCTGCGTGGTTCTACAGTGAAGTCGTCATTTCCAAGGCAACTGGCTGTGGTCCCACAAACACGGGATTGCAGCCTCGCTGCAGGCTAAGGCAGCTCCATCAGCCTGCTGGCTGGGGAGGAGGAGGACTGCAAGGGAAAATACATAGAAACATAGAATCAACCAGATTGGAAGTGACCTCCCAGATCATCCAGTCCAACCTATCCCCCAGCCCTAGCCAGTCAACCAGACCATGACACTAAGTGCCTCAGCCAGGCTTTTCTTGAACACCTCCAGGGACGGTGACTCCACCACCTCCCTGGGCAGCCCATTCCAGTGCCAAATCACTCTCTCTGGGAAGAACTTCCTCCTAACATCCAGCCTATACTTTCCCCGGCACAACTTGAGACTGTGTCCCCTTGTTCTGTTGCTGGTTGCCTGGGAGAAGAGGCCACCCCCCACCTGGCTACAACCTCCCTTCAGGTAGTTGTAGACAGCAATGAGCTCTGCCCTGAGCCTCCTCTTCTCCACGCTAAACACCCCCAGCTCCCTCAGCCTCTTCTCATAGGGTTTGTGGCAATGAAGACAGGCAAAGGGTCTGTCTACTCCAGGAGACCTGCTGGAGCCAGTCCTTGGCGTTCTGCTGGAGGCAGCAAGTGTCACATGTGCCTCGTCATGCTCGGTTGTGTGACGCCACTCAGATTCAGTTTGTAATAAATCCTGGAAAGACCCAGGGCTACCTCACATGGAGAAGGCTGCCTGAACTAGCTCAATTCTCTGGCTGTTGCAAAATGCTGTGATTCCAGCAGTCAACTTTTTCCTTCCCATTGCCAGTAATTTATAACAGAAACTCCAAGCCAGCTGCAGTCTCTTCCTCACCAGAGCACTTGGTGTGGTGGAGGAGTTAAGAGTTGTGTGCTGCTTTTTAGCACAGTTTAAAATCTTGCATTTGTAAAAGGGATGCTGAAGCACTTTGACAGTGCTCAGTGACCTCTGACACCCTGTTCAGCAAAGCTTGGATTTTCAGTTTGGTTTGACTTTTTTTCCTTCCTTTTTAAGAGAAGTATTTGGAGTTAAAATATTTCTAGTATTCCTACAAACAACAGGAACAAACCCAAGCCACTGAACTGTTTTCTACAGTGCAAGCACAACAGATAAACCCATATTATAAATACTGGAGTTTGATACTAAATACTCTGCTCTTCGTTGAAAGAAGTCCTACATATCTCTGTGTTTTTAAGAACTTGATGCCTGAAGCACTACAGTAAGAGGTCAGTTTTTAGCTGTTCATGCCAGGACACAGCTTATTGCCAGCAGTTATGTAGAACTGTAGAGTCTGATAAACCACTGCCTGTGTAAGAAGACACAGAGCCCGAGTATCAAGTGTTACACAGCAGGAGAAGATTTCTGAAGAAAAGAGTTCCTGCTTGCTGCAAAGAACCTTTGTTTTACCCAAACCTCCACCCTAAAGTGGCAATAGTTTGGTTTATTGTACTACCTCGTGGCAGCAGCCCTTGGTTTCCATCTGTTGAGATTCTCAGCTCTGGGTGGCTAAGGCCTTGAGCCACTGGTCCTGGTATGCCATGGTGCTGCTGGAGCAGTATGCTGTCTGCAGACCTGGGCACTGGGGATGCTTGCCCACCACAGAACTCAGGCAGCTGGGGCTTTGGAAGGGTGCTGCAGCTGCCATTCTGGATGATGTGTTCTTGAAAAACTCCTGTTTTTCCCAGAAAAAAAAAATTACAAGTCTTTATGGAACTTTTATGCAAGAAATAAACTGGGGTTTGCAGCCAGGTGTAAAGGATATGGGCTGATAGTAACTGAGATCCAGCCTGCTCTTAGCCTCTTGAACAGGTCTCTTTGGAAAAGGCATGGCACTGGGTGAGCTGGCTGGCACCACTGGCAAGATGAGCATTTCTGATGGTGCCTTCTTTTGTGCCACGACCCTGGAATGGACAATATTTAGAGAGTTTCTGGCATGGTGGTTTAGAGAGGACTTGTGTGCAAGACAAGGAGTTCTTTGCTGTATCTGGGATAGAGTTTAAAAATGCTCTTTACCTTTCAAAATGACCCCCAAAAGCACTTTTATTTAAAATAAAAACCCAGAGATTTAAAAAAAAAATATCTTTTTCTCCCCATTGAACACCTAATGATGGATCCTTGCTGTGGCACTTCTCAGGGGACAAAGAGGCATCACCAAGCGTGCTGTGAAGTGCACCTTCAGGTGGGACAGGTAATGAGTTTTTTAATGCTGAGTACCTTTGCTGAGGTTATCACAAAGCACAGCAAGACCTGCACCTGCATTGGGAAAAGGCTGCTTTCATGAGTAGCTTCCAGAGTAGCTGGGATTGTTTCAGTGGGGTTCACCCAGTGTTCAGCTGGGGCCTCTGTCCCTACCGAAATGCTGGCTTCAGTGTGAGGTGCAGAAATGCAGGCCTGATGCCTGGGCATCTCTAGTCCTGGCAGAGCTGTCACTGGGAAGCCTCCTGGCAGAGAGCATCCAAGCTACAGACATACTTTGGGAGCCAAACAAGCTACATGAGCCATTTCTTGTGGTTCTCACAGATTTGTGTGACTTCTGAGATGCCCATTTTAGGGGGCAAAGGAAAACAGTGAGAAATTCTGAGAAGCAGCTAAATAATTGGAGATTTGCAAGGCAAGATTTGCTGCTCTCTCTCTTGGGAGAGGCTTTGTTGTGCTGGAAACTCCTCTGAGCGATTTTACGAACACAGCTGAAAGTGTCAAACGCAAACTGCAGTCGGTTTGAATTTAAATGAAACATTGTGGTTTGGCCACAGCAAAATACTTGGCTCTGTCCAAAGTAATATTTCCCTTTTCTTTTTATTCAAGATGTCAGTACCTCCAACTGGCCAGAACAACCCCAGCTCTGCCTGTCCACTGGGTGGGAGGAGTGTTTGTCTCCAAAAGGTGCCACCAACAAGGTGGACTAGGCTGTTGGGGGCTTTCTTTTCCTAAAGGATGGTGTCTTGCAGCAGACAGGCAGTTGCCAGGACACATCTCTTCCACGAGGATTTGGCAGAGTCCTGGGCTTGTAGCTCAGCAGCTTTTGTGTCACTCAGCTGCAATGCTCATCTGCCCTCCTTGCACCATGTGCCTGATGGCCTCTACCTGGGTAGGGTGCATGGAAGGCTCGGGGGCTCACAGGCTGCTTTTGCTTGCTGGTGGCCAGCTGCTCACCCCCTCTGCACTGGACACAGGGATCAGGGCAGCCCGGAAGAAGCTGAGCTCTCCTGTGTGGAGGGAGGAGATCTGGAAATGATCTGGCAGCTGGGCTGCTGGCACCAGAGTCTGAGGATGACCTTGGCTGGGCGGATACAGCCCCACAGGAAAATTGTGGCGGGCTTAAAGGGAGGTTGAGTCATGTGGTGGGAGGCTGTGTTAAAAGTGACCCCAGTCAGTCTCACTGATGGCTTGGACAGAGAGGTACAGTGTGCATGCAGGTGACAGCGGTGTTGTGAACACCAGCTGGACTGATCCCATCATAGTGTTGAGGACTTAAGGGACGTGAGCCAGGAATGACAGAAAGAAATTAATCTCTGAAGAGCACAAGCAAATAGACCTAGAGAAAGGCTGTGAAATGTAAACGTCATTGCGAGTGGCATCGAAACAAGGACATTTTGTGGTGAGGCCCAGAAAGCTCATCTCATTTGTGTGGCCTTCTATTCAGAGGTGATCTGGGTGAGTGCAAAGCTGGTCACTGATGGTCAGACCTAGTCCTAGGGAAAACCATAATGGAGACCAGCTAGAGCTGTGTTTTTTACTTCAGTCGAAAGCTTTACCTGCACAGACCTCTTCCATTGTTGCTTCTGTGGAGAGGTGGAAGGCAGAGAAGGCTGAGAAGCAGTTGCTATGTGTGGCTGGAGGAAATGGGAGGAAGAAACAAAAGCCAAACAGCCAGCCTTCCTGGAGACAGGGCTGAGAGGCTGGAAAATATAGCTGGACCTTGGCACTGTCAGCTGGGCTGGTTCTTGGCTGTGGGGCAGATCCAGCATCATCTCTCCATTTTACAGCACGTGGGTTTAGGTCTGGTTCTGGTTGTTTCCGTTCAGCTGAGGGTGGAAGGAAGTGGCACGAGCAGAGAGCTCAGGCTTTTCCAGCCCTTGCTCTGCATGTCAAAGGGGGCCAGACGGGTGCCTGGATTGTACAGACTCAGGCTGGCTCTGCTGTGCTCTGAGCGAGTTGAGGCATTTCAGTGGAAATCCTGAGCCTCTTGTGTAGCCAAAACCCACCCTGCAGAGGGAGCTTAGCATGCAGTGGAAGCCATCTGCTTTCAGGCTTGGCTGTTTTAGGGTAAGCATCTCCAGCAGTTGGGTGCTGCTTACTGCTGTCCCTCTGGCAGCAGGCAGTGTCACACGCAGACACATCACTGCCCTGTGCTGGGTGCTGGTGTGGTGGCAGCTGTTGTGAAGTCTGTGTGTCTTGTCCTAAGGAATGGGATTGTCAGGTTTTGCCAGGAATCCTGCAGCCCTAGCTGTGGTGCCAGGATCAGGCCTCAAGAACACTGACAATGGGTTAAAGGTTGTGAGATGACAAAGCAGCAAGCATGCCGTGCCATCTTTGTTTGCAGCAGGCAGGGATGGGGAAGGTGACAGCAGAGTCCTCAGGCAGCAGCACCCTCCAGCAGCTGCACCAGCCCTGGGTCCCAGTGGGTCCATCTCTGTGCTCTGGTGACATCCTGTGGCAGGAGTACCCATCACCAGCCCTGTGCTGCTGGCACCAGGTATCTCTGCCAGGCTGGGGCCAGAGCAGGAAGAACACATCTCCTGACTGGGGATGAAATGTCTCAAGGGCACCTCTCACTTCTTCCTGCAAGCCTGGCTGTATGCTCCACTGCTTCTGCTTCTTTACCTATGGCTGCTTTAGTTTGCAGCTCACTTCTGCAGTGCAGTTCCAAGCCCTTGAGGCCTTTTCAAGGTATGTGGTGGCAAAACCTAGATCTGTGTGTTCTGCAAGCCCAGTGCCACCACCTTTTTGTTCTTCTGTTTTTCTCCTCTCTTTTTTTCCCCTGGTGTGATTTCTGTGGTGAGCCAGGGAGCTTCCCACCTGCCTCTGTGTTGCCCAGTTTCTCCAGCCCTTCCTGCAGCAGGTCCTGTGGTAGGACCAGAAGCTTGCAGAGACCTGAACCCAGGGTCTTGAGTCAGAGGAGCATGAGGACAGGGAGTTAATAACACGCATGGTCAGTAATGAAGCTGGGGTGCAAGTGCTGCTCCTCTGAGCTCCCTGCATTTCCATCGTGCCTTTGGAGGGAGGGACTGGAGAGAGTTGATTATCCACCAGAGCTGGCAGGGGTGAGATTTCTCACCTGATCACTGCCCAGTGTTGGCAGTGGAGCTAAGCAGAGGACAGGGATCCTGGCAGGAGCCAGTCTCACTGCACCAGCTGCAGTGATTGGCAGCTGCTTCAAAGTCTTGTTCCTGTGCGGGTCGCACGGTGAAAGGAAAAGCACCTGCTGAGTCCCCTAACTCAAGGCCACTTCATTGCTCTGCTGGATCAGGCTGTAATTGAATTAATTGGCCTTGAAGCTGCAGTCACTCGTGTACACACAATGGCATATCCCATTTGACATGTTTGGTTTCAACCTCATTTATTTCTGGCAGAGAGAAGAAACAGATTCCCCCTTGCCTGGGCACTTCTGTGTGCATGTAGGGAGCAGAAGCTGTTCTGTGGGGGCTCCAGAGTGGATGTGTAGGGGCTGCAAAGCTCCTTGTTGCCTCTGGGAGATGGTGTGCATGGTGGGCATAGTGTGAAAGCTGGTATGGTTGTGTTTCTCAGTAACAGAGACAGAGGGCTCTTCCCAGTTTCCTCTAGCTCTGTCTCTCAAGTTGAACATCAGAGACTGGGCAGGCTGGAGCCCATGTCAGATGCTTGTGAGCACTCATCACTTGTAGCTAGACTCCCCAAAAGAAGGAAGAATGACCCCGTGGATCTCAGTGGAAAGGGATAAAAGTTTGAACAGAGACAAAGCCATAGCTTTGAGTCAGCAGCACCCTCCCAAAAGGGATGGCATGCACAAGCACAAGGAAAACTTCTCTAAAGCTTCTTTGGAGAAAGTTCCTTCTGACAAAGTCCCTGCAGCAGCACATGCCTTCTACTCCCTGTTCACACTGGTGTTCCTCGCCAGGCTCCTGTCACCCATTGTGGCTGTCCACAAACATATAGTGCCATGTGATCCTTATGGTTGTTTTGAGGATGTTCTGAGCTATAAGAGTGCTGCCACTTTCAAGTTTCAGATTGACCATGCCTCTCGTTGAGGAAGGGTTGAAGCATGTGAGTTACACCTCACTGCCTGTACCTGCAGGAGGTCCTGTAGACAAAAAGAATCTTTGTCCATTTTGAGTGTTTTGGGCTCGGGGCAGCAATTTTTATAGTGTATCTGTGTCACATAGCAACCAGGAGGAAAGCACATCTCTCCAGAAGGGTCTGAAGTCACTGTGGTTGGCCAGTATCCAGGGTGCTGCTGCAAGCTCGGGTCTTGTAGTTGTCCAACTGCTCAAGTCAGCAGCATTTGTCTGCGTAGTCATTTATCTATTACTAACTAATTAACTGCTGCTGCAGGCACAGTAACATGGTACCACTCAGCTCAGAGATGCTCTTAAGCCTTCTGGAAAATGGGTGAGTGAAGTCTCAGGAGGTTTGGCAGTAAAGGTCAAGGGTCTTTCTTGTGTTCTGCCCCAGCCAGTCTAATTTCAATAGAGACCATGGCCAGCATTGCAGTGTTGTGGCAGGAACAAGGCAGTCTGATGCCTCCTTCCCACACACTCCTTGGCTGCAGAGGCTCCAGCACAGCTCTGCTCCCCCGTCCCTCCCTGGCACTTGCACACACCTCTCTGCTCACAGATCCACCAGGGAGAGGGAAGCTTCCAGAAGGCTTTCAGCCCATCTTCTAGTGACTTACTGAGGTGCACCAGCTCACCAGCAGCAGCACAGGATCTGGGGAAGGGAGGCAGGAGGCAAGGCTTCAGTGGTTCAAGCAGCCCATGTGATTTTGCAGATTCCCTCAAAGTCCTGGCACTAGTAAGTAGGTTCTTGAGAAGCTGCTGACTTTCACTTTAAGCTGGTGAAAGATTTTTGGGTTTATAATAAATATGTATGCAGTAATACTTTCTAAGAGCTTCAGCATGAGCACACACAGAATAACAGACTCAAGTGAATCACAAAAGCTTGGATCTGGGTTACTGAGCTCTGGAGACATCAAAGCTGGTGGTGAGGGAGGGTTGCCATACCAATCGTTCTTCTTAAACTCCCCAGCAGTAAGATTAACACCAAGGTGATCCTCCTCTGAACCCTGGCAGCAGAGCACATGCTCCAGTCAGTCCACGTTACCATCACCTGCTTCCCCAGGGTTTCGTGGCAACGCTGGCCACAGTGTTGGGGGTTGTGCTGTGGAGATGGCTTTGTTCTGCAGACAGCTCTTTGAGATCCTGCACCACTGCAAACCATAGTGGGGTTGTGTTTCAGAAGGAACTGAAGAGAGGATTGGGTGTTGATCACTCAGGTCAGACAGCTTGTTTCTCTAGCAGGAGCTAGAAATTGGATTTACCTGTGGCAGGTGTGGCTGTAGGATTTTGGTAGTGGGGGACACTGCCTGCAGCTTGGCATCAGGGTCTGTAGGAAGAGCATTCAAATGTCTGGGCATGAGTTGCAGTTGGGAGGGAAAGTGAGATCCAGGCCTAGCCATGCTTCTGCAGGGGCAGGGAACCTGCCAGCAGCATCATTGGTCATGTCAGGTGGGATTGGGCATACATGTGCTTCCCATGGTAGCACATTTTCAGTTAGCCCAGCCCCAGCTGTCAGTGGGGTCCTAGCCCTAGCATCACCTTGTCTCAGCACATGCTGAGTGCTGGTAACCAGCTCCACCGTTTAAACCTCCCTGCCAGGGAAGGCTGAAAAGTTGCAGATGTGCCCAGTGCTTCTGGCACTTGTGGTGTTTGAATAGGACAAAGGATTCCCAAGACAGACGTGCTCTGCATTTATTAGTTTGTAAATGTTTCCCGTTCTTTGCTTGGGAAAGAAAGTTTGAGGTCATCCAAACGCAATCCAGCAGCACCAAAATACTGTTTGGAAAGCTCTTTCATTTTTGCTAATTATGACATGGAAAAGTTTCATTCTGCAAAGAGCCCTGGCTCTGCCTGCTGCCCCAGCCGTCCTCTGCACGGGATGGACCTGGGTGAGCGCCTGGCCCCACAGGGGCTGGTGGGCGATGCTGGGTGCCCTGCACCTCGGTATACTGTGATCGGTACCCACGCCCCAATACGTGCTTTATTGGGAGTGGTACTCCGTAACCACTATACTGGGAGCAGTGCCCAGTGCCTGGTCGATGCTGCACTGGGAGCGGTGCCCGGTACCTGATAGCTGGTACACGGGGAGCCGTGCCCGGTACCTGACAGGCAGTACGCTGGGAGCGGTACCCAGAGCCCAGTACCCACTGCACTGCGAGCAGTGCCCGGTGGCGGGGCGCCCCCTGGCGGCGGCGGGCGGCGCTGTGGGCGGGGCGGGACGGGGCGGGCCCGTCCGTCCCCGGTGGCGGCTGGCACGGCGGGCGCGGGCTCGGTCTCGCCTTTGTGCGGAGCCGGTGCGGAGGGCTGCATAGACAGCGGCGGGCCAGGCGGAGCCATGTCGTACCAGGGCAAGAAGAACATCCCGCGCATCACGGTGCGTGCCGGGGCTGAGCGCCCCGTGGGGCGGGCGGGGAGCGCCGGTCGGGCGAGGAGCGTGGGACCGGGCGGTGCGGGCCGGACCGGACCGGGGCGGCGGCACGCAGACAAAGAGCGGTGCCCAGCCCGCCGCCCGCACAGGTGGTCCTGTGCCGCCGGTGAGCGCAGGCTGGGAGGAGCCGCGCCCCGGAGGACTCAGCCCTGGCGGAGCCTGTGCGGCGGTAGCCGCTCCCCAGGCGCTGCTCGAGTCGCCGCGTCCCCGCCTGGAGCAGCCCCCGCAGAGCTGCCCTGACCGGGCGGTCGCTATGACCCGTCTGGACGCACACCGACCCGGCGAGCCCAGGACACCGGCCGAGAGCAGGTCTCGCTGGTGTCCCACCTGCCCATGCCGCGGACGGCCGTTCCCGGTGTTCGGCGGATCCCCGCTGTCCCGGGAAGCAGGCGGCGGGTGCGGTCCGGTGTTCGCCCGATGGCCGCAGGGCGTTCCCCGCGCTCGGCACCGCCCGCACATCCCGAGCCGTTCTCCGGTGCTGCCGCATCAGGTGCAGCAGGGGCCACACCTACCTCCTGCCCGGCCCCGAGCCGCGAGAGGAAAGGGGGCTGGCGTGTTCCGTGTGAGGGCCCCCCGTTCGGGTCCTGCCGGTGCCCCCGGTGCTGATCCGTCTCCGGGTTTCCGGGCTCGGAGCCAGCCGGTGCCTTCCCTGCCTCCCCAGAGGCGACTGCGTGGGGCTTTCTTCTGGGAAGGCGATCGGGTCCTTTCATCTCGCTGATGGTTTTTTGCTGGCTTCCTATAGCTCTTGTCTTTCCTCCAGAGGACGGCTTTGGCCCTTGAAGAAAAAAGAAGAACAAAGACTTGAGCTTCATTAAGCTTTTTCGTGTACAGATGTGAGCAAAATGCTCTCAGAGAAGCACAAAGATCGTTACCCCTGTCAGGAGAAATTCCTTTGTCAGCCCAGGTTCAGTTGCTGTAATGAGCAATTTTACAGCCTCACACATCTAGCCTTTTCTGTGTCCTTCAACCAACACGGGGACAACATTGCAGGTGGGATTTCTCCTATTCCCCGGGGCCTTTTCTACGAAGACCTTTAATGATGTGCTTTACCAATATGCAGGGTCTGATCCTGTGGGATCCAGCAGCAACTCTCTCCCCTCAGTGGTACAGAGCCTGACATGGTGCCTTATTTCTCCCTGTGAGATCCTTTCTTCTGTGTAGCTGATCTTACAGGTAGCTTTATTCTGGCTTCTGCAGCAGGGGACAGCCCTCTAGGACTCACTTGCCCAGTTCTGCAGCATTATCGAGTCCTGGCTGGGTGCAGGAGATTGCTCTGGAATTCTGGTCAAACGACCCACCCATCCTTAGCCCCTGCTTTGAGGCCCAAGGGAAGCAGTGAAGTCAGGTGTTGTGTGGTCTTCTGTGTTTTAACAGAGTGGCATAGAGAAAACCTCAGCTGTAATGTCTCCTTTAGAACAAAGCCTTTGCTGTCTCTCCCTGCGGACTGTGCCCCCCCTGCCCTGGGCATTCTTTTGATTGTTTATTCTTCCCTCCTGGATTTCTGCCCCAGAACCTGTTCTTGCAGGTCAGGACACAGTAACTTCTGGTGACTGTCAGCTAAGTTGTGCTCGTTAGAGAGGTTTTTGGGGCTAGGTGGTATAAGATATCTCAGAGGCTTTTAAAACACCAGTGGGATCAGACAGAACTGCACAAGCCACCTGGTGCTGGTAACTTGTCTGTGGATCTCAATGCCCACAGCACTGAAGCAATGATCAAGCCTAAAGTGAAGGGAGCAGTGCCCTCCTGGCTTCTGTCATCCTGCAATAGACAGCTGGCTTTTGTGGGGGATGTACTGGGGATTTGGGTGTTTTTACTCCTGACAGATATCATTTGAACAGTGTGATTCTGGAGATGCACAAACACTGCCTCCTGGTTCCTGTCATAGTCAGCAGTGCTGCAGTTGGAATTTGTAGCTAGTTTCAGACAATGGCATCTAAAACCCCACAGTTTGCACAGTCTATCTGTTTGCAGCAATTCCTGGTCTCTTCTAGAACAGTGATTTTAGTGGAGAAGCCAGGAGCATGAGTGAGGGGTGCATGTGCTTGGGCAAGATAAATTGCTGTGGGGGTGATTCTCAATCTGATCTGGAAAAGCCAAGTCCACGGCTGTGGGCGAGGCTGTAGCCACTGAGGGAAGATGGGGAAGTGTAGGCAGATCTGTTGGTTGTGATGTGTAGAAAACATGGGGAGGGGAGGTTAGCTGAGCTTTTGGCTTTCTCAGCAATTGCTTCACCAGCTTGGTGTGGAAGTGTTGATCTACACTCTGCCTTGGGTTGTGCACAGTGCATCAGAGACCAGTGAACATGGGATTATTTTCCAGGTGTGTGCTGATCCTGGGATGCCCAGCGTAGCAGAACAGTTGCTTCAAGCCTTGTGTGTCTATTGACAGAGTTTTTCTTAGTTCCATTTCTTTGCTTGTTTGGAGATAGAGTCGGAATATTTCCCCTCCTGCTGTCCACAGTATGTTTTCCTATCCCTGCAGAAAGAGAGGTGGAAGACAAGTGGTGAAGTGCCGCACTGGGATTACACAAAATAACTGTTGACAGCTGTTGGTTGAATCAAAATTGCCCACTCTTTGTGCTTTGGTCACAAAAGCCTTTTCTATCCCAGGCAGACTGAGGTTCCATATTTTTTCTTGGCATGAGCTGTGGCCATCGCCTTCAACCACTCCATTACAGCCCATGCACACGAGCTCTGTGATGTCCCTCACGTCTAAAACCCAGCGAGGTCTGTGTGGTGACGGTTGGTGTATTGTGTCAGGTGCAAATGAGGAGAACAGCCTCGGTGACTGAGGAGACAGATTTTGTTAAGCTGGCAGCTCTCAGTGTGACATTTCTCACTGTGCCCACAGACTGGGTGTAGCTGGCAGCTGCCCTTCTACCCCCACGCTTCCAGCCAGGGTTTTTTCCATGCTGTGGTGTGGCCTGTTAGTAGGGAGGAGACATCCAGCTGCAGATGAAACACCACTGCAGTTAGTGTCTTTTCTGTTACAAAGGAAAGATCAGTAAAGCCATGTGCCTGCTCCTGTGCTGCCCTATTTATGCCTTGTATGCTTCAAACAAGGTGAGCACTATTCTTGGATGGATTCAGCAGCCTTTGGGAAGCTGCTTCTCCCTTTCTTTCTGCAGAGACACATTGAGCAATATTAAGAGACCCTCTGATATTTTGGAATCTCGAATGACCATATAATGCTGAAGAGCACCAGGAACAGAGTATGGGCATGAAGGAATGGGTAATGTTTTGAAAGCCTGATCCCAAATGCCAACAGGCAGAGAGACAGGGAGGGTTTAGCAAACAAGCTCCTCCACTGGCCAGCGTGTTGAGGGCTGCTAATGATTCTGCCAGGTCTTGGCAGAGCTGTGCTGGAGGAGATCTCCCAGGCTTGGCCTCGTGTGGCGGTGCCTGTACCTGAGGGAACAGACACTTGTGAAAGGTGCTACACTGGTGACAAATGGACAGTCACTGGCTGTGAGGAGGCTTGTTGAGGCACCATCAGTAGTGGAGATGAGGCTGGTAAGGCCAGCAGGTCCATGACGGTGGTCAGGTGGAACTTCCTGCAGCCACAGTCTTCATGGCAGGTGGTACCTTTCACTCCCACTGTCACTTCAGCTTGTGAGACCCTTTGAGCAGAGGCTGATCGCTGGGCAGCAGAATGCCAGGGGTTGGTCCTTGGGCACACTCACTCAGACCTGCGAGACTTGTGCCAGGGTGGGAGGGAAGGTGCTCCCTTTGATGTGCCCAGCTTCTGGTGCAGGAGGGTTTCTCTATCTGCTAACAATAGCTGATGACACAGTCTGACACTGGCTGGCAGGGACCGAGGTGGGTGTGGAGACACAGAAATGAGCCCTGGCAGGGGAAACAGTGTGTTTATTGTCGTCTGAGGCTGCCCTGGCAGCCAGTGCTGCAGTGCTGTTATAAGGTCAGACTTACTTCCTTGCAACCACTCCGTTCTCTTCCTTTTGTGTTTTCCTGCCGCTTGACATCTGGGCGCACTCCTGAGCGGTGCCAGAGCCTGTGGAGGTGGTGTCATTTGGATTTTACTTATACTTCACTTTATATTTTCTCTTGTAGCTGGTGGATGGACACCCGTGCAGCCCTTCCCTCTCCTGTGGGCATGGGGACATTGGGCAGCCAGGCTGCGAGCAGCCCCTGAGGCAGTGCCCAATCCCCTCAATGAATGCCTCCTTCATGCTCCAGCCATTATGGCCCTCACCATCTTGTGTACTAACAGAGTGAGCACTGAGCAGCCCTTCACATCTGCCACAGAATGACCATTTGTGTCTGTGGGCAGCACATTTTCTGAGTCCATATTCACAGTTTATTCAGTAACTGTTGAGTGCTGCAGTCTCCTACCCCTATCCCACACGTGCCTGTCTGCTTTTGCTTTCTCCTGTCCCTGGTGCAGGTTGATGCAGGCTAGCATCACTGTGTGCTGCTGCTCCTGGGCTCTGGTGGGAACCAGCTCCAGGGTCTTTGGGTGAGTAAGGTAGGGAGGTTTAAAGGGCATGGGCAAGACAAACAGAAGCCCAGTCATGCTGTTGGATCTGGGCAGTTAGACTCTTCTCATCATGAAGCCAAGGAGGATCTACTGGGGCACAGGGGACTGGTTACATTGGACAAATTCTACATGCAGCTGACTGAAAAGCAATGACTCTTCTTCGCTGTGTTTCTAACCCTGGCTGCGATTCTTCCATAGCTGATGCCTGATACTGTTGCTTGACAATTTCTATCTACATTTTCTCTACTGTTAAACCTGCTGTCTGAGCCTTCATGTCCCTCTGCCCTCCTGCCACTCCTGCTCTCTTCTGCGGCACAGCTGGAGAAGTCCCGGTGCAAACTGTTGCCATTCACAGTAGGTCTCCCTCCAGCCTTGATGGAGTGGCAGTATTAAACAGAAGCCAGGCAAGCTGGCAGCAGTCTTGTGGCTTTTTTTTTTTGGCTGATTGTTTTTAAATTGGTTGGAAGCAGAAGCACCAAGGTAGGGACAGTCTGAGCCCTGCTCTTACCTCTGCCTCAGAGTGGTTCCAAAGAATGTTTGTCAGTGTGGTGATAGGTGCTTTATGTATAAAAATACATATTCAGCATTTTCATCTATGGGAACCACAGTGACTGACAGGCTATAAGCAGCTGGCTGTGGTCACATTTTGCTCATTTAGGGGTTTCTGAACTTAAAGTTACAGCATTGTTAGTGAGACGACAATTGGGTAGACACAGAGGGAAGGACAAGTGTCCAGTGCTAGGGGAGGAGGAGAAACAGCGGCTTGTAAACAGCATTTGGTTGTGCTTGGGATCCTCAGCCCCAAAGCTCATCGTCACTGGGTGTGTGTCTATTGGAGGGAGGCATGGTGCAGGCTGGAAGTCGGCCTGAAATGGTGCAAGTGAGAGGTGGTGATGGTCCCAGAGCTCACGAATCAAGGCTGCTATCTTCGTGTGTTAGTTGTGCTCTGTTCTACCCAGCTGTCTAAGCTGTGAGGGGAGGTCTGTAACTAACAGCGTGACCTTGCTTCCAGGCCCCCTGCCTTGGACAGCAGATTCTGATGGACCTTTGCACCAATGCATTAGCTTGGGTCTGGGGAGAAGGGGAAATGAGCCCAGGTCTGCTTGACAGGGAGGACAGTGGCTGGGACAGAGCAGGCGAACAGCTCAGCCATGCACTTTCCCTAGTGGGAGGCCAGGCTCGTGGTTCGTGTTGAGCTGCGCTGGACGAGGAGGCGAATCCCCGCTGCTGAGACCGGGGCCATGGGCACAGCTGTGAGCAAGGAGAGGCAAAGGCTGTGCCCCCGTGCCTGTGCCCCTGCGCCAGCGCCGAGCCGCTGCCGGGCTGAGCGTGCGGAGCGCTCCCAGCCTCTCCCCACCCAGTTTCTTTGTCTGGCTGCGAGGATGTGATGGCTGTGAAAACGCACACGGCTGGCAGGGCCGCGGCTGCTGCAGGGACACGAGGGGATTCTCTTTCATCCTCTGTTGCCAGGGAGGAAGCTGCAAATTGCCACCGCTGCGGTGATGTTCCCAGAAACCACCCCAGGGGCGGCAGCTGAAGAACAAACCCATTCTCTGGGGTGGAGTTAATTGTGCGAGAGCTTCCCAGGGAGAGGCTGGTGTGTGAGCCGCGCCGAAGGCTCCGGGCAGCCGTGGTCCAGGCTGGGGCTGTGGAAGGGGAGTAACTCACACGCCGAAGCCTGGGCTGTGGGCACTGGCAGGGGAGAGCAGATGAGGGTACGGGGAGTTAGAGGTTGTTTGGGGCATTTTAAGCAGTCAGGAAGGTGGAATATTCTCTAAAGCATCAGCGAGCTGTGCCACTCCAGTACCTGGGATAGCCATGTGTGAGCTCAGGCTCTTTGCTCCTGTCCTGTCTGCAGCAGGTGTTCAGACTTGCGCAGGTGAAGGTAGCAGAGCAGCAACTCAGCCTTTCAAGTTCTTCAGGACAAAGGCCGTACCCACAGGACACTGTCCTTCCTCTCTCATCAGTGTATGTTGAGCTGCCCAGATCCACAAGCATGAAAACAGGAAGAGCATAAGAACAGTTCTGGTCTGAGTGCTTCTCCACTGTCTGGTCACACTCCTTTCGGGAGGGCTTCTGACCACTTGGGCTGATAAAAGGGAAAACAGAGGAGGTGGTGAGATGGACGTGCAGTTCAGTGCCTCCTGGGCTTTGTAAGATGCCTCAGAAGGGTTACAGCAAGTGTTGTAAGGGAGGGACAGATCCCAATAGCAGATGCATCATCTTCAGGGCTGCCTATCCCGTGGGTGGTCTTTGCAAAGTGGTAACAGATGAGAGATGTAAGTTGTCTTCTTTAATATGGCTTATTCTGCATGGTATTTGGGTAAGATACGAGGACATACCCTTAAGAAACAAATGTATGCTAAGTACTGGTGCACGGCTTGTGCTGGCTGCAGATTTATGTGCATGGTGACCTGATGTAGGAAGCTTGCAACTTCTCTCTGTGTATTTTATGGAGGCCTCTTTGGTGTGTCCACAGTGACCCTCCTTTGTGCTCATCTTGCCTCAGTGGTGTTTCTGGCAGCACCTCTTCCACTAGAAAACAGCTCTACAAGTATGATTGTTTTGGTCCTTGTACTTGTCCTGTGGTTTCAAGTGTCAGTCCAGGTGTGAAGTCTCTGCAGTGCCAGCTGTTGAGATGCTGGGCTGTGTAGTGCAGTTGGAGAGCACCCAAGGACAGTGCTGGCCACTGAGAAGCATGAATGTTGCCTGCTGCTGACACTGTGTTCTTCCCTTTGCAGAGTGATCGCCTCCTTATCAAAGGAGGGAGGATAGTCAATGATGACCAGTCATTCTATGCTGACATCTACATGGAAGATGGCCTCATCAAGTAAGTACAGCACTTCTGTTATCTCCATCTCTCCTTCCATCATCTTCAGGTTGTATGGTTATTGTCTTCTTGTGGATGTGCTCTGTATCCAACTTGCCAGCCAGTAAAACTTGATGGCCTGCTCTGGTTGGAGGCTGAGCTGTGCAGTGTGTGAGCAGTGTGATTGCCAGCCCTGTATGGTGACTTCAGTGGCTGAATTACATCCAGGCTGGCGACCTCATGATGCAGCATCCATTGTACAGCAGAGCTGCGTCTGATCTTTGACTCCTGCTTTGCCCTGTTAACAGCATTAGCATGAATGACCCCACGTGAGATCCCATTTGTTGGCACTATGCAGGGAAGTGCTGTGCTGCATCCTTGAGAAATTGCAGGCACTCAGCTTCTTCATTTGTGCTTTGGAGGTGCAAGAGTGACCTTCACTTTTCAAAGGCTGCTGTTTAGATGTGGAAATGTAGCACACTGGGACCAGACCCAAGCTAGGTGAGTTGAAGGAATCAAAATAGTTTGTAGCAGAGAGACCTGAAAAGGCATTACTTGCTCCATGGTGAGAGGAAAATATCCAGCCTTCAGAGCATGGTATGTCTTAAAATGCTATCAGCAGAAAGAAATGCTTTTAGCAAGTGGGACTGTATTTTTGTGAGGCTGTTACTAACTGAGGGACAGGAGCATTTGTGATTGACTGGTACTCACACCCTGGCAGGGATCAGAGCCAGCTTCAGGTCTTGCCATGGCACAGATTTTCTGGGTACTCTTGGAGAAATCACTTGGCCTCTTCTGCAGCCTGGAGGTCATGGAATTGCATTGCCTTGGAAAGAAAATGCTCTCACAAGTGAATTCTGTTAAGAAAACAGTGAGAAGTTTAAATCCTTTGGTGACAGTTTCATCACCATAAAAGAGGGGGAAAGAGCTGATGGTTCATTGCTGTGAGGATGCTGGAGTGAGCAGTTCTGTCCACAGAACTTTGTTATTCTAAGAAAATAGCCTCCAGAGTGACTAGGGTTGAATGAAATGTGAAGATGGAATTTGCTCTTCATTTCCCTCCCCAGTGTGCCAAGGAAATCAGAAGTTTTCCACTAAACCCAACTTGTCTTTTTTCTTGATCTGCCAGGGAGGACTGACTGAGGAAGGCTTGGTGGAAATAGGATTTCTGAAAGAAGAGATTTGAAGGCTGAGTGCTACATATGGACAGATAAAGGGATTGAGGGGGTGAGGGGCTGAGTGAAGGGGCTTCTAAGGCTCGGGTGACCTGGCCTGCAGGAGGGCTGGGTGTATCCTGGGAGGAGACTGCCATGTGCTAGAACAGCACAAACTCCAGAGGACTGTCCTGGCATTTTAAGTTATAAGCAGAGGTAAAATGGAACTTTTTTAGTTTCTGATTTTCAGGAGTTATTTTTGGGTACTTGGGATTTTAGCTGCCTTCAATACAGCATGACCCTGCTGATAGCAAGGACATCCTTCAGGGACATGAAGGAGACAACCTGAGAGGGAAGATCCTGGGACAGAGAGAGCTTGGGGAGATGCCAGCCGGGCTGCAGTTGACCGTGCTGTGTGCTTCATGAGCTCCTCACCAGCTTCCTGGAGGGAGGCTTCTCTCTGCCCTTGGGACTGGGTGCTGTGAGCAGCATTGCAAGTCTCTGAGGAGCCCTGAGCTGGCCCAGCAGCTGTGGCATTACAGTGGGAAATCATCTTTCTCTGTAAGTAAGCCTCAGACTTGAGCCTTACTTAAAGTGGTCAGGAGGATGAGGGAGAGGAGAGATTAGGGGTGCAGCTTATAAGAAATGGGGCTGGTGTGGGGTTTTGTGTCATACCTGCTGGAAGTGCTTGCAGAAGCCTGACTTGTGAGTCTGTGGGGTGTGAAGTGCCCTAGGCAGCTTTTCCCTACACCCTACAGAGAGGTCCATGCCCATCACACTATACTCACCAGCTACCTCAACCCAGCACCTACCCCAGACAGCAGGTTCCACCACAGACACCACTGGAACAGATGGACAGGTGTAAGCCACACCTGGACTATGCAAGTTGAAGGTTTAAGCAGGACAGACAATCCTGTGTGTTGCTGCAGAGCAAGGTGGTTTCAGTCTGCTGGCTCCTACAAGCCCAGCTTTGGGAGTGAACAGGGGGAGTGGACCAGACTGCTCCCAGGCTGAACCCTTCACTGATTGTATCGTGGCTGGTTTTCATTTCTTGTGGCTCACCACCTTGGTGTGATCTCATCAGGCAGATTGGAGACAATCTGATTGTCCCAGGAGGGGTCAAAACCATAGAAGCCAATGGGAAGATGGTGATCCCTGGAGGAATCGATGTCCACACTCGCCTGCAGATGCCGTACAAGGGGATGACAGCAGTGGATGATTTCTTTCAAGGAACAAAAGCAGCCTTGGCTGGTGGAACCACCATGATCAGTGAGTGCACCTGGAAAGGTCCTGCACATGACAGCACCCAGCACTCTTGAAACATTTCCCAATTATTTCTTTTTCTCCTTCCTTTTCTCAGTCGTCTTTGTTTTAAATGGCCTGCTCACCTCTTCTATGTTCTTTGTCAGTGCAGAGTAGAGAGTGAGGGTTGGGATGAATCTCTGGCATCCTCAGTTATAACAAAGTGGTGGGATAGAGATTTGCATAAGACCCCTTGCCCTTGCAGATCCCATGTTTTGCAGCCCTTGATTGTCTTCAGGCACAGGTGCCCCTGGGACCCTCAAAAGGAACAACAGCATTACTTTTTTCCCCTGTTAAATAAAAATAGCCAGCATGATGCTCAGATGACTCTGAGCAGAGGAACAGAGCAATGTCCTGGCATCCCGTGCTGCTCAGAAATAAACACTGCTAACGAAAAAGGAAAAGGAATTCTGAGGTCCTTCCCTGGACAAGGCCATGACTGCACTGGTTTGAGGTCCAGGTTTTATGGCTGTGCACTGCAGGGTTTCTTGGGATGCAGGAGCAACTGTGATCCTTCCAGTAAAGGGCTGGGTTTCTTGTCTTCCTCCTATCAGTTCTCCTTCCCTCTGGGAAAAATAAAAACAGTTGTGTGAAATGGACTGAGGCAAGGCATGGGGAATGACAAGGTGGGCAATAAAAGGTGCATTAGTACTGCAGTGTGGGAGAAGGCTGTTAATGGAGTGGGAGTGGGGCTGAGGGAGGACAAGGCCCTGTAGCTGATTTTCTAGCAGAAGCCTGTAAAAGCCCCTGGACCCCTGCCAAAGGCCATTAGCAAAGGCTCTGCATGCTCCCTGCTGAGACAGGCACTTGGAGGAGCTCTGGCGTGTGGCAGAGCTGATGGGCACCACTTTGGAGTTGGGGATGGGGTAGTGATGATGGCTGGCAGCATGCAGGCTCCTGGTGGGCACCCTATGCCCATCCTTTGCCCTGCTGTGCCTCTGCAGTGGACCACGTGGTGCCAGACCCCGAGTCCAGCCTGGTGGAGGCATGGGAGCGGTGGCGGGAGTGGGCGGACGGCAAAGCCTGCTGCGACTACGCGCTGCACGTGGACATCCCCCGCTGGAGCGACCGTGTCCGTCAGGAGCTGCACACCATGGTCCACGAGAAAGGTTTGCTGCCCACCACCCCCTGCACGTGGGCCTTGGTGAGGAGGGCCAAGGGTGACCATCTGTCCTCAAACTCTCGTGTGCCTGCTGGGGTGTGGCATGGCTGCCAGCAGGAGCCATGCCAATGGATGGGTCAGTGGGGAGGAAGAGCCTCAGCTCACCCTGCTGTCTTCTCTGCTCTGCTCCAGGAGTCAACTCCTTCATGGTGTACATGGCCTACAAAGACTTGTACCAGATGTCAAATACTGAGGTGAGATCTGCTTTGCCACCTTGGCTGTGTCAGTGGTGATGAGGGGATGGCAGCCATGCTGGGCACAGGGTGGCTGGGGATGGCAGCAGTGATGGGTGTAGGGCAGTGGGGAGATAGCAGCCACGCTGGGCACAAGGTGGCTGGGGGACCGCAGCCATGCGTGGCACAGGGACTGCCAAGGCCATGTGCAGGCCAGGATTGTCTCTCTGCTCCATAATAACTTTCTCTTATCTCTCTTTTAGCTGTATGAGATATTTAGCTGCCTGGCAGAGCTTGGTGCTATAGCTCAAGTTCATGCTGAAAATGGAGATATAATTGCCCAGGTAACTACCTACTCTTCTGGTGGGCCGGGACTGAATGTCTGTCCCAGACAGATGTGCTGTAGGGCATTAGCCAAATGACTCCCAAGCTGCGCAGGCATCTTCTGCAAGGTGCTTGCTTTGCTGCTCAGTAGCCATATCTAACATACCAAGATTCTTTTGCTGTGAGTGTGCGGTGTATAAGTGACTCTGAAGAGTGGGTTAGTGATTATCTAAATGGAAGAGGGTGGGCCATTGAGTACGGTATGTGCTCTCTGACTGCAGCTCCTGTTCAGTGTGCAGAGGGAGAGGCCATTGCCTTGCGCTCAACTGGCTAAGAGAATTAAAGTGCTTGAGAAGTGCCGTGGCAAGAGAGGAAATTTCTCCCTGCTGTAGCACACAGCCGGCTAATGGAGCCGGATCAGCAAGGGAATTGTTGTGTGGGATGTGGTTTGGTGGGCAGTCTGTGCTGGCTGTGCTGTAATTGGTGCTGGATGAGAGAAAGCCCAACTGTTTTGTTTTTCATTAAGAGACAGAAGACATTGCTCAGTTACACTCTTCAATCCCTTTTTTCCTGTCTCTCCTGTTCTTGGGAGTTGAAGTGTGAATGAAGAGATCATTCTTAGAACATCCCCTCAGATGACAAGAATCAGTTTTTCTTTGGGCTTTTTTTTAGAGCTGCAGTTCACAGTTTGATGGCTTTTCCACATGGAAACAAAGAGTCATCTGAACATGAGCCAGCAGTGTGCCCAGGTGGCCAAGAGAGCCAGTGGCATCCTGGCCTGCATCAGGCATGGTGTGGTCAGCAGGAGCAGGGAGGTCATTCTGCCCCTCTACTCTGCACTGGTTAGACCACACCTTGAGTACTGTGTTCAGTTCTGGGCCCCCCAGTTTAGGAAGGACATTGAGATGCTTGAGCGTGTCCAGAGAAAGGCGACAAGGCTGGTGAGAGACCTTGAGCACAGCCCTATGGGGAGAGGCTGAGGGAGCTGGGATTGGTTAGCCTGGAGAAGAGGAGGCTCAGGGGTGACCTTATTGCTTTCTACAACTACCTGAGGGGTGGTTGTGGCCAGGAGGAGGTTGCTCTCTTCTCTCAGGTGGCCAGCACCAGAACGAGAGGACACAGCCTCAGGCTGCGCCAGGGGAGATTTAGGCTGGAGGTGAGGAGAAAGTTCTTCACTGAGAGAGTCATTGGACACTGGAATGGGCTGCCCGGGGAGGTGGTGGAGTCGCCATCCTTGGGGCTGTTCAAGGCAGGGTTGGACGTGGCACTTGGTGCCATGGTCTGGCCTTGAGCTCTGTGGTAAAGGGTTGGACTTGATGATCTGTGAGGTCTCTTCCAACCCTGATGATACTGTGATACTGTGACTTAGCATTTGCACATTTCCCAGTGATTAAATAACAGCACCAGGGACCTGAGGGGGAGATTTTTTTTTTACTGCTTTAATGATTGTTTTCTCAGTAGTTTCTCCTTGGACAATTTGCTTTTCAGAAGGAGAAGGGAGCCAGGGGGGTGCTTTGAAAGGGACTGTAAACATCAAGTGCTCTACATGGAGATGAGGAGCTTTGTACCCTTGTTTTGCCCACGCTGTGCTGGCTTCATTGAAGATGTTTCAGTTGGTGTCTGTGCTCCCTCTGAGCCCTCTTCGTTCCCCATCCTCTTTCTCTCTCAAACCTACTGAGAGTGCAGCAGCCTCTATCACATATGCTGGTCCTCAAGACATGGGGTGGTCCTGAGGGAAGTGCTGGACACTAGGGGTCTGCTTGTGTGTGAGTGATAGTTTCACAGACTTGTAACGTCCTTCTGCCCTTTTGATGTCCTAGGAACAAGCCAGGATGTTGGAGATGGGAATAACCGGCCCCGAAGGCCATGTGCTGAGCAGACCTGAGGAGGTAAGGTGCAAAGGACAGCACCAGCCTTGCACTGAAGAGCTTTCTCCACAAGTCACAGCAGGGTGTTAGTGAGGCCAGGCAAGCAGTCTGTGTGTGTGTGTGTGTGTGTGTGTGCATCCCTGTGTCCATTTGTACAGGCAGTGCTGTCTTGCTTGTCACTGACTCAGGAAAGAGTGAGGTGCATGCTTGTGACAAACACTTTTCAGCCTTGCTGAAGTCTCCCAGTAGAGAAAAGGGCATCTAAGTCTCTCAGAGATTAATCAGTGGCAAGGTCTGTGTGGCTGTAGCAGCATTTGGGGCTGGTTTGGTTGTGAGAGACCTGAGCAGCATTGAAGGCTGAGTTTCAGTTCCTTTGAGTTTGAGTGCAGACAGATTCCAGCCTCTTCCTGCTTAATCTCTGCTTAGGGTCGAAAGTGTGTTTCAAATCAGATGGACAAAGACTTTGGTGGAAGGAGTGGGAGGGATGGAGAGGGGAAATTCCCTGGTTACAAATTATTGTCGAGACACTAATTAGATTACTTCTAATTTTAGCTCTCAGAGTATGTTTCTCTTTGGTCCATTAATATGATCTCCGTTTAGTTTCAGATAGGTTTTCTTGAGATAGCTTCCTGCTGAGAGGTGCTTTTAACTTCCCACAGCACATGAAAAAAGAAAACAATAGGAATTTGGTAGCTAAGCAGGGGAGCACAGGGACAGATTTGTGTTTCAGGGTCTGCTGGAAATAAAATCAGTTGTCTTAAAAGTGTAAGAGCTTGATTCTATTATGGCTGGTCACAGCAGACAGAGCCTAGTGCAATGCAGTGCTTGCTCTCTGAAATGTGAGAGTGTAAAGCATTTTCCTGCACAGGGAAGAGACTCAGTGTCAAATCAGAGTCCCTCAGTGTGTAAACTGCCATTTATTATTATGGCTCTAAACCCGTTGCCACTACTTGGCAAGCTAACCTGCAATTATGGGATGTCATGATTGTGCCAGGATTTGAGAACTGACCTATTATTATGAGACAGGACTGTGGTTCTCCTGCAAAGTCGGTGAAACATTGCTGAGTGTTTGATCTTGAAATGCCACTAGAGCACAAAGCAGCTAGGAAGAGTGCAAGAAGGCTTTAGATATCATCCGCATTTCATTGCCTTTAAAAATAACCAGTCCATAGCTCCGTGGGTCTGCTGTGCCCCAGAGGGACTTCTATGGGGGTTAAAGGCATTTTCTTCTACCAGGTGATGGTAGTGATTGGTAGGGCAGGATGGTGCAGCTCCAGATTGTGACTTGTTAACAGTATTCAGTGATGGTTTTGGGGGCTCCTGTCTACACATTAAACCCTCTCAACTATTCAAGTCTATAAGTGTGCTCTTACTTAATTTTATGTTTAAAGGGTGTTTAAGCAGAAGAGAAGAACCTCATTTCCCTGTGCAGTGAATAAGGCTGCAGAAGTAGGAGAGACGTCTGGGTGCAGGATCTGCTCCTCTGGCTGCTGGCAGAGCGAAGCTCACACAGCCACAGGCAGCTCCCTGCAGCTGGCAGCCCTGGCCTCCCCTGGGAGCTGGCTGTGGCACGTTGTCTTTTTAAGGCTTCTGTTGTGAACTTTCTCATGCTGAAGCTTGAAGCCAAACTGTAGTGCAAACACTTGGAGAACCTCTGGGGTTGAGCTCAGGCCAAACATGGGCTGATGTCATTGTCCAAAGATATCCCTGGCGATGGAAATCTGCCCTCTGCTAACAGCAGGGCAGAGAGACACAGCGCTGGGTGTCCACAGGCCCCAGGCGTAGGAGCAGCTGCATGGCCACACAGCAGACCCTGGTGCCAGCAGCCTGCCAATGCAGGGCTTCTGGCATGCCAGTCTCCAGCAGGGTGACACTTGATTAAACCAAATGCAGCTGCAGGAGAGCTTGGAGCAGGGAAGGGTCTGAAGGGGCAGACCCTTTCAACCTATGAGCTATGCTGTCAGGCATGGGCAGCAGTCTCTGTCAGGAGAGCTGGAACCAGGCAGTGGTCCAGGCATGGTCTGGGCATTGCTGCTGTGCTGAGCATCCTGTGGCTGGAGCCTGTGGTTTGGGCCCGAGGAAGGCTGAAATGTCCCCTCTCAATCCCCCTCCCAGATTAACCTGCCCCCAGAGAGTCAGGGGTAAATAGAGAACACAGGGTGTCAGCAGCAATCTGTGGTGTGCTAAGAGGAGCAGGGTCTCCTGCCTGCCCACCCTGTGCTCCTCTGCAGCCCTGCACCATCCTCTCTTCCAGCTGGAAGCAGAAGCTGTCTTCCGGGCCATCACAATTGCCAGCCAGACCAACTGTCCCCTCTATGTGACTAAAGTGATGAGCAAAAGTGCTGCTGACCTCATCTCACAAGCCAGAAAAAAAGGTGAGTGGCAGCTGCTGCTGCACAGAGCCTTGCTGCTGCTGCCGCTGTCCTGGGCAGCTGGAGACAGTGATCCCTGTGTCCTCATGGTTGTTTTGCCGAGGTCACCACTGCGTCCTGAGTCCAGTCCAGTGCTTCCCTTTCTGCTGCTCAGGGATTCACCTGACCCGCGAAGGGCACAGGGACAGTCCATCAGGCCACAGGGGGCCACCTCTTGTTGTCACATCGGGTAATGCCAGCACGTGGGTCATGGTAGAAGCAGTGCTTTAAGTGCCAAAGTTTGCCTGCCACTGTGGAAAGCTTTCTGAGGAGACTTGTCCAACCCATGTGCAAATGGTTTGAGCTGCTGCCTACAGGTTTGGGCAGTCTTTGAAATGCTGGCCTCTTGGAGGTGCTGGTGCCTCTTCAGGTAGCTGAAGGCTCCATTTGTCTCTAGTGGTGCATCTCTGGGGCTCCTCGTGCACTTCATGTTCACAGCTGTGTTCAGTGAGCCCTAGCTCCAAGAGCTGGTGAATGAGGAGGAGGTTGGTAGGCAGCCTCTGCCCAGACTGCTCACCCCTGACACTGGTGCAGGCTTTGCTGTTCCTCCTTCCTGCCCAGCACCTGAGGTCCAAGCAGGCAACATGGGATGGCCTGATACAGGTCCAGGTTTCCTCTGGTCAGAGCAGGCTGTTGGTAGTGCTGTGGAACAGAGATGCCTCCAGGCTCCTCCAGAACGACATCCTTTCTGTTCCCCTTTCTAGGCAATGTGGTGTTTGGTGAGCCAATCACAGCTAGTCTCGGGACTGATGGGACACACTACTGGAGCAAGAACTGGGCCAAGGCTGCAGCATTTGTGGTCTCTCCACCTCTGAGCCCGGACCCAACAACTCCTGACTGCATCAACTCCCTGCTTGCCAGGTGAGTGACAGCTCTGCTGGGCACTGCTGCCAGCAGGAAGAAACGGGCTCTAGCCTTGGATAAAGAGGTTAGGAAGTACCTAGGCAGTGCAGACATCAGTGCAACCTGAACCACTCTGCTTTGGCTGTTTGATGAGCTGACTGAGGAAATTACTCTGGCCCCAAGCCTTGGTGGCTCTGACTCCCTACAGGTGTCTTCCTGTTACCTTTCCTGTGCTGTTTTCTGTGAGGCTTCAGCAGGAGGAGAGGCTGCAAGGTTCCAGCTGGGCTGGGTGGCTTGTCCTCTTTCACCAGGACAAATCTGGTGGAGATTAGGAAGCATGTTGTCAGCCTGGGCCTGGGCAGTGCAGTCACTCAGACATATGGCTGAAATTACCAGAGGAAGATGGAGATTACCAGTGGATTAGAGCTGACTCACAGCCCCGAGCAGAGCTGTGGTGTCTGTGCCAGCCTGGGTTCAGGCACAGCTGGTCTGGGAGCTGGGTGCCTGAGGCCACTTGCCTCATGGGCAGGGCCAGCAGCTAGCCTGCTTTGCTCTGCTTCCTTGTGCCTGGCACCAGTGGCTTGTCAACTTCTTCCTGCTTGCTGCTTCCTGAGGACCTGGCAGCAGCTAGGTGACATTTAGGGAGCCATGGGCTTGTCCATGCCTCTTGGAGAGAGCTGCTTCTAGGGAGTTCTGACTCTCTGCATCCTGCTGTCAGATTTACATGTGGCCTTGGGTGATGTTTGCCTTTGTGACAGAGATGTGGCAGAGATGCTGTAGCTTAGGGCAGAGGCTGTGGAACATCTTGGTCTATTGTGCTGTGTGAGTGACTGTGCAGTTGAGCCTTTAGTAAGCTCTAGCCAAACACCTCAAACCAGAGCCCAGCAGCACTGGGATGCTGCCCTCATTGGGGAAGGTGGGCAGTGCCTCTTGGGTGCAGGAGCTTGCAGTACACAACAAAAGGGCTGAATGTGGGGCTCAGTCCTCAGTCCTCCCTGCATGGCAAAAGGGCTATCCTCCCAAGCAGACCTGACAAATGGCCAGAAATGGCTTTTCTGACTCAGGCTGAGATACTTTTTTTTATCCTTTGTGTTAATGCAAATGATAGTCTGGTATGGAAGGACATCTTTGGGCTCGACACAAAGGCTGCCTTGTTTTTGCTGAGCTGACACTCAGGTGTGCAGGATGCTGTCCATGCCCAGCTGGGCAGTTTCTGTGCCCGCAGGGGGCACAACCACCACGGGTGGAATTCTTCAGATCAAGGGGCTGTAGAAATGAAGCTGGAGAGTAAAAGAGAACTGAGCTGGGGGCTGTGCATGCTCCATGTCCCTCATGTCCCTGCTGTTGTCTGATCTTGAAGTGACTGATGATGCTTTTGCTGCCACCTCCCTGCAGTGGTGACCTGCAGGTTTCGGGAAGTGCCCACTGCACATTCAGCACTGCGCAGAAAGCAATTGGAAAGGACAACTTCACAGCCATCCCAGAAGGGACCAATGGCATAGAGGAGCGGATGTCTGTCATCTGGGACAAAGCAGTGGTAAGAGTCATGCTAGGGAGAGGGCAGAGCAAGCAGGTGTGATGCTTCTGTTCTCTCCCCTGCGGAGCTGGGCACCCAGCTGCCTTACTCCTCTGGCTGTGAGTCAAAACAAGCCAGAGCAGCAGAGACAGCTCTCTTGGGTGCAGGGTGAACAGCCAGGAGCTATGCCTGTGCCCTCAGTTCTTGGTCTGTCTGGTGCCAGCAGTGAGAGCAGCCACAGCGATCTGGGTCCAGATAGCCAGTGGGTTGTGTGGGAGTGAGTCTGGTGCTTCTCGTGGCTCTTATCCTTCCTGTCTCCAGAAGAGTGCTTTGTTCTCTTTGTGTCTGAGCAGGCCACAGGAAAGATGGATGAGAACCAGTTTGTGGCTGTGACCAGCACGAATGCTGCAAAGATCTTCAACTTGTACCCACGGAAGGGGAGAATAGCAGTGGGCTCGGACAGTGACCTGGTTATCTGGGACCCTGATGCTGTGAAGATCGTCACAGCAAAAACCCATCAGTCTGTAAGCCTCTGCCCACCCATGGGAATGCCGGGGCTGGTCTGTGGGGTGCACTCTGTGAATGCTGCCTGGCTGCTGGGAGTGTGGCACTAACCTGCTGTGCTGTGCTGGGCTCTGAGGAGTGGGGGCTGAGCCCAGGCTCTGGGCAATGTGGGGTAGGAGATCTGTGAGTCCTGTGCTCACATGCAGCACTTTTCTCATCCTACTGTGCTGCTGGGCCTGGCTCAGGCAGGTGTAAGGACTAAAGGAAGCCTCCAAGACAGGCAAGGCTGCCACAGGTGTCCTGTCTGCACTGGTGATGTCAGCAGCTAGGTGTGGGTACTAACCAGCTCTTAGTTAGCAGGCTGGTACTAACCAGCTCTTAGTGCTCGTGTGATCTTGACCATTGTCTTCTGGTTGCTGCAGGCAGCTGAATACAACATCTTTGAAGGGATGGAGCTACGTGGGGCCCCATTGGTTGTCATATGCCAGGGAAAGATCATGCTGGAGGATGGAAACCTGCATGTGACCCAGGGGACTGGACGCTTCCTGCCCAGCAGCCCTTTCCCTGACTATGTCTACAAGCGCATCAAAGCCAGGAGGAAGGTGAGGAGACTTAGATTCCCCAAGGCAGAGTTGGGATACTGTTAGCCCCAATTATCCTTCTCCCTTATAACTGATTGGTTTTCTTCTATTATTATCATTGGACCTGGAAACAGTGCTGCAAACCCATATATTTTGAGCCTGCAATTGGGATAGCTAAGGTTTGGGCAGAGAGCTTTGACCTCAGTGTTGAGGGAGGGCCAGCACTGGGGGCAAATGCTTGGCTAGGTCAGCAGTGTTGCTCTCCAGCACAGGCTCCTGCTGCAGCAGAGTTCCAAATGAGGAGGCTGGGCAAAATGGCCTCTGCTTCCTCATGCAGGCATCACAAACTCATGCCAAGGGACTGCCTGTTGTTGGGCTGTACACACTCTGCAGGGTGGTGGTGAAGGGAGGCTGTCACACAGGAGGGCTACTCCAGCCTGCAGGAGGTCTCGGGCATAAAGGACAAGGGACACAGGGCTGGTAGTGTGAATTGCCTCTTCAGCAGGACTACTGAGCCAGGGATCATTGGAGTGTGCTGCTGCCATGTCAGGATGTGTCACTGTCCTCTTTTCTTCAATGATAGATGGCAGAGATGCATGCTGTGCCCCGGGGCATGTATGATGGACCCGTGTTTGACTTGACCACCACTCCCAAGGGGGGCACCCCTGCGGGCTCAACCAGGGGGTCCCCGACGAGACAGACGCCCCCAGTCAGGAACCTCCATAAGTCTGGATTCACCCTGTCAGGTGAACACATGTGGTGGCTGGGCTAGGAGGGCACAGAACTGCTGGCCACACTGTCCCAGCCCTGGCTTGTGGTGGGGGGCAAGTGGGAGATGGCGTGGGACAAGCTGAGTGCAAGAGCAGAGCACAGCAGGGTGAGATCCTGGGTGTCCCTTAGAGGACATGGGTGGAGCTGGCCCTCCACTCTGCTGCACCTTACAGTAGGAGGAAGGACTGTGGCTATGGAGGTGCCAGCACAGCATCACTCCTGCTCTTGCAGTGTGGGTCTGTTCATGGAGTGTCTGCACAGACATCCATGCTACCACAGCTGTTGGGGTCATTACTGGAGTTGGAGCAGGCTGCTGTAGGCAGCCTTGGGAGGCTCTTCGGCGAGACCCTGAGCTGCCTGACATCTCAGTCCTGTGAAGAAAATGCTCTAACTTGGCTGTCCCTGTTTCCTTTGTGCTTTTTCCTCTCCCAGGTACCCAGATCGATGAGGGGGCCCGCTCTGTGAGCAAGCGCATTGTTGCGCCCCCGGGAGGCCGCTCCAACATCACCACCCTCAGTTAAGTGTCCCTGCCGAGGAGGAAGCAAAACCCCTGCGAAAGCGAAGGAAGAAAAATGGTACCTTGGTGTTTAAGAAGGAAAAGCAAATAAACCTGTTCTGAAGAATCGATAAGCCTCAAGCCTTATGTTTCACAAACGCTCCTTGCTACCTAGCTTTAAAGATATTGCTTCGTTTTGTTTTATGCATAGCCTTAAAATCCTGTGGTTGTTGTCGTGGGTGCGGTCGGGTCGTGTTTTTACTCCTCCTCTCTGTATGCATGCCGCTCAGACAGGTCAGTGTGGTGTTCGTGTTGGACGCGTGTGGGACGCGGTGGCGCGGGAAGGACCCGGCGTGGGGAGCCAGCCGGGCAGGCAAAGCGTGGGGCCGGCTGGAGGCACGGCGTGGGGCGGGCAGGCGGCTGCCGGCAGGGGCAGCTGGGGCTGTGTCGTGTTTGTGTCCTCCACCTCCAGCCGGCGCTCGCTGGCGGCGCGGTGCGGGGCCCCGCGGGGCGCGCAGACCCCCGCAGCAGCAGGTGCGCAGCGCCGCGCGTCAGCGGTTTGACTACTTTGTACACTTTATTAAAAAAATGGGCTCCTTCAAACAACTGCTCTGGCTGCTTGGCTGCTTTCTTCCGCGGGCTGCTGCGGGGCAGGGCTGAGGGCAAGTCGTGCCTTGGGGGCCAGCTGGGCAGGAGGGGCTGGGGGCTGTGCTGGAGCTGGAAGACACTGTTGCGTGCGTGGTGCTCCCGGCTGCAGGTCACAGCTTGGGGCTTCTTGGGCAAGAGCAGAGGTATGAGAAAGCCAGAACACTGCAGTGGGCGACAGGCTGCTTAGCTTGTCCCTCTGGTACCTGGTTGCAGCCTGGCCTGGCCATCAAGGGCTGTGATGAGGATGAGAGCTGCACCTGTCATCTGCGTGGTGACAGACATCAGCTCTACACAGCATTGCCTGTTCTAGCCGGGGCTGGCCTGGATACTGCTTTCTGAGAGTTAAAATCCTCCCCTTCTGTCCAGTGCTGTTCATCAAGGCAGTGGTCACAGCCTCCCCAAAGCTTGCAAAGCACGCAGAGAAACCCAATTGTTTCTGAAGTATTTTGATGTACTGGTTTAGGCTGTGCTAAACAAATACACTTGGGTTGGGCTTTTTTCTTTTCCTTACGTATTTGACCTTGAAATATTTATTTTTTACATGCCTGCAACTCAAACAG
This sequence comes from Pogoniulus pusillus, assembly GCF_015220805.1. NCBI lineage: Eukaryota > Metazoa > Chordata > Aves > Piciformes > Lybiidae > Pogoniulus > Pogoniulus pusillus. Next base: position 11,200,496 of record NC_087285.1, on the reverse strand, counting down.
GACAAGCTGTCCATGCAGCCATCCTTTAGAGGCCGTGCCAGAATAGCTGTGCGGGGGTGAGGAAGGCTGCTCGTGCTTAGGAGTCCTGTGAAGTTCTGCTATCCAAGTAATTAAAGATTTCTCCCTCTTGCCTGGTACTAATCAAGCTGAGCTGTGCTTCCCTTTACAGAGAATGAGGAGGAAGCAGAGAAGATTTTAGAAGTCATTTAAGTTCTCAAAGTTTTGGGGTTTTCTGCCAACCAGTACAACAATATTGATGCAGCAACAGATTTTCCCCAAGGAGCAGGGTGTGCTGTGACTTAGCAGGTGAAGGTAGCTTTCTGCTTGCAATGACCTGCTCTGAGGACTCTCTCAAGCACTAAGAAACGAATTCCACCCCAGCACTGCAGCTCCCTGGACAGAACAAGGGTCATGCTTCCCTGGTTGGTTGTTTCCACACCAGCAGTGCACAGCGAAGCTGCTGTCCCTCTCCCCAGCTCTGCACATTTGCACTGTGCTGTAACCATGCCAAGAGCCTGACCCGAGCCAACCCCCCTAAACTGTCAGGCAGAGCGTGTGGAAGGAGGTGGTGACACTGCTGTGCACCAGTCCTTGCCCGCGGGGCCCGCACTTAACTCTGCAGAGGAAACCAGCACAGGCTGCACAGCCCTCAGGGCTGCAGGCAGGAGGACCACCCCTTCTGCCTTGCTGTGCAGGTCACCTCAGAATTAACACCAACTTCTGCTCATTTGGGAAGGTGCCTTGCATTTGCTGTGGGGCTTTATTGTGGTCATTTTTTCGACTTGGTCAGATTTTTTAGTTGATCAGAAAGACAGGAAGGCACAGAGGACACAGAGACCACCTCTGGGTTAAGTGGGAGGCAAATGGTACTTCACTCATTCATTATATTGCTGAGAACAGGAAAAATATCAGAGAAGGAAGTGAAACCTCAGGTCTGCCATAGCACTTAAACACTGGCATCATCACCAGCACGAAGATGCTTTGGCCAATCTCATTTTGGGCACAGCCTGCTCCAGAGTGTAGCTGTTTCTGCAAAGAGAGCTACTTAACTCAGACATTGTTTCAATGTCACAGAGACTGAAAATCCACTTTTCAGATTTACCTCTGGTGTTGGAGGCCAATCCCCATCAGATTCAGTAAGTTGCAGCAATTTCACGTGATACTGAATGTTCCTTTTTTCAGGCTGTCCTGGAGAAGCAGCTGGATGGCAGTCATTCAGCAGTGCCTGGTTCTTACCTCTTCGGTCCACATCTGTCTGAGTGCCCCGAGCACACAACGTGAGCCCTGCTCTGTGAGAAACCGATGAAGGAACCCGCACGGAGAGAGGGGGAAACAGGAAACCTTTGATGCCTCCTCCCAGCCATGGAAGGAGATAATGACTGCTTCCAGCTAAGGAAGATCTTCACCACCTCCAGCCCTTGGTGCCCACACTCATGAGATGTTCACAGGAGATGTCTGTAAGCAAGGGCCACCCTCCACTGCGCCCTGGTGGAGACCGTGCAGCTGAGAGCAATCTCTTCTATCTGGAGCAGCCAGCTATGAGCCCATACAGACTTAAGACCTCCACAGAGCCTGGACCCACCCTCAAGACCAGTATTAGTGTTGAAGGCTCTATGAACAATGCATGCTCAGCCCCTGGGTGACGCTGCTAGCAGCCACCTTGTGGGCAGCACCAGGGGCTGTGGCGCTGGCCAGCCAAGCTGAGTGTCTCATCCATTTTCACAGTCACATTCCTGCCACCAAGAAAAGCAGAATAAAAGGATCTGAGTCTGACCGACTGTGGCAAATTGCAGAGGCAGCATCCACAGCCTCTCCCCCCACACCCAGGATCCACAGGCTGTAGGGTGGAAGGCAGAGGGAGTGGGTGTCCCAGCTCCCACCAGCCACCCTGCCTTGGGCTATGGGCAGTTGTCCTGGCAGCAGAGGATGAATCCAGTGGCCCAGTGCCATGAAGGTGTGAAGTGAGCACGCAGGAGCCCCATGGGAAACAATCCAGCAGGGTTTGTACTGCTCTCAGAGATTATTGTTCTGGTTGTCCTCCTGGGATGTGCCTCTGCTTTTTGCCACTGCCTCCTGAGTCTCCTTGTGGTTGTGTCTCACCCTTAGGGAGAGAAATGGCTGGCTGAGCTGTGAGGGTCCCTGCAGCCCCCACAGCAGCAGTGCCTGCTCAAATGGGGCAGTGCAAGCAGCTTATGACTGGGGCCCAGCCCTCCACCTCAACGACACAAATGCCATGGTGGTCTCCAGCAGATGACAGAGCAACCAGCATGCCCAGTGCCTGCTCTCCTTGTTACAAAGCTCCTACACACCCACCCACAGCATTTGCCCAAAACTCAGCTCTGTGAAAGGCTTTGCCAAGGGACAGTCTCTTGTGCTGCCTCTGCACCAACACTTACTTTTCTCTGTTGAAAACAATGAAGTCCCTCTGGAGCATCTCCAGGTGCTTTTGAAGATGGCAGGCCTTTGGCATTCAAACAGAAAAATAGAGATGGGGAACAAACTCACAGTTGACTCAGAAGGATACTACAAGGACAATTTCAAGGAGATAGATATCTGCAAGTAAAGAGCATCTGTAACACTTCAGTGGGGAGAATGGCATTAAGATTCTCCTCTCACACAAAACTGGTGTCTACATATGCTGCCTGCCTCCAAAGGGAACACATGGAAGAGTTTGGGAAATAAAATTGGTCACAAAGTCAAAAAAAGGTCTGTTTAAAGAGTTTGCTGTGGTTGTGCTAGATGGTAATTAGCTTTCCTGCAAACCAAGAGACTTCCCTGACCCCATGCTTGTACCTGCTGGCTCTCACCTGGGAGGAGTTGCTTTTGTTGGTGTCTTTCTTCTTAGCCAAGCGCTTTTTCTTCTTGTGAAGGGGTTTGGATTCTAGGATCATTTCTTCCAGTTCAAAGGTTGGGTCACAGTTCAGTCTGCCTTTCTGAAGGGGAGAGAGAGATGAATTAAATGATCTTGAAGAGTCCCCCATAAACCAGACTGCAACTGGGAGATGAATCTTCTCAGAAATAAACTAACCAGACCTGCACGCACAGTCAGAGCACCACTGGACAGTGTTCAAAGCCAGGCTGGATGGGGCCTTGAGCAACCTGGTCTAGTAGGAGGTGTCTGTGCTAGTGAAAGGGGCAGTTGGAACTAGTTGATCTTTCAGGTCCCTTTCAACCCAGGTCAGTCTGGGAGGATAATTCTGTCACTTGGTGCCAGGCATGAGGGTACTCTGAAAACTCCTTAAAGTCAAAGTTACCTTACCGTGGGAATAAATTCTGGTGTGATCCTTTTCTGGAGAACAGCATCCCAGTTCACGTCAGACAGGTAAGGAAAGCTCTGGATATCTTTCAGCTGAGAAAAACGCTTCTCAGGGTTGGGCTCCAGCAGCTGCAGTGAGAGCAAAATGAAAGAGGTGAGAGAGTGAGACCTGGAGATGCACAGCTGGACATCAGATACCTACAGAGGTGTCAGTGGCAGTTACACCAGGTATGGGCCCTGGGGTGGGGGTCCAGGAGCTTCACCTGCCATTGCTTAGGAGAGAGTTCCCAGTTTGGGACCAAGCCACGCCTCAGGAAAAGGAGCAAGGCTGGGGACATGCAGCCTCTGTCTCCATTGCTGCTCTGCAGCTCTTTTTCCTGTGTGATATATAACAAAATATATCTCTGTTGAATTTTAAGCAAATGGAGCTATTCTCCAATTTTCTTCTTAGGAACTACACCGTGATCCTGTCTCAGCAAGGGGTCAATGTCCCAGTTTCACTAAAGCGTCTGAGAGTATTTCATCAGAGACAACAAAAGCATCTCTGCCTACTGCTTTGACAAAAAACAAAAGAGGAGAGCTACACTGAGGACTGACTCCTTCATTGCCTACACTACTCTGGAAAGGAGAAAACTCTTTGCACACTTTGCCAGCCTTGCAGCTCCTGCACACAGGCTCTGCACCTCCGCTCTGCTGCTGTCGTGTGCAGACAGCCCCTGGCACTGCCCAGCATTAGTTCTGCTTATTGAAGCTATGGCTTCACTTCAAGCATGCTTTCAGCTTCCAAATGATCCCACTAATGATTCTGAGGCAATTTTGATAACAGCTTTAATAAAAATTAACTGCAGTGGTGCACGAACCACACAGCATCAAAGGATTTCAGCAGCATCAGCAGTTCTTGTAAATCTTTTCATGGTTGGGAAAAATGTTGTGGGGTTTTAAGTTAAAAGAATTAATGTATGTATTATAAATTTGGTCCAAATTTATTAACATTATCTACCTCCAAGTTATGACATTGCAGAGAGATCAAGTTATAGGAGAAACTATAGAAGCAAAACTCAAGCGTCCTTAGCAGAGCTGCATTCGCAGCACCTTGCTTGGCAGCACAAACTCCATCCCCGCAGCCCAGGACATTGCGCTACATTGCTGCAGTGCTGGGAGCTGGACGCCCGTCAGGTAGCACCACCTGAAGGTCACTGGCGCTGGCTCTGGACACAGTTCACAGCGACTCTTTACAACTCGCCCCAAAGGCTACCGATCCCGCTGAAACCATCCTGCTTTCCCCCCCGTGCCCGGGCACAAGCGCCAGCCCTGCTCTGGCCGTCTGCCCTCACCTTCTTGATGAGCGACACCATCTCCGCGGACCACGCCGCAGGGTACATCACCGTGGCTGTCTTGTACACGTGAGCAATTTCGTTCGTGGAGGTGCTGGAGCGGATGTGGTAGGGCCTCTGCGGAGAGCAGCACAAGGCAAGCGCTTTAATTTAGCTGCTTTTACAGACTCCTTGGGAAATCGTTTCAGAGCAAAGAAGTTTCAAACACACTCTCATTGTTCATTCCCCAAGCCTCCTGCTGGAAACCTCTCCCTGTGCGATCCTAGCTCAGTTGAAATAAACAAAACAACAAGCAGCAAGAACAATGACAGTGACAATGAGCATTTACACAGCGTGGCAGGAGGCAAACCGGCACAGCTTGTGTCGCCAACCAGCCTGTGTTTAGATTATATATATATATTACACCCATCTACAGTGCTGTGCTTAGAGCTCTCCCAGTATTGTCTGTCAAATGTGCTGCTGTTTTCAATTCTTCACAAGTGAAAAGGAGCAGGACTCCTCCCATGCACCAATCAGCTGAAAACATGATGTTCCAGGAAGGGTTCTAAGTCCTGGGTGGGCCATCAGGCTGCTGCAGGACCTGTCCCTTTTCCCTGTGACCAGTGTCCTGGCATTAACCTTCCCAACGGGGTGTTTAAGGACAGAGACGGGCAGATGGAGATGGGGTGGTGTGCACCCTACCCGGGTCCTGAGCAGCTCGTAGGCTGTGATTCCCAGTGACCACCAGTCCACAGCGAAGGAATAGCCAGTGGGTTTTGTGGGGTTAAACATCTCAGGTGCTGCAAAACAGAGAAAAAGGAGAGTTTGTCTTGCTGTGATCTGAAGTGGAAAGGAGCCACACAGACCGTAGAGAACACCCTGCTCCTCTGCCTGAGAAACCACCTGGTGTATGACACTACCACATCTTTGATAAGTTCTGCCTCTTTCTTCAGAACTGGTAGATTGGTCCTTTACCAAAACACTGCCAAGGCAGACTCCGAAGCACAGAGTTGTCAGGGTTGGAAGGGACCTCAAAGATCATCTAATTCCATGCCATGGGCAGGGACACTTTCCACTAGATCAGGTTGCCCAGAACCACATCCAGCCTGGCCTTAAAAACTTCCAGGGATGAGGCTCTAACCACTTCCTTGGGCAACCTGTTCCAGCATCTCACCACCCTTATGGTGAAGAACTTCTTCCTAATGTCTAATCTAAATCTTCCCTCCTCTATCTTGGATCCATTCCCCCCCAGTTCTATCACTACCCAACGCCCTAAAAAGTCCTTCTACAGCTTTCTTGTAGAGTCACAACACAGAGGTTTCCTTGCAGAAGTTTATCTTTTGGACTGCTGTTAGCCTTGCAGAGTAGAAACACCTGCCAGCAAGGAGCCCTAGCATGGAGAGAGGAGCAAACCTCTAACTGTGCCAACCACCCCCATCTCCCACCCTTACCTTCCACACTGGTTGCTGCTCCTGCTCCCTGCCCAGCAGGACCTGGCAGCCTTGTGTGCAGCTCAGCACTGAGCATCATCACGTCGGGAGCCAGACCTGACCCAGTTCCCAGCACACCATCTTAGCCCAGTTACCTTCCTGCCCTGGGAGCAGATACACTTTAAAGCCTTCACCCTGCTGACTAACAACTACAAATGTAGTTAGCACAGAATGAAACATTTTCTGCTGTGTTAAAACCCAAACAAGCATTCCAGCTCCTCCGTGCCCCACCGGTGAAATGGGGCAGTTGGCAATTTCTGCTTCAATAGACTGTGGCAGAACTTAAGTGACTGATGTAAGTGGTGGCATGGCCTTGAGAAACAGCTGTGCTGTCACCTTTGTAACTGGACCAGACCTAAAGCCCCATTGCCTCTTTCAGATGGAGACTTGGCACCAGCACCATCACGCTTTCAACTGTGCCAGGCTGGCACCAGAGAATGGGGTCCTCCTGCCCCAGCGGAGCAGGTGCTAGCGCTCAGGTAAGCAGCAAGTCGTAAGCCAGATCACTTGTCCTAAACACAGAGTAATTCTTCTTTGTAAAGCAGCCAGTTTATGTAAAAATACCTGTTATTGCTGGTGATGCAGCAGTGCAAGTGCCCTGAGGGGCCAAAACAAGGCTTCATGCTTCATTTTCCTTCCCAGGGGGAAAAAGAGCATGTTGGCTGCTGCTGTGAAATGCTCCAAGGTCTCAGGAGTGCAATCATCTTGTTTTATAATCCAAAACATGCTGTACAGTGTGGTGTAGTGGCACTAAAATCTGTGTTTATGGTACACTTGCTGTGGTGCTGTGTGAAACCACATGTGCCAGCTGCGCCAGCCGGGTGTCACCGAGGGGAGGGCTCCCACCGTACTCTCCCACTGCACCTCTTGAGCTTGCTTCTCATTTCAGACATGCACATTTTGTCACGTACCAGGAAGAGGAGTTCAAGCTCCTATGAGAAAAGAACTCCATCTGCACCCCACCAGTGCCGTGGGATCAAGCCCATGAGATAGTAATTAAGGCCAAATGATTGTCACTGGTGCTTACCCATGTAGGGCTTTGTGCCAGCGATGGTGGTGACTTGGATTTCCTTAGTCAGCATCGTGGCAATGTTGAAATCTGTGATGTGCACATGTCCTGAAAGACAGAGGTTTAATATGTAACTCAGTTTGCTTTGATTTCACACAGAAACAGCTTCGAGTAGAAAACCTAAATCCTCTATGGAAAAGAGTTCCTAGGGGAAAAAAACATTCTGGTGGGAGGACCAACAGAAAGCATTTTAGCTTGCAGACTGCTTACAGATGTCTCCTCTTACATCAACTATCACCTTACCCTTTGGGGAGCAAAAAAACCTGGATTTCTCCAAGAAATAATTTAATGATCATTGTTTTGAGCCTTCCTAAATTTGGGGAGGAGAACTGAAAAAAAAAAAACAAACCAACAACTCCACTATGACTTTTGAAAGAAAAAATCAGCCAAACAAAACCCCAACAAAAAATTCCCCGGTAGTTGTTGCTGTCTAGCTACTTGCCCTTTGGTGTTCCCAGGTACTAAGCACTCCCCCTTTCTTTCTTTAGAGGTCTCTAGAACGGCAGCAAGCGAAACAGCCTCGTAAAAGAAACTCACACACCACGGCCCCCCCACTGGGGGCAGGCAGGGTTGCTGTTCCCACTGCTGCCTGCAGACTGAGACAGAAATGAGAGGCTGGGTGTGATCCGCAGGGATGAGAAGCGAAATGCTTCCACCTAGCTCCTGCCTGCTCTTTTATTTCCACTCGTTTTTGGAGGGTTTTTTTTGGCAAGCACTTAATTTAACCTCCCTCATTCCCAGCACCTGTCAGTGAATGCCCCACAGTCCCAGCAGTCCAGGTGAGCAGAACAAAGCAGGCTTCACTGAAGTGAATGTCTTTGGAACTCCTGGGTTAGCTCAGCCTAATTCCTCTGATTTAACCAGAGCAGTTTCCACTTCTTCATGACCTCATGAACTTTCTCCTAAGGCACTGAACTTGCTCACCCCTGAGGGAGCTGGGCTCCTTATCAAAAGCATCGGGTGTTTTCTTTGTTGTATTTTGCAGACTCATCACCCTCCTCTGCAATTGCAGAAGATGACTGAGCTGCTGCTGTTTCCCTTTACCACAGAGATCAAATCAAAGTGGTTTCTGCTGCTGGACTCTGTGACAGTGCTGCCCTCAGTCATTAGCATCAACAGCCGGAAAGTCCCTGCAGCTTTCAGTTCATGAGTTGAGGTGGTGTAAGATCACCTTGATATGTCTGAAAGTCGATGAACTCCTGTTGTCTTGTAAAGATTGACTTGTTTCACAGCATCCAGACAACAGTGTCTGTACCTCTGTGCCATGAGAACAGGGACATGTTTGCCTGCTGCAAATCTCTGACCTAGCTGGGAATATTTGGGGAACAAAAGTAGAATTTGTGATTTCACCTAAACCCACTAAATTCTTCATCCTCACCCAGCTCATCAGCACTTCCATCTTCCCCCTTGAGAATGCCTCAAACAGGGAAAGGTTCAACCCCCTGAGGAGCACTCAAGTGAAAAGCTGTCCTGTCTGGATAAGTCCTCCATGCCCTTGCCTTGTTCCCTCTTCCCTCCCCAGCTGTTCCCCTTCTTCAGGGAGCTGTTCTCATCAATCTGAATCATAAAGACTTATCAAGAATTTGAGATTCCAGGCACATAGATGCCACTCTCTAGATGCATCTTTTAAGTGAGTCACTTTTATAAACTTGCCCACTTGGGAAATAACCAGGAGAAGCCAGCAAGGCTGAGGGAGGAGGCTCTGGATGGCATGGCAAGGCTGAGCAGCCACAGCAGCAGTACTGAACAGGGTGGACCAAGAGCTCAGAAATGGAAGCTGCTGGTAACCAAGAGGAACCCACTGAATGCTGCAGCTGGACTTGAGAGTCATGCTTTAAGGCTCATATTTTCCTGGTTGCAGCTGCTTGGAACCAGCATAGCCAGGGCTGTGCTCCACACTGAGTTGTTCTGAGAGCTCACTCTGCCTGCCTGAAACCAGTACTTTCAGATCAAGCCTTTGGTTGTGGGTTAGGACAAAGAATTCTCTGATGAGATTCAGCATCTCTATTGCTGCACAGTTCCTCCACCTTTCCAGAGCATTTTTGGTGGAAAAAAAAATCAGGCTTCTGCAGATCCAGCTAAGGTAGCGTTGCAAAGAAGATGAACCTGGAGCCATTGGGAGCTGTGAAGGATGGAGATTCTCTGACAGGCTGTGCTGTAACTTATCCAAGAGGGAAGAGCAAAGGGGCTGTGTGTGCAGTGCCTGCACCAGCGTGAACCTGCCTGGTCCAACACCACCCTCCAGAACCTTTCAGCACCAGTATCAGAAGCAACTCTGAGCAAAGCCGTTAGAGGGCTCTCACAATAAAACTTCCCAGTTTTACTAGAAATAAAATGGAGCTTTTCTTCAGTTTTATTAGACAAATGACCCTGTTGAAAACTCCTGATGAATTAGTCACAGTTCCTGGAAACTGCCATCTGTTAGGTTCTTCAATTCCCAGGTGAGCTGTGCTGTCGTCGAGCCAAATCGATAGACTCATCATTAGAGGAGGAAATCACTTTGTGCTCAGAATGCTTGCTCAAGGTGGTCTCCTGCTGAAGATTTTTTCACTGTGGGACCTGATCCCAATTTCTGAGGCTGGACCGATGCTTTATTTATTGCACAGCAAGACATTTGCCTGATATTCCACTTTATTTATGTCTCACTTTAATTTCCTAGCTGAAACGGGTATGGTAATACAGAATGCCATCGACCAGGGTGGCAGAGGCAAATGAATGAGATGTGTGTCAAGGTCATGACAGCAGCAGGATGCTGCATACCTCAATGTGCAGCATAATGAGGGGCATTTATAGCATCCAAAAGCTGAAACAGGCCCCTATGCAAGGATCAGGTTCTGTGCACAAGGGCTCCTGCAGCCTCAGCAGCGATTAACAGTGGCAAAAAGGCTGCTGCAAGTCATAACAGACTTGGAAATCCAACAGGCTGAAGGAGTCACAGCTGGAAAAAGCTTTCACAGTTGGAAAGGAAGATGGACAAGAGACAGAATTTAGGGGCAAGAAAAGTATATAAATGAAGGACTGAAGTCTGACTGCTGAAGGTCTTAGGGCACTTTGTATTCTCAGGGGACTGGTCCCAATGGAGAGCATTATAAAAAAGGATGCCATCAGACAGCAGATATTTGTGATTGCTGCTGTGAAAGCCTCATGAAGAGAGAGAGAACCAGGAGCTGCAGCTTCCTTCCATGGAGAAAGAGATGCTGAAAAACAAGCACAGTCTACCAGGCTAAATATAGATAAACATGCTACAGCAACATCTGCTCTGGGGACAGGGAAATCTTGAACTGTGAGTGCACAAAGCTTTCTGTATGCATGAGAGGGCACACCTTTGCTGCCATGGATGAAGAAAAGGAGTATTACAAGGCATAATCAGAAGGACACTGAAGTCAAGGGTACACCCACAGCAAATAGCTCTGAAACCTCTGCCACAGACAGCTAAACCATCAGAGCCAGCAGAGAACAGACTCAAAATCAACCTAAATTGCAGTGTCATTACCAGAGCATGCAGGGTGCGTCCTGCTGGGCCGAATGTGGCTGCAGGGACAAGAGGAGCTTTTCCCCACAACTCTTCCCTCTTTAGGGACAGTGACCTACATTTCTGTGGCTCTAGCCCCAGCTCCCTCTCAGGTGGCTGTGGCACCTCAGTCCCATGGACACAGAGGTTCTTGGATGATGGTGACAGGTCACCAAGAGCGTCTGCTGGTGAGGGCTGACTGAACACAGCCCTGCACTGGCTACCTGGGCAGAGGTCCTGGAGCCCTGTGATGCTGGGAGCTTGGCACAGGCTTGCCAAGCAGGACCACAGCCCACTGTTGGGCACGGGTGGGAAGGAAGATAGGTCCTCCTGTATCTGTCTGTGCATGGGGCAGGAGAGAGACTTCTGCACTTGGAGGAGGAGGTAGAGTCAGCTGTGCTGACAGCTCCTAAATAAGTAATTAGCTTGCACTCCGAAATTAGAGGTCATATGCAAAACAGGCAGAGTCTGGGCTCAGGTGCTGCCATGCGACCCTTATCACGCACAGAGCCACAGTGATCCCCAGGAGCTTCAGCATCTCGATTGCAGCCCCTGCAGTCATCACAAATTCAGAAACACCTTGTTCCTGCACTGACTTTTTCTCCCCAGTGCTTTGCTGTAGCTGCTGCTGAAGATCTCTCATAACAAGCTAGTTCTCAATGACATGAAATGACAAAGTGTTTTTGTAGTGAGTTAAAAGCTAATAAATATCAGACAGCAGAGCTTTGCCAGGACCAAAAGGTGTCTAGGGAGGGATGCAAGTTAGAGTTTTGCCAGAGTAAGAGACTAAAGAAAAAACAAGAGCGACATCTATGTTGTACCCACCCCAAATCCTCTTTGGAGCTCCCTCCCAATGTCAAATTCCTCAAGGAAGAAGACAATCTGATTGAAGATTATGAGTTCAACCACAGTTGATTCTGCCTGTGAGCATGCATGCCACAGCCTGCAATTGCACTAGGATTTCCCTTCCAACAATTGCATGCTGAGTAAGTGTAAAGCAAGAGCCAAGGGGGTCTTAGAATAAGGTTTGCCAGGTACCTGGCCACAAGCACCACCAAACATGTCCTGGCCAATGCTTCTAGGACAGCTGAGGGTCAGCCAGTCAGGGGAGGTGTGGGTTAAACACTGAGGCACCCTAGAAGTACAGCAGCATCTGGAGGTACCAGGTGTTGTCACTCAAAAAGCAAAAGACAGCAAGCAAGGCAGGGAAGGATGGTCTCATTCTGCACCTGAGGGTGTGTGAGTAGCATAAAAGGAGGCAGAAAGCACTTGAACTTCAGCTTGGACCTTGACCTTTTCCTCTTGACTGTGCTTTTATGCATGACCAGGAAGTGACTGGCACTTACCATGCTCATCCAGTAAGATGTTGTCAGGCTTGATGTCTCTGAGAAAAAGGCAGAGAAGGGAGACAGCTATTAGCCTGGGAAAGTGACATGATAGATGCCTGCAGATGCTTTAGGACAGCCTGGGTTCTGGAGGGACACACACCCAAAGACAGGGTGTCCTGGAAGGCATCTGCTGGGGCTCTTTGGCCCTGGTATTCCTTTATGGTTTGGATCAGCCATCAGAGAACAGCTAATCAAAACACAAAAGCAGAGATGGTGGCAGAGGGCTGTGGCTGTGAAAGCTGCTGTGGTTTGGACTGGCAGCACTTGGGTACTTCACCTACCTTAGTGCTTCTGTTTATCTTCTTTCCCCTTTTACTTCTTAACCTGATCCAGTACTCTTTGAGAGCTGTTCCCCATGCGCTCAGTAAAGAGCAAATTAATTTAACAGCTTTGCTCTAGAAAAAAAATGGGTTGCTGACTGAAAACCAACCCCAAACCCTGAACACCAGCACTTAAAGTCACGCTGCAGGGAAAGGCTTCCCATTGAAAGCAGAGCAGGTACACCTGATACATCAACTCTATCCACCCCAGTGCCTTTACAAGGCATTACCTGCTTTTAATGAGCTCATTACACCACTGCCTGCTCACCTGCTGCTGGCTGAGCCTGGCAGCTGGCAGCCAAGTGTCTGTGAGGAGCCTAGCACACAGCAGGCAGACACACATGGAGTAATTCCATGCTATCCTGACACTGCCCATCAGCCCTGGGCTTCAGGGAGAAAGTGGGCAGGGTTAGGATTTTATAGTAAACATGCCCTGATTGAGCTGGAGTTTGAATCACCTGAGCACCTGGAGTCAAGAGGGGACAATATAAGTAATTACCAAGTAATGGCTCATAGCTCTCTGCCATCTCCTCACCCAAACCACTGTCAGTGGGTCATAAATACCCCACGTACCTTCCCTCAGCTGCCCTCACCCCTCTGGGGAGCAGAGACAGATCTCTTAGTCAGGACACTACAGGGTGGATTCAGGGGCTGGCTCTCCCAGTAAGTGCAGCGAAACTGAGCCTCAGGTCAGAGCCAAGCAGCCCAGAAGGGCAGAAACATGTCTGTGACAGCAAAAGAAGGTGATGCCAGGCTTGGTATTTTTGAGAAAACATTGATTCAAGTAAAGTCTTTAAGAAATGCTTCAGCAAGAAGAAGAGTTTGAAAAAAATGGGTTTCCTGGTAAGAAACTACTTCCAGTTTTGAAAGAATCATAAGCACAGGTTTTCATTTCTCATCCAGTTTTCAGCCTTCAATTATTACTTTTTTTTTTACCCTGACTGGGGCCTTTCCTGATCACACTGAGGCTGTGGGACTGCACCAGCACAATGAGATCACTCCCAAGAGGCAAACAACGAGCAGTGATCACTTCCTCTATTGATTGTTTGGGTATTTATTTGTGATAAACTGGTTGCACCATTTCTTAGCCTGAAAAAGCTAACTAATGTTTCCCACTCTTCTCCCTGTAGGTGAGAAGTCATTCCAGCCATGTGCAGAGGCAGCAGACCCAGCTTTGCTCAGACAGAAGCAGACATCTCTTGCCTGTCTCTGCTGGTCCCAGTTACAGATGTTGCAGGAAACTGACTCGTCTGAGTCACTTTATCGACCCAGTGCTGTCCCACTGGGTTCCAGCATTAAACAATTTGCACTACTGTGTTAATTAAATGACTTGCCATTTAAACAGGCTGCCATACCTCCTTTGTTCTACTCAACTGGCCTGAAACATGTATAGATGCTTGCAGTGCACACTGCAGCCTGCACCTAAACTGCTCCCACCCTTATTTACAAAGAACTCTCTGGGAAAGACCCAGAACTTTGCCCTTTGGGTGTCCTCTTTGTACCTGTCTTCGTGCTGCAGCCACAGCACGACACCTTGGCACTGTTGACAGCCATGCACCGGTGATGACCACACAGCTGCAAGGACAGGGCTCGTAATGGGGACTGCAGCCACCCTGTGCTCCCAGAGCTATCACATCTTTCACTGTTAAAGACTCAGACTCCTCATCCAGGTTTGTTCTGATGGCAGAGAACTGTGAAGAATCTCTAGCTCCTCAGTCCTAAACACCACTACTGTGATACCTCAACTGACAGAGAAGGATTCTGCCCCTGTGCCCCACTCAGCATGTTCAGGCCAAGCCAGCAGTATGAGGATTCATGCCTGGCTGCTCAGGGTTCTGCATTTCACATGTTTAATTCATGCTCATCCATTATTTGGTGCTGATGAGCAGGTGTTGCATGGAGAGGGCCAGTGCAATGTCCCCATCACCACACACTAGCTTCATGTCCCGGACCACAGTGGGATGGTTGCTGTGCCAGGATCAGGGGCATCAGAGTAGAAATCTATGCAGGTATAAAACCAAACAAGCAGCGTGAAAGATGAGACTCCTGAGAAAGCAGGAGCTCTCCCCACGGAGGTCTGCCTCCAACTCCAGCAGAGCAAAAGCCCTCTGGTGCTCCAGGGCTCTCCACTGCTGCAGAGGGCAAGCTATGGGCATGCTCTGGGCACATCAGGCATTGGCCTTTCTGCCTTCACAGCTCAGAAATGACAGCCAGATGCTGTGGACACGAAGAGGCATTCATCTCCACCAGCAACTTCCCCTGCTAACAGCCAGGAGACTGCAGTTTTAAATTCTGAGCCAGGCTTTATTTTCACACCTCAAAAGAATGATCTTCTGCAATTATATTTGTAGATGAGATGATCTTCTCTGGGCCTTTATTTAACCCTCTGCCAGTCCCTGTTCATAACCTTGTTAGCAGCTCCTAAGAAAAAACCCTTGGACCCAAGGTCTACTTTGCAGAGCAGGCCAGCAGGAAGCAGCTGCACATCTGCCTGTCCAGAGCTGAACCTTCCTTCTCTGGCCAGGGAAAACCCAGACCTCCTCTCTTATTTTGCAGGTTTTTGAATGTACAGGAAGAGCTCATGTATTTTCTCATTGGCCATAACAATTCTTGGTGGCCAAAAAGACATTCTTCCCACTTCCAGAAAACAAGCTTCACACAAAACAAGCTGCATCTGGTCCCACTCTGCATCTCTCAGCGCTGTGCAGGGAGGGAGCAAATGGGAGACACCTTCCAGAGTGACAGCAGGGGAATTCTGATTGCTTATGTCTGCTCTCCCTGGACCAGGACGGATATTAATGAGCTACAGCTAATTAAACCTATCAGAGACAGCTCTTTGCGGGATCAGCAAACAAATCAAGTATGCTAATTACAGCCATCCAAGAGGGAGAACTGAGATGTCCCTGCTGCATATGGAATGTTTTTCCCTGGGAAGCCTGGTCCTGGGAGAATATTTCCTTTAGCTGTTAAGCCTCTATTTGTCCTTTAACATTAAAGAGGAAAAAGTCCACCAGTACTGCAGTCTGCAAGCATCAGCCCACCCAGGAGGTCCCCAGCTGACCTGTGGATGATGTGTCTGCTCTGGAGATAGTCGAGGGCCAGCACCAACTCACAGATGAAGAGTTTCACAGTGCCTTCCTGGAACCGCACGTTTTGCTGGAGATGGTAACGCAGGTCTCCTCCAAGCAGCAGGTCAACAACCATAAACATATCTTCTTCATCCTGGAATGAGTACCTAAAGTGCATGGACAAGCATGGCTGAGGGCTGATAATACTGAAAGCTGACAGACTATAAAGACATGTGTGGTATCTCTGTGAATCCTCAGCATGCCTTGGAGCTTTTCCACCTGGAAAATGGTCATTTCATGACCCTCCCATGTTCCATTCCCACTGCAACTAAACCCCTACTGTTATACTTGAGATGGCAATAACTTAGCCTCAGAGCCACAACAGGGCTAGAGCAGCCTGTATGAAGAACTACTAGCAGATCCATGAGAACAGGTATATGATGTTTTCATGTTGAACTTCTTACTATCAGATGCTTCAAAAAACAAAGCCACATCCAAACCTCCCAAACCCACCACTGTGACAGCTTGATGCTGATTGTCCCCTCCCAAAGGGCTGTGAAGGGAGGTGGGCAGAAGCCTGCCAGGCAGGTACAGCTCTCAGGTGTGTTTATCATGGATAGGCATGGTGGTGACTGATCCCTCTGAGGCATCTTGGAAGATCCCTTCACTTGTTGACACCTCACAGCCAGACAAGCAGTCAGGAACTCACCACAGCAGTGACAACCCAGGTCAGAGCTCTGGAGAATGCTGCCTCTTCCCCCGGGCAACCTTGTTCCCCAGGGCACTCATGGGCTACTGCTGCTTCTCACCCTGCAGGCAGTGCCTGAGACATTCCTCCCAGCACCCACGACATGCGTGCCTGGTGCCCTGCTTGGTGGGCAGCACCACACACATCCTGATGCCTGCAATGCCGCAATGGCGACACACCAGCTGCTCCTGAAAGTAGCTTGCAGCAGAGAAGCGGCCAAGTCTGGTCTGAAAGGTGTCTCTAACATCACTGATGCAACCAGTGAGTAAAGGAGGAGCATCTTACCATAAATTAACTAAGAAGGGGTGCTCCAGGCCCTGCATGATCTGCAGCTCCTTGAAGACATTTCTGACTTCATTACGCTCCACACACTTCTGCTTGTTCATGTATTTCATGGCATACATCTTTTTGGTGTCGTTCTTCTGCACAACACAGACCTAGGTGAGCAAATCAGGGAATAGATCAGAGATGAAATGTCAGCAAACTCAGTCAGTGAGACGTGGCCACATGAGTATTGTGTTCAGTTGCGGGCACTGCAAAGAAAGAAAGATGTGGAGGTGCTGGGGCGAGTCCAGAGAAGGGCAATGAAGCTGGGAAAGGGCCTGGACAGTAAATCGTATGAGAAGTGATTGAGAGAGCTGAGGATGGTTAGTTTGAAAAAGAGGAGGGTAAGGGGAGACCTCATTGCTGTCTACAACCACCTGAAGGGACACTGTGGGGAGGCTGCTGCTGGTCTCTCCCCACAGGTAATTGGAGACAGAACAAGGGGAAATGGCCTCAAAGCTGAGACTGAGTACATTTAGATTGGACATTAGGGAAAAATTTTTCACAGTGAGAGTGGTCAGGCACTGAAATGGGCTGCCCAGGGAAGCGGTGGAGTCACCCACCCTGGAAGTGTTTGGATGTGGTGCTTAGGGACATGGTTCAAGGTGAATCTTGTAGAGTAGGGTTATAGGTTGGACTTGGTGATCCTGAAGGTCTTTTCCAACTTGGATGTTTCTGTGATTCTGTGAGTGGTCTCCAGGGGCTTTAGCAAAGTTCAGACTGCCAGGTCCCAGGTCCTCTGGACAAATTGCCAGCACCCATTTTTCAGTCACAGAAGAAATTTTGCTGAGTAGAAGGGGAGGGGAAGGAATTAGTCACCACGAGGATGGGAGGTGGGGATCGCACACAAGTCAGTGCTGTATTTAACAGTGGAAACTGCTAACTGATCTTGGTGGTGTCTGTCCCTCCCACACCTGTGACTCTTTCCACCAAAGAACTACAGGGTAGAAAATGGAGAGCAGCACCATCTGACCATGATCTGATGCTTAATAGTAAACACTGTTTTATAGATAAATATCCACCTAAAAACCCTGCCAGGCTTGCCACGGAGGCTGCAGCTCTTTGTTAACAAAGACGCGCTGCGATGCTCAGTGCTGGGAAGTCTTAGAAAGTGCTCTCCAGAAAGATAATAAAATTCAGCTCATTTGATTTATCTGTTTCTCATTTTAATCTCCTGTAACATAATTTGTGTCTGTGGAATAGATGAGGAATGGAGCTCTGATTCCTTCCTGATTACCAGGAGTTGAAGCTCAGGTCAAAGCTCATTGATAATGCAAGGGTTTCTTTCTTTATGCTCATGTCAGACCCTAGCTCACCCTTCTCTCAGTCACACTCCCGGGGGGGCATACAGTGAGCAGGTCACAAAATACTCACCTTCCCAAAGCTGCCCTTCCCAATAGCTCGCAGAATCTTGAAGTGGTCAAAGGTGACTGCAAGGCAGAGCAAAGATTCAAATGTTACATGGCTGAGCAAACATCTGGTGGTGTGATTTTTTCTCCACAGGAGCTGAGATAAACAAGGGACACTGCAGCAAGTCTGTGTGGCTTTTGGAGATGTGACTGCTGCTTAAAGTTTGGGTTTTAACAGGATTTTTGTCTTTGCAGCTCAGCTGCAACAGCAAGTTCCCTGGGTCAGACTTTGTCCACAGAAGACCAGGCAAGGAACCGTCCACTGAATGTCTGTGGCCTGCCCTGTCTGTTAAACCATGACAGTCTCATCTTGCTGCTGCTGAAACCAAAGGCAAAGAAGTTGAATCTATCACACGTTTATACCACATGAAGACGTAAATGAGCATCTAAGTCCTTGTAGTCTTTTAGACAACCCTTCAATAGCTGTGCAAGATGAAGAGAGCAGCCCTGGCTGCAAGTGTTGCTGCCATTCCTCACCTAGAACAGCTGCTTCTGCTCAGAAGAGGAGAGCAGTACCTTTGCAGACCCTGCAACGAGGCAGGGAGATAGGAATGGGAAAGTGCTTCACTTTGTGTCCTCAGGCTGCAGATGGGGCTGGGAGGTGGACATCTACACAGCACGGGAGAACGTTCTGCAGTGCTGCTCTGAAGGGCCCTGCAGATCAGTGGCTCTGATCCAGCAGGGTGAAGCTGTCTGTGTTTCATCTCAGGCAGCAAAGAGATCCAGAGAAACAGCAAATTAAATTACCCTGATTACAGCAAACATAGACTGACTGCACTGGGCTCAAACCTCCTGCTGGTTGCTGGAGAAGGCACCAGAACAATGGTTACTGGGTTGAACCCTGCTAATGCTTCTGAGAGGCTCTGCCAAGCAGCCATCAGCAAAGGGAAGCCAGGTTCCGTGATTGTTCCTTCTGGTTTCACCAAACCACACCAAAATGCTCCTTCAAAGCACCAGAGAAAGGCTCTGACACTTTTATAGCAGCTCATCACCTTTAACCAGCTTTCAGGCACGAAACCACTTCAAGCCTGGAAAAACAGCCACAAGTATTGGAGCCAACACAAGCTGATAAGGAGTTTATGTAGGTCTATCAGCTAGATCATCTGAGAGAAGGGCAGTAGACACCTGCAGAATGCAAAGGGAGGGTGAAGATGTTTATCACCTGCAGGGAATGAGAGTGGAAGGAAAAACTACCAAGCCTGCTATGGAGAGAGATGAGCTGCAGGAGCTGCCTGCTGTCCCATGCAGCTTACAACTATGAGGAGAGGGACCCTCAGGTCTCAGATGCTGTCTCAGCTTTCCTGCCGTTCCCAGTTTTCATTCTGAGCCAATCCTAAATCTTACTCCCAAAGACTACCAAAATCAGTGGTGTCTGAATCAGGAACCAAACGCATGCTCTTCATCCTGAATCCACATCTACAGATTTGACAAGCCCCATTTCACTGCCTGACAGCACCTGGAACACTGACAACAGCAAAGTCATTTGCCCTTCAGAGGGAAAGTTCCTGTGATACACCAACTCAGACAAAGGATGTTTAAGAGATGCCAAGGCAGATAGTACAACCACTATAAAGAAGCAACTGAAGCATAAGCATGACATACTGTTTGGAAAGTAGGGTTGTATTTCTAACCTCAGGTTCAAGGAACAATATTTAGACATCAAAATACAGAACCTAGTCAGCCACAAAGAATATCCTGATCAGAGACAAGTCAGCCCTGCCAGAGCTGCTGGACTCCATCTGCCAAGTGAAATTCACTGCTTCAAGGTGCTCAGGTCCTGCCAGCTCCATCACCCACCCCAGCACAGCCAATACACTCCATAGTCTGTTATAACTCATCTTCCTTTTGTCACTTTTCACTCCATTTCCTCCCTTCCTTGCTTCTTTCTCTCTGCAGCCTCAGCAAAACAAAGGTTAGCACAGGATCAGGAAGGATAACCCAAGTTCCTCAGTTTCAGGGAGCTGAACTCAGTGCAGACCCAGGCAGAGGAACAAAGATACATCCGTGGGGCAATTTAAAGACAGAGCAGCTGATGGCACACGGGCAAAGCACCACAGAATGATTTGTGGCTCTCTAGCCCAGTCATTGTCCTCACCTACCCACTATTTCTGCAAATTTGGCCAGCTGGGGAGGATATCTGACTGCCCCCCTCCAGGATGCTTTCCACACCCTTTTGCCCAGAAGCAGAACAAAATCTGCAAACTCTGACCACATTGGAGGGTTGAGAGCACCTTGCAGCACTGAACCTTCTGTCTGGTTATTACATTTTCTTTTCATCTCACCAGCTTATTATCCACCACTGTGCCTACTCAGAGGAAACGCTGAGAGAAAATAGTCCTGGCATCCCACTTCAGCTGAAGGCAAAGAAAGGCTTTTTGGGAAGTCCATCATAAAAAGATACTTAAAATGATGGTGCAGCAGGAAAAAAAATGACATCAAATCAGAGCCGTTTGGGAAGACAGGTAGGGACTGTGTGTGAGCATCAAAGGCTGAGGGCAGCCCAGCTAGGTGTGAGCCCTGCTCTCCTGTGTCTCTGCACAGCAGAGGTGGCCCATGCTCCACAGCTGAGCTGTGGGAGGTGAAAAAAGCCCACTGATGAAGAATGGAGGCACAAGAAGGTGAAGACATTTGCCCATGGTTATTCAGACCACAACAGCACAACATAAATCACCATCTTTTCACCCCTGAATCAGGACTTTAACAAGGCTGTTTTACATAAGGCTTCACCTTGTTGCAGCTGCCTGAATATTCTTCAGGATGTTTTACATTTTAAAGCAAAATGAGAGGTAATGAGAGAAATGAACTAAAAGGTTACAGCACAGTTCTCTGAGAAGCAGACCTAATTTCTGGGTGCACCAGTAAAATGCTCTTTAGACTGGGATTTTTCCTTCTCCCACCGCTCCCAGTGAGCATCCGGCAGACAGCTGCCCAACTGGTGGATGCAGCTGCAGCACTCAACTGCCAGAGGTGGAATTCAGACTGTGGAGAATCAGGTTCTGCAGCACTTCACCACTTACACTGCTACTGTTTGTATACAGGCAAATGTCAAAGCAAAAGTCTCTCTCTGACGCAGCCAACAAGGTGGGACTGCTCTCCACTGGCCACAGCCCAGTGACCTGCCATGGTCATGGAACAGAAGAGCTCTTGGGTTGCTTCCTGCTGTACCCAGCAGCTCCTAATTAATTTCAGTTTTAATTGAAATTAGAATAAGGACACAATTACAACATGCAAGGTGATAGTCCCTGGTCACAACTTTCAGATGGGTTTATCTCCCCCATTGTATCAAAATATCAGTAATTAGACACAAAATGTGCTATTGCTTTTAGGTTTGGGCAGGACTATGAAAGCACAACTGCACTGGTCTGGATGCTGTGCCTGGGTGCAGAGGAGACCCTGGAACCTACTGAAACTCGACAGCTCAGCACCAAACCTTCTGAGATGGTCAGGACTGGACCTCTCCCTTGACTTGCCCAGCAAGATACACAAAGGCATAAAGTGGAGGGCACACCATTTCACACTTGGAAGGCCCTTTGCCAAGGAGCTAACAGAGGCTTCACACCCATCACGTTTTGTTTGCTGAAACTGATCCTTTGCCAATATAGATCTGGCTCTGGTAAGGAATCACTTGCCTGAGATTTACTGCCCCAGTGACACTCACCCTGCACAGATCACTGTGCTACCCAAGGTGCAATTTATTCTCAGGCAGAAGGTCAGTACCACATGGAGAGTGTTTATCCCTGGGAAAAGGTCCAGCAGAGAGCCCAGCCCCACCAAGGAAAATTCAGTTTGCTACAGCCAGTCCCACAGCCAGGACACACCACCCAAGGAAGATGGTCAGCAGCGAGAGCAGCGTTAATCATCCTCAGCTAGCACTGGCAGCTCTCTGTGAGACAAACCAGCACTGAGTGGTGAGATACACAAGCAATAAAATCTCCAGAAAAATCCCACAGGATGGACTTCTTTTGCATTAAACTAATGGAGGAAACCATGGAAAAACAAATTGAAATGGCAAGCAGCTGGGGACTGCTGCCAGAGAGCAGCTAGTGGTGGGGATGCAGTGGTGCGGGGAGTAAGGATGGAGAGGTTCCTCCCTGAGGGCACCAGCAGCCACCCAAACCCCGAAGTGCCAAACCTTCCCTGGAGGATGAGGAATGGAGGTGCAGAGGGAAGGACTGGATCGCAGCAGTGGGGCCAGGACAGCGAGGGGAAAACCATGTTGTGCAGAGCAACTTATTTCTTCCCTGGGCAGATGCTGATGGAGATGGAGCAGTGGAACAGCCACAGCCTGGGTCAGTGGCTGCTGTGCCACAAGCACTGACAGCACTAGTACAGACAGATCCCTGCACTCCCAGGACGAAAGGGTGCTCCTCCTAGAGACCTCTTTCCTCAGGTCCTGAGTGGGAAAGACCACATTTTGGGCAACAATTTCTCCTTTTCCCCTTATGCCCCCAGTAACCAGGATCACATCCTCCCCAGCTGAGTTCTCACCTTTGGGTGACCTGTCTAGGGTCTTGTATATTTTACTTTTCTTTCTCTGTGACAGGATTTATCTACATCTGCATTTCACCACTGCACTTAGGTGAAAGCCCATATGGCAGTTAGAAGCTGACTCATGCAACAGAAAATATATTTATGAAACAATCTTTTAAGGACTGTCTCTACAGTCTTGGCAGCACAGTGACACTGGCCTCCAGCACTGCATTCTCCTTTTCCAGCCAACCAAGCCTGCATGCTGGGCTCCCAGTGCAGGGAGAGCTGCCCAGCTGGGCAGGCACCAGGAACCTCCACTTCGCTGCTGCTGACCAAGTCTTTCTCGGTGGCCCTGCCACATCACTCAAACTACCTTCCCACCACATCTCACACCAGTCCTTGTGCTGTCATCTCCAGAAGAAACCTCCCCTGCCTGCACAACTGCAGCACTTCCCCTCTGCCTCCTAAGGGCCTGGCTCTGCCAACAGTTCTTCTTCCAGTGCCTGGCTGCAGGGAGAAGAGCTGAAAGACCACCTGACCCCTGGCCACAGCTCTGCAGGAGACCAAGGGCATGCAGCTGCTGCACACCTTGACATATCTTTAGTTAACCAGCAACATCTGAGTGTCTGCAACCCCAGCATGGTGACTCTCAGAGTAACAATCTCTGCACTTTGCAGTCCCAGACCACAACTAGAAGAATTTCTTACCATCTTCATTTTCATTGAAGGATGATGGCTTGCTGGAGGTGTTTGCTCCCATGGTGTGCTCAGTCCTGGCTCAGCTCTCTCCACTCCTCTGGCACCCACAGGTCACTTCCAGCAGACCTGAGGAATGTTCTGCTGCTGCATCCTGGAGAAGGCACGAGGCAAAAGGTCATCAGCTTTCAGGATTAAGATAACATTTTGCATCTGGCTAATTTCCCACTGGAAATTCACTGCTCTGAAGACAAAACTGAACATGAGGGGAAATGCACATTATTAGAGAAAGCCAGTAGCATCACAGCCATGTAACCTAGACCTGGACTGCTGCTTACAAAGGGAAGCATGGGAACAGACTGACAGACCCAAAGGGTGCCAGCCACAAAGGAGAAGCATGTACTGGTGTCAGCCAAGGTCAGCTGTAGTTTATTTTTTGACAGTCCATCAATACATAACAACTGTGAGGAAGAGGCGAGGTAGTTACTCCTTGAAGTTAACCTCTTCTGAGCACTGGTTACTGGGATTTGTATCCTTACAAAGTGTACCCAGTCCAGAGGAGCGATCCATCTTCTGCTGCTTCACGCTGCAAAGTCACACTATTATTACAGTAATTGCTTCCCCTCAGGCCAAGATGACTAATGCTTCCACGGTAACTCCATGGTGGGTCGGACCATGGAGCAGCAACCCCACTCCACAGTGCTTCCAGGGTCTCAGCAGCTGTTCTGGTGGCTGCTGCAGAAACGTTACAGGCATGGGAAAGCTGCTTCTTAGGAATGGCCAGGGAAGTGCCCCGGCTTCCACCTCTGGGGCCCAACAGCACACCTGCACATTGCCAAGGGTATTTTATCCTCAGCAGATACGCTTCAATGCAAAGCAAAGCTGATGAAAGATAGCTCCTGAAGCGCCATAGCTGGGGCTCTACAGCCGCCCCACAGGCAGAAGTGCTCCTCATGAGGAGAGTGCCTCAGCAGGACCCGAGAGAGGGCTGCAGGCTGGTACCAGAGGAATGCAGCCAGCTGCTTGGTAAGAAGTATCACTGATGGGTAATCACAGAGCTTCCTCGGAAGAGGACCGCTAGCCTGGAGGGTTCATCAATTATTTCTCTTAACCACCCTTTCACTGCTGGGTCCTGCTCAGGGGCGGGGGATGCTGCTGTTCTCCTGAATCGAAGCTGAGGATGCAGCAATGTAAGAAAATATCTTACTGCTTCTGCCCAGAGGAAATACAGATGGTCCCCAACTCATCTGCATCCACCGCGGAGTTCGGGAAGACCCAGAGCAGGTTGCCACGGGTGTCCCCTGAAGCGGAGCCTCTCCCGACAGTGCACCGGGTAGGTACCGGATCAGCGCCTGCAACCCCGAGGCAACAGCCAGCAATGGCCCCCAGGAAGCCCCGAAGATAACAGCCAGCAATAGCCCGCACCCCCAAAGCCGCGGGGCACCGGATCCAGAGGGGCGATGCAGCCCTGCCCTGGGAGCGCTGCCGGGGCCGGCACCTACCTGAGGAGGAAGGAATGGAAGGGGCTGCGGGAGGGACGGGGCGGCAGCAGCCGCGGCGGCTACAACCGGCGGAGGTCAGAAAGAGAGGGGCCCGGGAAGCGGAGGAGTCCTGGAGCCGGAGGAGCCCGGGAAGCGGAGCAGCCTGCAAGCCGCAGGAGTCCGGAGCTGGAGCGCCGGCGCCGTGCAAGCTGTGGCAGCCGGAGGGGCCGCTCCGCCGCCGGCCCCGCGGGGTGCCGACCAGCCCCGCCTGGCCAGGTTCCCCTTTAGCGGCGCCGGGCGGAGCCTGCGGCAGCGAGGCCGAGAGCCCACACGTGGGACGCATCCGCACAACCTGCCGCGCCCCCAGGGCCGCCCCCGCCTCGCTGCCGCTGCAGCAGCCCCGCCGTGCCTCCCGGCCCCTCCTCGGGGCAGCGCTGGGAGAGCTCCTGCGGCAGGGCAAGGCTGACCCTGTCCCACCGGGCATCGTCTGAGCTGAGAAACACCTCCAAGATGATTAACTGCAACCATTCTCCTAGCACTGCCAGGTAACCACTATACCAACCTCACATCTCCACGGCTCTGAAACCCCTCCAGAAACGGGGACTTCATCACTGCCTTGGGCAGCCTGGGCCAGGGCTTAACAGCCCTTTCGAGGAAGAAATTGTCCATAATGTCCTACTTAAACCTCCCCAGGGCCAATCTGAGGCCACTTTTATCTTGTCCTATCACTTGTTCCTCGAGTAGAGAGCCTTTCTACCATTGGAGATGTGTCCCCAAGCTGTGCCCATTGCTGTGGGTCAGGCTCTGGTTTGCTCCTGCTTTTCAATTCCTTTTTATTACTTTTGATAAGGGAAAGATGAGGCTCCAAACTCTCTCTCTCTCTCTCTCTCTCTTTCCCTCCTCCCCTTCAGGTGCACCTTCTCTCAGCACAAGGTGTCACCCTGCTCTGGAAGAACTCAGTCCCAATTCTAGCCACATTTGTCTATTACTTGGAGGAGATCCCCACCACCCAAGGACACCTCAGGGGAACGGTTGCAGGTATGCTGCGGTGACATTTTGGGGCTGGGAAGCAGCGTGGTTCCTAAGAGTAGCAGAGCGATCTGTGTGGAAGAGACAGTGGTGGGGGCTGCCTGCACAGAAGCGTGTGGGACAAGAGCCTGGGGCAGAGGAGTGGGCTCACCAGGGTCCCTACCATGCCAAACAGCCACCTCCAGCCTTCCCAGCTGCTGCCAGAGAGCACCACGGTAGATCTCTGGTGCCTTCTAATGGAGAAGACGCAAGGCTGACCCTTTTCCTGCCAGAGTCTGAGGTGACAAATCCAACACCTTCTACACTTCTACTCATACTGAAACCCACGTCCCACCCCGGCTTTGTGCACAGGACAACCCCTCCCCCCCCGCCCCGGCTCTGCAACAGCCAGAGGAGCCAAGCACCTGACTGCTGTCACTGAACTAAAACAACAAAAATGTTTTATTCCCTTGTATTTCTTTACAAGTTAAACTGCTCATCCAACTGTGTTTTAGTTTTGAGTTCCAAACCGATTTTTATCAGTGGCTTCCTAGACCAGAGAAGTTTAGCCATGCTTACAGCACCTCTTTCCTGGAACTCTTAAGCTCCAGAAGAAGTGAACTTATACTCAGCCCTGGTGAACTTTAATGTCATGGTATGTCTTCCACGTGTAGGATTTCAATAAGCACTGTTGGCAACTCTGTGGTCAAAGAGGGCTCACTCTCACCTAAATGCCCAAAGCCCTCACCCAGCCAGGGATATATGGGATTCTTTGCAGCTGGATGCCTGTTCAGTAGCACAGGTATCAATCCATGTGTTTAATCTCACAACTGGTACATTGGATATTTTAATCTACTTCATTTATTTTCCTCAGTGCTCTCAGCCCACCAGACCCCCGCAGCTGCCTGTCCTGGCTCAGTGCTGGGGCATGGGTCTGCATCCAAGGACAGCAGCACTGTCATGGGACACAGAGTGTTCCTGCAGACCCATCCTTGCCTTGACAGGGCTACTATGGTGAGCAGACACCTGCACCAAATATCACCATGCAAGTGGGCTCTGTTTGTGTTGCCATCATGAGTGGGAGCTGATGGCTCTTGTTCCTTAAATCCCAAGCAGCAGCAGCAGCTCCAGAGTCTTTTCCCCTCACTGCCCTGGGAGGTGTTCAAGAGAAGACTGGATGAGGCACTCAGTGCCATGGTCTAGTCGATTGGATAGGGCTGAGTGATAGGTTGGACTGGATGATCTTGGAGGTTTCTTCCAACCTGGTTAATTCTATGATTCTATGAGGGTACAGACCCTCAGGGTTGCCTTCCAGCAGCACTGCCTCTCCCACAGGTGACGAGTGAGGTTTTACTGGATGTCTGAGTTTGTCCCTTGTGTTGGTTGACCCATCTAACCCATATTGGAAGTGAGGACTCAGTTATTCCAGCTGAGGATCAAACTCCTGTCTATTAAAAGACAGACTGCAAAACCTCTCAGAGGAAGGAAAAATGATATTATTCCTCTGAAGGGGCCTTAAAAGTCACGAGAGATGAGATTTGCTTGTGAAAAATCAAGAGAGGAGACTCCTTCTCTGAGGACAAAACTTCAAGTGTGACAGTGAACAAAAAGATCGTTGTCTTCAGCAGATCATGTGAAACAGTGCCCAATACCATACACTGCCTTGAATAAAAGACTTTGCAAAGCTCTAGGCAGAGATGGATAAATTAAACAATAAAGAGCCCTATTAAGGTTCAGAGGGGTACCTTAGTTTACGTTTGACAGATATAATTGCTCAAGAATCAAAATGATCCATCCCTGGGAGGTACAACGTCTAAACTCCTCCCACAGCCAAGAGGAACTTGGTATGGGGAATTTCTGTCTGTTCTGGGTCTGGGCTTTAAAAGGAAAAGAAGAAAGCAAAAGACAACGACGTCAGTTAAAAGCTAAGCACCAGAAAACTTCTAAAGCCTGGAAAACTCCAGTTCCTGGCTTCCCAGGGCTGCAGCGGCGAGGTGCGGGGCTCTCCAGCTAGAGGTCACTCGAATTCCAGGCAGCACAGAATTGCGGGCTGAAGCTTCTCCAGAGGGAGGACATGCTCTGTATCGATGGAACTTGTCTGTATCGATGCTGGGCTTAGCTGAAGCTCCGGGTTGCCTCTATAACGGTGCTGCTGGTGAAGAGATGGTAGCGAGCTTGCTGGCAATGCAGATTGTGTCGAGTTTTTAAAGACACTTCCAGACACATCATAAAAAACAACTAGGAGGAAATCATAGTATGGCAACAAAAGTTTTCAGCGAGTTTCTGCAGAAAGGACTAGTCTGTGAAGAGCTCTGTGCACAAGCGCACAGCGAGCAGCAGCTCTGCTCCAAGGAGCTGCGCGTTAGTGACTCACAGCTTATGGGCTCCGTCCACAGAGAAGAGCAGAGCCCCGCGGGAAGTCGCTCTGGTTAACTGCCTCAAGAGGTGTCAGTGGGTGGGCTGGGCAGCAAAAAGAGCCTTCCTCTTCCCACTCCTCTAACACACTCGTCTCCAACCGGCACATCGCAGACGAGAGCTCCCGGGCTGTAGGGCTGGAGCTCTGGGGCCAGGTGTCACACCAGGAGAGGTGCTGCTGTAAATCATCGGGAGCGCTTTTATTGGTAGAAATCTATCAAAACAAGGCTTACTAACCCCAGGCAGCACTGTGCTAGATGCTGTCTTTGTCCTCGGATTGGAGGCTGTGCCTGAGGAGTTTGTGTTAGCAGCTGCTCTGCAGCATTCAGTGAGTGGACAGAAGCCCTGTTGATCTCCCAGCAGCCCAGCCAATACAATGCTAAAGACGCCACTTTCCAGAGCTCTTGAAAAACTCGAGAGTTATAAATAATTCCTCTAAATCCTCATTTTTTTTTCTCCTTTCATGAAAACCAAAACAACTAAGCAACAACAGCAAAACCCTCCTGCTGTGAAATGGACAAGCTTCTCTTAGAGGAGAGCTGCAAACAATGCTGAATGGAGCTGGGCAGGCAGCCAGGGAGGAAACCCCCACGGGGTGTCGTGCTGTCTGTCCATCCTCCTGCCCACGGCTACTCTGTGAGCAGCCAACGCGAGAACCCCTTCTTGCAGAAACTGGCTAGGTGTCGTCAAGCTCCCAGATTAGGAGGGAGAATTTCAAGTTACAAATCCTTCCTCCTTTGAGGAGCAATTCTGAGTGGAATTAGATAGTAACAGAGAAAAGCTTTCTGGAAAGGGCATAGTGATACCACTCAACTCAACCACCAACTTCTGTCTTTGCTTTTGAAATAGTCTGGCAGAATTTTGGAGACATTCCAGTTTATGCAATAATGTTAAGACCTGTTGTTGTAGATGTCATTATTATTTTTTTTGCACCTTCCTGTTATTTGGAACTCTGAAGCTACATATCTTGCTAAACTCAATATTCTTTCGTAATCTTACCAAACTGTCTCACACCCTCCAAGTCCAGATATTTTCATACTCTTATAACTCATCATTTCCCCCTGGATTTGGTTTGAATCAGCCAATAAAACTTGATCTGGGCTTAGCATCTGTTATGTATTAAGTCAATTGCATTACTTTTAATACAGATTACATATGTTGACCTGTTTACATACCCAAAACTTATGATTTAAATAAATCAGACTCACAAAGACCTTTTGGGTAGGCTGTAAGGTAGTCCAGTTAACTCACCGATATCTCCAGTTATATATTATCTCCCAGTCCTATCTGTTTCCCATTTGCAGGGCAGTAACAAGTGCCCTAGAACACCCCCTGGCCAAGCCAACTGCAAGGCACATTTTTTGTGCCATGTCACCTGTGTGTAACTCAGGTAAGATGACATCTCCTCTCCTTGTGGATCCACCATGCTGCTCTCTTTCACGTCTGGAAACTGCATTGAAATAAAGTGTGTCTCAGGATAAAAGGAATCAAGTGGCCCTCTGAGGCAGTGGATTTTGTGTGCTACAGTGGAGGTTGCATTACAGAAAGGGAAATTCTGCTGAGCTGTCAAGAAAATGAGCAGAAGCAGTGGATAAAATCCTCATTCCTCTCACAGTGGCTTAACACAAAGTATTGCAGCAGCAGCAAGTGCCCCTGAGAGAGATACAGTTTGATTGTGTGCCTTGTGATTGAAATGCCTCTGGGATTCTTTTAAAGCAGCTATCATGCACTTCTGATTCCAGGCAAATGTTGATGGTGGTGTTAAGACGTCCTGGAAAACAGCTTTGTTCTGCTTGGGTTCATGGCCAAGCAGCTCACAGTTATGCTGGCCACAAACTGGATAAAAAAATTGTGGCAGCAAGAGTATTTCTCTTTTCCTGTCTTGCCCTGCTTAGCAGTGCCGGCAGTGCTGGGGGGGCATTAGTATTCTGATGGGGAGAGGCTGTGACAAAGACGGTGACTGCAGGCCGGCTGACTCTTCTGTGCTGCTGCCAGTGGTGGGGGGGGCTGGCTCCAGTTGCACCACCACGGAATAGCCTCGCCATGGTACGAGGAGCACAGACAGGCATTCATAGCGTGGGTGCCACGCACTCAGTCCTGCAGCGATAGCACTGAGCTTGGCATGGGAGAATGACACCAGGTGAGCAGAGGCTGATGCTCATGCAGGGGCTGCAGATACTGTGTGCCGGTTTGTGTGCCTGTGTATGCCTGAAAAGGGACAAGGTCTGTACCAGTGTGAGTGTGTCTTATCTGCTTTCTGCATGTGCTTCCCTGGCAGGATTTGGAAACCTTATGCAGGATGTGCTGTGGTGCTTTAGTCAAGTGAAGGGAACTATAGACATTGGAGTGACAGAAGGTAAGCTGGCTTTCCTTTTGTGGCTGAGATTCAGAGTCACCTGTTTGTCCTGCCCAGCTCTCCTGATCCTTGTGTGAGGGGATGCTCACCTGTGGTTGGAAACTGCTGGTTACACTGGTTTTTGCCTTTATTAAGCCATTACACATTGGAAAGAGACTGTCCCCTAAAATTAGCCATTGATCCATGAAATTACTTTGAAGGCATCATGGCTTAATCACACCAATATCTCTGAAACAGATTTCCTTCTGGTTTTCAGTTGTTATTTACAGAACCTTTCAGGGAATTACAAGACAGCTTCTCCCACTGCAACAGTTGAGTTCTGGTTTTGGATAACAGCTATAACTGGATGCTCCTTCTGCTCTCTGAAGTTCAGCTGCAGTATGGATGTGTGTACAGACTCGTGTCTGGGTGGGATGTTTGATGTAGGCAACTGGAGAATTTAGGAGCACACCCAACAGCTTTCAGGGTGATTTGAGCTCCTCAGGCACTTGGGCACTTCTCTCTCTGCAAGCACATCTGTTCAGCAGTTAGCCAACACGTGGGCTGCAAAACCATGGACAATTGAGATGAAATAGCTTCAGTCAATTTTCTGACTTTAAAGCTGAGCTTGTTCATTTAGTTCCATTCTCCCTGTGATTGTTCTGGTTCTTACTTCTTACTAGGCATTTTCTTACATTTTCTCATTTCCCACTTTCATCTTCTCTTATTGCATCGCCCATTAACCCATTCATTTTTTCCCTTTCCATTTCATGTTTTAGTCCCTGTATGTTCTTTATCCCCCAAGAATAAGCAAAACCTTTATCACATCCCTCTTCTCTTAACCTCCCAATATATTTAGGCATCTAAATTTAGAGCCATCAGCCTGTGCTTTAAGGAGGGCAAACAGGCAGTGACAGAATCCTCTTTTCCTGTGTGGAACAGGGTGGTTTGTGTCCCTCAGCGACCTTGTACATTCATATGTAACTGTCTGTGATGTTTTGGAGCTCCAGAGGACATGAGTGGTGTCACCCTGATGATACTGTGATACTGTGATACCTGGGCTCACACCTTGGACAGGCTGGCATCTGAAGGTAGCCTATGAGGGGGCTGCCCAGAAAGGGTCAGTTGAACTGACAGAACCCTGTCAGTGTTTTTCTGCCTGAAACCAGAGTGTTGAGGCTGACAATAGCATCTTGCCCTACACCTGAATGGTCTGGAACATGAGGATAATACTGGGGAAAGGACTTGCCAATAGGTGCAGCAGTGCCTGGGAAAGCATTGCTAGAAGTGCAAACACTCACAGATCCTTGGGTGTCTGTTGAGAGAATGAATGCAGGAACTGAGATGGCCTCTTAGGTCTGTTTCTTCTCTTTTGTTGTATTTCCTGTGAGATGCTTTCTTTCAAACCCTGGTTTTCTAAGACTGGGGAGAGGACAGAGTCAGCCCACACAGACAGAGTCAGCTCTGATTGCTCTAGGAGGGATGTGGTTCTGCCCAGAGGCCTCCCCCCTCTTCCCCCTCAGCAGCAGTTCTCTGTTAGGCTGCTTCTGCAGAGGGAAGGTTCAGTCTGTAACCTCTAGAGACCATAGTTGGCCACAAAACTCAGAAGAATATTCAACCACGTGTTAAATCTTTGTTTCAAGGGGAAACACCATTGTAAGTAAAGCCAAAACAGACTTTTGGACTGATTTTGTTGTTGTATATTTTGGGTCTGGTGGTTTTGCTTGTTTGTTATTCAAAATTGCTCACAAGTGTTTTGAGCTTTTACTGGAGAAACTTCAGATCATTTGAACTGGTCAGGAGTGCTTGTTTGTTAGTGGAGGATTAATGAAATGGGAGGCTGCCTCTTCTTACTCCCTGTGGTTTTGTTAACAGAACCAATTATCAACAGAAGGCTATCAGGGTTTTTTAAAATGTATTTTATTTTTCCATTTCAGTATTAGTGCAGGAGGAATCCAGGGGCATCAGGGCAGGAAGAAAGCCCTGTGCTTTCTTCTCGGGCTAAACTTGGACTCTCAGAGAAGAGTAAAGGCTGGTAGATGACACTTAAAGGCTGTACTGAGTGAAACCAATAACAAAAAAGTGATTGTGTTGGTCTGTGGAATCAAGAGGAAATTTTATCACTTCCTCAGGTAAACACATGCATAGCTCCCCAGTGCAGCTGACCAGCAGTGCTTGCTTCAGAGGCAGTGGTTGCATTTCCAAGCAAGTACAGTAAATAATCCCATCATCAGTCCTGCATGAACAAGCAAAGTGATTGTCCATGAGAATACTTTTAAAAACACTGTCTCTTTATTTCATCTCTTGTTTCCTGGGTGGGTTGGATTTTGGATATACAGCAGTTCTTGGTCTTCAGCCATCATCTCTTCAACAGGATGGCTTTGCACTGCCTGGACCCCAGACCTGAACTGATTTTTCCAGATCCAGAAAGGATATTTTGAATAAAGATATTCAAGTGAAGCTAAAAGCTGTCTTCATTGCACAGGTGCTTTGCATCTCTCTGGTACAGATGCAGTTGTGCTGTCATCTGCTAGCAGCAGCAGAATTAGAAGCCTGCAGGCAAATGCTGAGACCAGGAGAATGAGCCTATGCTCAACACAAGGCCTCTGCATCAGGTAGAGGAGGTTAATGGCATAGTCCTAGCCCCCAAACTTGTCCCTGGAGTAATTAATCAGGAGATAGCAGGGCTGTAAGCAACAGTAGTTTCTCTTATCATTTCTTTCTAACCTGCCCTTCTGATGCTGTGGAATGTTCTGGTGTGGCAGCTAGGCAGGCCGTGGCATAGAGGGTTTGGAATGTACCGAGCTGCAGGAGATCTCTGAACCATGATTGGAAAAACACTGGGAATATTGATCCGGATCCGCTCCACTTGCAAAGCACTGCAGGACCTGAGCTGGCAGCAGCGCCGCGGCAGAATCCCTAGCACAGTAAAGCGCGTTCCCATGCTCTGCTGTAGTTTGCGTACTCGGGGCTGGAGGTGTCTTTCCGGTGCCGCTCGGTTCACTGCCCCGATCCAAACAGGGCTCCCGGCGGCGGGGGCTGGAGCGGTCCTCGGGGTTGCTCCGGCCGCGGGGGCTCGGGAATCCCTCGGGAACGACTCAGGGCTCGGGCGCGCAGCGGAGTTGCAAAGCAGAAATGATGCCTGGCTCCTGCCGCTCTCCCGGTGGCTGTCCCGGTGACCGCCCCTCCGCCGGCTGCGCTCCCAGGGCCGGAGCCGAGGGACCGCTGCGGAGCGCGGCAGCTGCCAGGGCGGGGCGGCTGGGGCACGGCGGAATTGCCACTGCCTGCCCCCAGGGCCGCCCGCCCGGCCCTGCTCCTGCGGCTTAGTCAGCAGCCCGGGGCCGGACGGGCCGGAGTCGGCAGCAATGGGGAGCGGCGGCACCGGCAGCCTCCGGCTGGCTCTCGCTGCTGCCGTGTAGCTGGCCAGGGCTGCAGGGGAGCTGAGCCGAGGCCGCGTTGTTGCCGGCTGGATTTTTGTTGGTTGGTTGTTTCGGTGGTTTCTGTTTGTTTGTTGTTGTTGGGTTATCGTTTGTTTGGTTTGTTCGGTTGGGATTGGTTTTTTTCCCTTTTCTTTTCGCTTTGTGTGGTTTCGCATCCTCTCCCTCGCTGATTTCACTACGGGTTGGAAAGATGCGGTGCTTCTGGCGGTCCCTGCCCTACCTGCTGCGCCCGCCCCTCTCCGCTCTCGCCGCCAGCTGCCACGCAGAAGGTACGCGCGGTCTGCGGGGAGAGCGCGGCGGGGAGCGGGGGGAGCCTGGGCCCGGGGCTCAGCGGATGTTACCGGGTGTTTGTTCACGGGGGGGTAAGGAGCTGGAGCTGAGCGCTGTCAGCGTTGCTCTGACTGCAACAAACAAGCAGCAGGGTCGCGGAAGGAGGACTTCAGCTGTGGTTCTGCTGCGTGTTCTGCAGGTTGGTGTCGTTTGTAAGGGTGGCTTTAGACTTGTCTGCCGCCCTAAAATGAACAAATCCCGTCAAGCACTGGCCGTATGCAGCCCCGCTGTGTGAAGCAAAGCCTGCCTGCAGCCCTCATAAACCAGCTTTGCAGGGGCCTGGGATAAACGAAACCTGCTCCACACTGAGTGAACTTTGATGGGCGGGAGTGTGGAGTCCCAGCTTTGTGTGCGTCCAAGGTTCAGTGGAAGGAGCAGTGCTTGTCCTGCTACCCATGTGGCAGAGCTGTCAGATATCTGCTTGGGGATGGGTTTGAGGTGATTAGTCTCAGTTGCTGCCCATCATGTGTCTGGAGAAAAAGCAGCACCATGAGGAGAGCCCCTCCATGGCTCCTAATGCCCTGGTCAAGGTGCAAGGTAGAGAGTGGAAGGGGCAGGCAGGGGACTAGGCAATAGGTGATGACAGCCCAGGCTACATTATGATATTAACATGGCTGCTGTATTTCAGTCCAAGCAGACAGTATGGGCTATTTCCCCCACCCTGTTCTCTGAAGTTCTAAGCAGATAAATTTATCCCTGTCAGAGAGAAGAGGCTGCTTTCCTGCCCCAGCTTGGCGGAGGTGTCCCTATGTGCCTCTGCAGCACTCTCTGCACTCACCCCTTCATGCTGAAGGTGTTCCTCCAAAGACCCTTCTGTTCCTGGCTCCATTCAGATCCAGATCTGAAATCTCAATGTATTTTCATTATCTCACTGTAAGGATTCTTTCTTTGTTCATCTCAAATTCCCAAAGCTGTCAGCGAGAGATCTGGGTCAGCAAAGATCCTGGAACAGAGAACAAAGCTGTAATAAACCTGAAGTTCAAGCACACTTGTTTATCCTCTTCTGGTGGTGCCTATGAAGTGGTTTTAGAAGGTTGTTGCTGAGCTCTCATTTATTTCCTTGCAGACTCGTTTGTTGTTAGCCTCTGCTTTGCTGGGAAATCGTGGCCCTTGACTGGCACTGCTCATGGAAATGATCCAGAATTGTTACTGTTATTCTGGAGGTGCAGGGTTGTGATGGGGAGGAGACAGTTCAGCTGGAGAGAGCTGGTGCAGGTGAGGTGCCTTAGGTGGTAGATGTGGTGGCTGAACATGTGATGCCCTGGCTTCATTCACTTGTGTGGTACTTGGCACTGCCCAGAAAGGCCAGTCCTCCCCAAACCATGCTGTGTGGCCTAACATGAGTACAGCATCTGTGTTTGGAGATCCTGTGGAAATACGGCCTGGGATTTAGCAGCACAGCTCGGTGAGGCCTCCAGATGTGGGGTCAGCGTGGCATGTTTGAATTCAGTCAGCCTAGCAGCACATAGGATGCAAACTGTATCCTGTTGACCCCAGAGGCTGTAGCTTGGCTGAGCAGTTTGACAGAACTTGAACCCACTACCTTGCCCTTGGCACCCTGATTGTTTCTGCAGAGCTGTGTCAGAATGAGGAGGAACATTGCTGCAGGAAAGCAGTTCTTGGTCTGTTACTTAAGATGCAGCACAATTATCTAAGTCTGCCTTCTTCTCGAGGTGGTGTGGGCACTGAAATTCGATCCAAACACACCCCCGATGCAAAGCCTGCCCTGTGGGCTTCCAGTCCTTCATTATTTGCTGAAAAGGGGCAGAGTGACAGAGGGGCTGGTGCCCTGGGAGAAGCATGAGTGTGCTCCTTTCAGTTCTGTGAGGATTGTGAGGAGGCTTCAGCAGGGAAGACTACGTGATTGCAAAATAACCCCCTTCAGAGTGAACACACCTGTACTGGTCACACTGTGCCTGGGGTTTAAGTGCAAACCTTTTTTATATCTGAAACATGTTCAGCTCCAGGATATCAAAGATCATTTGAACCCTTAGCTAAGCAACCCGTCAGAGAAAAGCCTTTGAATCAAGAAAACAATCTCCTTTCCTGCAGAGGTGGAAGCAAGCACAAAGATGGGAAGTGAGTTCTCTGAGGTCATGCAATTGCCAAACTTGTAGTCATGCATATGTGTTTCTTCCAGACTTTAAAGAGAAATGTGGGGGGTTGTGCACTTTCATGAGCAGGATTTGAAACGTTGGCTGTTTCTGTAGAAGTATTGATTCTTTGGGGCACTCTAAGTGATGCTTAGATATGTAATAGTTATTTCCTGCTCTGAAATCTGTTACTGTGCTTGGGGGATCTTTAACTGCATTTATTTGGCAGGCCAACACCTTGGATACATTTTCAGTAACTTCAATTTTTTTTCAGATTTGGTTGACATTGAGTTAGGCTCAAGGTCTGGATCACTCTGGTGAGTGCAGCTGTTCATCGTGACAGTGGTGAGATCTCTCTGTGTTAGTTAGGGGTGATTTAAACATTAATCTTTGTTTAATATTAAATACTTTATCCAACATGTGCATTAGCTGCTCAGGTCTAGATTTTCTGTCTCTTTTTTTTTTAATTGTGACAGAAAAATGATGATGCAGATTTGATACTGCAGTGCTGAAACTCTGAGCAGTCCAGTGAGAGCAAGCTGAGGAGGTGTACACCAAAGAGGCACTGCTGCTTTCAAGCCAGTCCCCAAAGAAAGATATGCTGTGGGGTTTGTACCATTTTATTAATTCCAGCCACCTTAGGCCAGAGGTTTGGAGCTCAATTGTGAGGAGGCTGGAGCAGCACTGGCACAAGCAATACACTCACTGGTGGTTCTGCACCAGCAAATCTTGATATTTCTTGCTTTGAAGAGTCCCCCAGGAGCTTGTTATTGCTCTGCAGCTCAGTCCTGAACGTTCTTTATTCGTGCAAATAATTTAGAATGAGTAAATCAGCATCTTGTAGAAAGTTTTGGTAGTGGAGCATTACAAAGAGCAGTTGATCAAGCCCAGGGTTTGTAATCATGGGTGTGGAATATGATGCTGGCTGGTTTTCTCACGAGGGACAAAACAGCTTCACACTATACCTTGGGTAGATTTCTGTTTGCCTGGGACATAGAAAACAGAGAAATAAAACTTCCTGTAGCCAGGGTACCCAGAAGCGAGGCAGTACACGAGGAGTAGGGCCAGCGTGTGTGAGATACGAGAGGAGAGAGCTGATGAGGGTGGTGAAGGACTCCGAAGCCCTGTCGTGTTTCATCCTTCTACCATCAGAGGCAGCTGTGAGAGGGGCAGTACTGCTCAAATGTGACTCGTGTTGGAGAACAAGAAGTGCGGGGAGCACAGAAAGGTCATGGCTCGCAGCTGCAGGGCTGGAAACAAGGGCTGGCTGTACAGTCACCACAGGCTGTCATCTGGGTCTGAGTCTCGTTGGTCAAAATCTCAACTGTTTATCAACTTATCATTGTGGCAGCACTCACTGTCCTCTCGGCCATGCCTCTGGCTAAAGCTCTGGCTTGCCTGGGAGCAGAGACACAGGTCAGAGCCTGACTGTGGTGAGGGTGGGCACCATCCCCTGGTGCAGCCCTACTCCACCCTGTCACAGATACAGACAACCCATGGTCCCCACTGTCCCCCGAGGAGGGCAGAGCCTTCTGAAGTTATCCCTGGGCACGGATTGGATGTTAGGAACAAGTTCTTTACCATGAGGTTGGTGGTTGCCCAGAAAGCTAGTTGAGGATCAGGCTTGACAAGCAACCTGACCTGTTGGAGAATGTCCCTGCTCACTGCAGGAGGGTTGGACTAGCTGGCTTTTGGATCCAATCTAGTCCATGGTTCCATGAATCTAGGGGTCGATATTGGGCTGGTGGCAGCCCACCTGGTCCCAGCACAGTGCCAGATGTACACCCGTGGTTTATCAGCTAATCCATTGCTTTAGGAGCACCTTCACCTTTAGCTTATTAAACCCAGTGCTCAGGCTGCCCAGTGCTGGGCTTGTACCTTTTTCTATGGCAGGGTAAGCAGTGAGCACCACTCAGATAACAGGTGCTGTTAGCAAAACTGACCTAAGCACTGTTTTGGTGAGAAAATACACTAATAATGAAACTTGTCTTTAAGCAGACTGATTCTTTCCTGCATAGTTTGGTACCCAGAAGATTCAGGGTCCTTAGAAGACAAAACATGACTTTCCTTCACAATAAAGGATTTAAAAATAATCCCCAGAGTATTTTTATCCATCATTCCTTGGCTCAGAAAGGCTGCCAAAGCACGGAGCCATTCCTGTGCTTAAGTACCACTGGTGGAACTTTTTGTTTTCTCTGATGCCCTTTGGTTTAGAAAAAGAGAAGCTTTCCCTTTTCCCACATTTTCCAGGTTGTGCCCAGGCTTTGCACTGGCACTTTTGGAGGTTCCAGTGCCACAAAGGCCAAGATGTTTAATTGCTTACATTTGAGTTGATTTTAAAGCTTATCACAAAGGCACCTTGAAGTTAGAGGGTTAGGTTTTTAGGGATCTTTAACATGAAAGCCTCAGACAAAGGCACCTAAAAATTAACCTCTCTACCTTAGAGGCATCTCTTGGCTCAGCTTCTGGCCTTGGAATATTTTGTGTGATGCCTGTAAAAATAAAACCAATTCTCTTTTGATAGGCTGCAGACAGTGGATTCCTGTGTGGCTGACCACAAGAAGCAGGTTCAGGTTTTACCTCTGGCTGTTGTAGCTCAGTTGAATAGTTAGTGCAGTGAAGGAAGGTCTGCTTGGGCACTGCTGATATTTAGAGAGATGTTCAGCAGTGATGTTAAATGCCCATAGACCAGTGAGCTGGGGCTGGCTGTCTTATCTGGCCGCACTCAGTGTCTGCATGAGGCTTTGCAGAGCAAACCTTACTCTGGCTGCTGAAGAGCTCAAGAACCACAGTCCAAATCTTTGCCTCGGAGTGAACCTGAAATGCATAATTTTGGTTTGTTCTTCTTGGAGACTTTAGCTTTGTTGTGACCCTTGCACTTAACATCAGGCCGTCAGTTTTGTCCCTGCTGTGCTGAACACAAGTGAGTTTATTTTTCTGATGGTTCTGATTTGAGTTAATCAGGCACCAGCAGTTGGGAGCTTCACTGAAGTCCTGAATTACCCTGGAGTAAACCCCACATCAATTAAATCTGGAGCAGCATTAATGCTACAGAAGAGGATGTGAGTTACAGGTACAATGAGGTTGTGTAACTATGCAGATAGGGTTTGGTGTAACTAATAGTCTATAATTACATGAGGAGAGGCCTTTAGTTTAAGGCTGGTGGTGGAGAACACTGAGTTAAGATTGAGCTTTCTGCAATAATTGCATTTCCTGCTTTAGCTGTTCTTTCATTTCTCTCTCAGTGCCACATCAACCCTTGCTTTTTAATGAGGACCATCAGCCTTGCTCTAATCTCTGCTCTCGTGTTTATCAGAACCTGTGAACCTGTGCCATGTGCAGGAACCCAAACACCTGGTCTGGACCTTCCATAGCATGCAGTGAGGTTAATTTTGGGTGGCTGTGCACAAATGGATTGTTGCTGGGGGAAAAGAGGCAAATTCCTGTCCAAAGTCCTCGACATAAGGGCAAAAGGAAGCACGGTGTGTGAGAACTGTTTCACATCATCCTGAGCTCAAGGTCTTGTTTTTGTCACATGTGTTTCTCTCCATCCCTGTTCACCCACAGGGTGTAGAAACTGAGGCTGAGGGAAGACCTTGCTTTCTACAACTCTCTGAAAGGAGGCTGGAGCTAGGTGTGGATTGGTTTCTTCTCCCAAGTAACAGGGAATGAGATGAGAGGAAATGGCCTCAGGTTGCCCCAGGGGAGGTTTAGGTGGGACATCAGAGGAAAATTCTTCATCGAAAGGGTTGTCAGAGACTGGAACAGGCTGTCCAGGGAGATGGTTGAATCCTTATCCCTGGAGGCATTTAAAAGAGGTAGAGACGTGGTGCTGAGGGCCATGGGTTAGCACCAGCCTTGGTACAGAAGGGTTGGACAAGATGATTTTAAAGGTCTTTCACAACCCAAATGGTTCTGTGATCCTATCATTCCCCCATGCTGCCCAGCCCCTATGCAGTGCCAGCTGTGAGGAGTAGATATGCTGCAGCTGGAGGGCAGGGAGAGCCTCTGGCACGGCTCTGGACTTCTCAGCCCGAGAGGTGATGGACCTTGCCCTGAGTGGATCTGGTGGGGAGCTCCGGGATGCCCAGTGCGGTGGTACCTGGCAGAGCTGGGGGCTGTGCCAGCTGAGAGGGGGTCACAGACCCGGTTAGGGACACCAGCGGTGTCCGGGCCCTGTGGCACGGACAGCCCTGCTCTCCCAGCTCGTGGTGCCGCTGTCACCGAGACGCGTGTCTGTAGGGACCGTCGGTAGAACTGTCCCCAGGACTGTGCTCAGCGCTGTCGGTAGGCATTGTCCTCATAGTGATGCCGGGCGAGACTCGCGGCTTTCGGACCCGTTCCGGCACTGCCAGGGGCTGGAGTTCTGCCAGGCAGGACGAGTTCCGCCAGGCAACGCCGAGGGCCGGTCGTCCAGCCCCAGATCGCCCTGAGTCCTGCCCCTGTCCCTGCTGCTTCTGCCCGTGCCTAGCTGGCGCTGCCCAGCCTCGGGCTCAGCCGTCGCCACCTGCCCCGTTCGGCCCTCCTCGCTCCGCCGCGCTCCGCCCGCCGCAA
This sequence comes from Pogoniulus pusillus, assembly GCF_015220805.1. Lineage (NCBI taxonomy): Eukaryota > Metazoa > Chordata > Aves > Piciformes > Lybiidae > Pogoniulus > Pogoniulus pusillus. The sequence goes on along the minus strand of NC_087285.1, from coordinate 11,159,779 downwards.
CTCCCGGCGGCTGCCGCGCGGGGGCGCTGTCTGCCAGCGGAGCTGCCGGCGCGTCTCGGGGTGCGCTGAGCGGTTTGGGCGGCACCCTCGGGGAATCTCCTCGCCGCTCCGGGGCACGGCTGGCTCCGCCAGCCCGCCCGCCAGGGATGCTTGCTCGGTGCCGCTCGGCCTTTGCCAGTAGCTTCAGGCTAGCCAGGCCGCTGCTACCCCCGCGGAGGAGACCCGAGCGCGGCGTGGGGGATGAGGATGCCACTGGCAGGAGGGTCGCTTGGTGCTTGCGGCGGGCCAGCCTCGGACGGAGCCAGGGACAGGACCAGGGCCGGCTCCGAGCAAAGCACGGCGAACACTCGCTCCGTGAGGATCTCGGCAGGGCTCCGGGGTCGGTAAACGTGACCTCGGCCGAGCTCTCCGCTGTTTCAGAACCCGCCGCCGCTGTCGGGTGCTGCCCAGCCTGGCGAGGGCAGCCACACCGGTGAGTGGCACCAACCAGCGGTGCTGCGGCGGTCCCCGGTGGAACCTCGCTCCTGCCCTTGCGTACCCTCACGGCAGCAGCATCGTTCGTTAAAGAAATGTCACTGGGGGGGCTGTCAGCAACACTTGAGATTGTGGGTGTGCATCCTGCGGTCAGAGGACTTGGAAGACGATTTTCCTTCTTTCCCGGACTGGTTTGGGAAGTTGCTCCCCATCCCTCCGAGCTGCATTGCCCCCCGCCGCTGCAACCATCGCACTCCTGGTACTAGGCTTCCTGTGAGCTGCACATCAAACCTGCTCCAGCAAAGACAGAGCACGTTTGCAGCATGTTTCCAGGGCTCTAGAGATGTTTCTGTTGTGTGACTGCTCTTCACTTAGTACAGATGGGTTCAGCTGTGCTTTCCAGTGTTCCCATGTCATCTATATTTAGTTAGTGCTTAAATCAGCACAAAAGTACCTTCTGTCATCCCTCCCGCCCTGAAGAGACCTGATTGAGGTTGCAGGGTTGCACAGCTAGAGATGTTTCTGAGTGGGAGAGAGGGAGAGCATCTGGCTGGGAGCCTGAGCTCTGGCGTGGGGCCTGGCTCCAAGTGCTTTCAAGCACTTTGGAAGAAGGCAGGATGGTGAACATGGTCAAGGTGACCTACCTGTAAGGGAAAGCAGGGAAATTGCATCTACTTCTGGACAGGTTTGCCCGGGGTCAATGGGATTGCTAATCCCAGGGCAGTAAGGCTGTGTTCCCCAACAGCACCAGCTGCATTTGGCACATGCCAGAGGCACAGCTTAGTGCCTCTAATCAAACCTAGAGATATGTTTAGCTGCTGCCCTGGGCTGCCAGACCCCAATGGTCAGTAGGCAGAGGTAGCCCAGGAGTGTCACAAGCCACTGCACTGGCAGATGGCATGAAGGGTCACAGCTCTCCTTCCATCAGCTCAGCGGGAGTGTTCACAGAAGCAGCATCCTGAGGTCTAGCCTTTTTCTTCTCTGCAGGCAGCTTTGCTGAAGCCAGCTCACCAGGCAGGTCCCAGAAATTCCTGAAATGGTTTGATGTGACTGTGAAGCTGTGGAGGGCTAATTGCCACGCACAGGATCCTGTTCTGCCCTGAAAGCCTTGTGTTACACCAGTGACTGTTCAACAGCAAGCAGTGAATCCTGCTTGATACTATACTCCAAGCAGTGTTCTAATGTGGATTTTGAAAGCAGCCCAGGCTGTCATAGGCAGATCATGCTATATTTGGGAGATAAATGTGCTATCAGCTTTGTAAAGCCATATGGTGGATTTATTCACAATCAGCAGTTCCTTTCAAACCCAAGTTCGTGGCATTTAGTGATACATTTCCAGTATACAGCTCAGCACTCTTTGCTTCTTTTTCCTTTTCCAGCAGATGATTTGAGAGCGGTCAGCTGGCTGCTGTTGTAGGCCACCTCTTGTCTGGGCAACGCCTATTCAGCACTATAATTAATCACTTACATGAAGGGGTTCTTGCAGAGTCCTGTGTTCTTCATCATCGGTTTTTGTCTCTGCCTGGACTCGTTTCTGGAGCTGCTGGCTGCTTTTGTTCCTTTCTGTGCAGTGTGGCACAACAGTGTGACTTTTTGGCTGGGTTTCCTCTGGAAATGGGTTTGTAAGGTCACGCTCGGGGCATGTGTCAGTGTGGCAGCCAGATCTGCCTTCCTCCAGTGCTCCTGGCACTTGCTTCTGCTTCACCACATCTAGCCAGGGTCTGGGGGTCTTGGAGGTTTGAAGTCTGTGGGAATGTGGGCAGAGGGAGAGTCTCTTGGCCATCTGGAGATGGTGAGTCTTGGAGCTTGTCACAGCCGTGGACCGAGTGCTTGGTTACTGCTTACCAGTGTTCTAGGCTTAGAGTGTCTGAAGGAGCAGAGAACTTGATGGAGGTTATTTAAAAATAAAAGAAATGTAAAAAATCTGTTACAGAGTCAGGCACAGGACTTACATTTCCTGATTTCTTGTTATTACTGATCTTGTTTCCATTGTAACTGGGGAGGATACCTTTAGTTTTTGCAGAGGAAGCAATGTCATCAGAACTAGAAGTCACATCCAGTAGTGCTGCAGCTCACAGCAATGCTGATGCCCTTTACTTCAGCACTCCCTGAGCTTCATTTAGCACTATGACGGGGTTGGACAGTTCAAAAGGCACTGCTGAGAGGTTGTGTCCTCCAGATGCTTCCATAGGAGATCCTGGCCCTGTGGGGCTGTGGTCTCCTCTGGAAGAGGTTTGCAAGGATACCGGTCACCTCCTAGGGCAGCCACATACAATGAACGCATAATAAATGTTCAGGTTTTGCCTGGACTCCTCTAAGTGTCTCCCTTCTCTCCCTTCTGCATTTCTGTTGCTCTGAGGCCAAGATGCTGCCAGCTTCTCGGGCTGTGAAATCCCGAGGACCTTGGTACTCCAGTGTCATTGGAAGCCTGGCTTTAAACCCTAAGCTATCCAGTGAGGAAGGACTTACTGCAGTGGATGTCTGTAGGGATTCCATCTCTCGGTCTGGGCTGGCTCAGCTAAGAGCCCAGCAATGATCCCCAGGCATTGGGAAGGAGTGAGCTGAAAGCTTTTCTCCAAGAGAGGTGTCTGTGAGGCAGAGCTCAATTTGGAGCTCTCTTTCCTCCTTGGAGCTGTGGGCCATCCAGCATGCCCACGCAGACAGGCAGGCACGTGTGTGCAGATCCTCGACTGACACCAGTGTGCACGCTGGTGTTATTTCTCAGTAATCTGGTTTCTTAGTAACAGTCCTGAAGTGGAAATTTCAAAACAAAACCAGTGCATTCAAAAGCAGAAGCTGGTGAGGAGGCTTCTCTTTTATTTTTGCCTTGATTCTGACTTTCAATTCAATGTTCTTCAGCTGCAGTGAGTGAGCAAGTCGCAAGCAGATGGCAACAAACCCACCACTCTAACCCACGATGAAAGCCTACCCAACATGCATTTTTTGACTCACTGCCACATAGCTGCATGTTATTCTCTTGAAAAAAACTTAATTGACCTAATGGCAGTTTAGGCTTCTCTCTATCCCTGGTGTTAATCTCAGGTCATAGCTGATAAAATAATTGGAGAATCCAACTGATTAGAAACGGGAGCTGCCTGAGTGAGAGACAAAAGTGTTTGTGCCTGGGGTGACAATGCAGCCATGTGCTTGTTCTTGTCTGTGGTGTTCCTGTGGGCATAGGAATGACTGTTGGCCATTGCTGCCCATGACATCCCCAGGAGGGGGCCTGGAGGTGCTCCTGAGGGACCCCTAGCCTGAGTGGAGGCTCTAGGAGCTCTGCAGTGTGATGGGAGAGGGCCAGGAGTCACCCAAAGTGCTCATTTTTAGGAATGCATGATGGCAGTGACAGCCTCTGGTGCATGAGCGACACCTGAGGGTGCCTGGTACAGAGCAAGGAGAGAGGCTTGGCCCTGCTTGAGGTTGAGCAGAGGCTGCCCAGACCTATGGCATGGCCCCAGGGGGTCCTGTGCCTTCCCTGTCTGCTCACTGAGGAGGTAAACAGCTCTTCATCTTCTTCTGGGGTGCTGTTTCCTGAATGTGAATGTGCTAGTTTGAAGCAAGCTGGAATGTTTTGGTAACAGAACTAGATAACGGGCAGTGAAATGAAAAACAATTGTGTCTACTTCTCTCACAGTCACGCTGAGAACTTTGGGAAGAAGAAAGACTTTTTCTCCATTTTGTTTCTCACTCTTGCTTTTGCCTTAGACCTGGTCACATCTCATTAACCCTGCTCCTACTAACCTTGCTCCCTAACCTCTTGGCTGCACCTCTCTTCTTCCTGAGGACTGGGGTAAGGTTGAGAGGGACGGGGGGAGGTGTTGGGGTGGTTTGAGAGCCCCTCCTGGGAACTTAGGTTTCTGGGAGGGGAGTTGTGCTTTTGTATTGTTTATCCTTTGTATATTTCTGTATATAACTGTATATAACTGTATATATTGTAAATAGCTGCTTGTAAATTCTGCTAGCTGTAAATAAATTGCTTCATCTATATTCCCAGGGTCCATCTGAGTTAGCTGGGGCAAATACAAAGTGTGGGAGGGGCGGGGTAAACCCCAAACCATCACATTTTTTAATTGGCGCCCAACGTGGGGCTAGATATTTCAGTGAGTGGAAATTAGCTCTGGGAATTAAGATGAAGCTAATCAAGCAGCTATTGTACTTGGTGGGGATTGCTGTGTGGCCTGTTTTCTGTTTTTTTGTGTACAACTGGATCAAAGATCAAATTGGTTATTTCTTGCTTCATGTAGTTTTTAAGAAGGCTAAAGTTAAGCTTTCAGATATGTTCTGGAGCTGGGGTGATTTTATTCTTGGTTATGCTGGTTTTAATATCTCTGAGAATATTACCAAGGATATTACAGGAGCTCTGGTCAATAATGTGACAATCAATGGAAATTCTGCTTTAAATATGGCTCTAATGAGAGTTATTCAGCCTAAGACAGGAATTCCAACTGTTTGCATAGGTACATGCTCGTGTAAAACTGTTTTTCTTCTCACAATTTTTAATATTTGCCTCATGATTTTAATATTCATATTAATTTTGGCATTATTGGTGAAAAATTCAAAACCAGTTTCTGTAAGAGCTAGGAAAAATTCTGTGTCTCAGAAGCAGTCTCTTTCACAGCAAAACAAGGGAACACAGTCATCGGCTTCCCCCTTGCCAGCCTCTGCCCCTCCTTCTCCAAGTGCTGGGAACACAGCCAATGTTCCCACCGCTAACGTAAACAATGATAACAAAAACAAAAACAAAAACGGGCAGAATTCGGTAGGAGCCTCAGGAGGACAGGCAGGTACCCAAAATCAGAATGTTCCTAGCAACAATCAAAACACGTCAGGGTTGGCAGGCATCCCAGGAGGACAGGCAAATAATCCCACTAATGCTAATACTACTACTAGTGCTGGTAACGCTAGCCCAGTCAGTCCAAATCCTAATAACACCAGCTCAGCCAATTCAAACCCCAAGCCAGCAGACCAGAACCAAAATCCTCCTGTTAAAAGCAAGGCAGATTTGAACTCACAAGCTCCAGTTCAGACCCCTAAGGATACAAATGCTCCAAGTCAGACCTCCAATAATTCAAATGCTCCAAGTCAGACTCCTAAAGATTCAAATCCTCCAGCAGACACATCCAAGTCTGTTGCTGCTCAGGCCCTTCTAGCACCTGCTAAGGCAAAAGCTAAAACAAAGAGTGGTTCGCAGGAGGATGTAAGACAGGGGACCTCTGGTGATCAGCAAGAAGAGGAGGATGAGACAGTTAGTCTGCGAGACCTTGTAGATGTGCTGAGACAACAATACTCAAGTGACAGGAGCACTGGGAGGTTAGCTGCCAGGAGAGAGGATGGTTCCCATGAGTTTAGGAATGCTATGAGGAAGGTTCTGTTAGGCTCGGCACCACCAGAACAACAGGAAGAGGAGGAGGAAGATGACATCCAAGGCTCAAAGGATCCACTCAGAGAGGTCAGGGAAGTTAGGAAGGAATACACAAGGGAATCAGGTGAGCCAATCTTAAGCTGGTTAGTGAGATGCCGTGGCATTGGTGCTAATGCTCTGTAGGTAGGAGACAAGTCTGCCAAGCAGCTGGGACCACTCACTAAGGAGAGTGGAGTGGACAAACACCTAGCAAGTCCTCTTGGTAGGGTTAGCTTGTGGACACGCCTTCTGTTGGCTGTGGCTATGAGATATCCTTCCCGAGATGATTTGCCATGGGCTGCCAAGAAGTGGAACACCGTTGAGCAGGGAATTAAGCTTCTGAAGGAGTTTGCTGTGAAGGAAGTGCTTTATGGAGATCATGGCACTCATGAGCCTGACGATATTCCTTTGGGAACAGGTCTCATGAAGAAGCTTATTAAGCTTGCTCCTTCATCCTATGCTAACATCTTGGCCAGTAAGTTTCTAGCAAGGAGTGATAATGGAAGATCCTTCACTGTTGGTGAATTCACTGACCAGCTCAGGCAGATTGAGGACAGCTGGTCACATTCTGGTATAATCTGTGCCATAAAGACTATGACTACAGAGCTTAAAGATGGTTTTCAGGAGAGCATGAAAGAACTGAAGGAGGACCTTAAAACCTCAATTTCCAATCTGGTAAAGGATACCATTCCTGCATCATCTGAATGGGTGCATGTTTCTGCAGTCAGGAACAGACGCCCACCTCCTGCAAGGCAATTCCAGCCCAGGAGGAGACAAATTCCACCCAGACAGCAGCAATCACGTGCGTCACTGTGGATACTTCTGCGTGACACATATGGTGAGAACATGAACAAATGGGATGGTAAACCTACTTCAGCTCTTTCAAAGAGGGTCAGGGAACTGCAGAGTGGCAGAAACAGAGGCAATAATGCTAGGAAAGTAGCTGTCACTTCTTCAGCTCCCGAGAGCAGCTGCAATTGTTCCAACAGTTGCAGTTCCTCTCACAATAACACCAATCATTGTGTACACCCCATATGCCATGTTCAGCATTAGGGGTGCCCTGCCTCCAGCCAGGAGGAGGAAAGGGATAGTGGAGAGAACCGAATCTATTGGAATGTATTCATTAGGTGGCCTGGCAGTTCAAGAGTTCGGAAATACAGGGCTTTAGTTGACACAGGTGCTCAGTGTACTTTATTGCCATCTAATTGTAAAGGGACAGAGTCCATTTCTATCTTTGGAATCACTGGTGGATCTCAAGAGTTAACTAAGATACAAGCTGAGATCAGTTTAACTGGTAAAGAGTGGAAGACACATACTATTGTAACTGGTCCTGATGCGCCTTGCATTTTGGGAATTGACTTTTTGAGACAAGGTTGTTTCAAAGATCCTAAGGGTCATAAATGGGCTTTTGGAATAGCATCTGTAGAGATTGAGGATGATAAATTGAAATTGTCTGTTAGACCTGAACTTTCTGATGAATCTGCAGTTGTGGGACATCATGACATAGAGGACCTGGAAGTGCCAATTGCAACTCAAACTGTTCATCATAGGCAGTACAGAACTAACCGTGACTCTTTGTTGCCCATTCATCAGCTGATTCGTCAATTGGAGAGTCAGGCTGTCATCGAGAAAGCTCATTCACCTTTCAACAGTCCCATCTGGCCTGTGCGCAAACCTACGGGCGACTGGAGACTGACAGTTGACTTTCGTGCCCTCAACGAGGTGACGCCACCCATGAGTGCAGCTGTGCCGGACATGCTGGAACTCCAGTACGAGCTGGAATCGAAGGAGGCTAAATGGTATGCAACCATAGACATTGCTAATGCTTTCTTCTCTATTCCCATAGCAAAGGAGTGCAGGCCTCAGTTTGCATTCACCTGGAGAGGAATCCAGTACCAGTTCAACCGTTTGCCTCAGGGGTGGAAACACAGCTCAACCATCTGTCACTCAGTCATCCACAATGCACTGGAGAAAGGTAAAGCTCCAGAGCACATCCAGTACATCGATGACATCATTGTGTGGGGCCAAACTGCTGAGGAAGTCTTCGAGAAAGGTAACAAAATCATTGACATTCTGTTGCAAGCAGGTTTTGCCATTAAGAGAGACAAGGTCAAAGGACCTGCCAAAGAAATTCAGTTTCTGGGAGTGCGGTGGCAGGATGGTCGACGTTACATTCCTCAGGATGTGATCAACAAAGTCTCTACCATGGCAGTTCCCACCAGTAAGAAGGACACACTTTCTTTTCTTGGTGTGGTGGGATTTTGGAGACTACACATTCCTGGTTTCAGTCAGATTGTCAAACCTCTGCATGATGTGACTCGTAAGAGAAACAATTTCGAGTGGGGACCTGAACAACAAGCAGCCTTTGATCAAATCAAGCGAGAAGTAGTCCATGCAGTGGGCTTGGGTCCTGTGAGATCTGGTCCGGACATTAAGAACATTCTGTACACGGCTGCCAGTGACAATGGTCCAACTTGGAGTCTTTGGCAGAGAGCTCCAAATGAGACACGTGGTCGTCCACTTGGTTTCTGGGGACGTTGTTACAGAGGTTCAGAGACAAATTACACTGCAACTGAGAAAGAGATTCTAGCAGCCTATGAGGGAGTGAAAGCAGCTTCTGAAGTGATTGGAACTGAGTCACAATTGCTTTTAGCTCCTAGACTGCCAGTTCTTAACTGGATGTTCAAGGGCAAAGGTTCATCACCACATCATGCCACAGATGCAACCTGGTCTAAATGGATGGCTTTGATAACCCAACGAGCACGAATGGGTAATCTTGACCGACCTGGTCTGGTGGAGGTGATCACCAACTGGCCGGAAGGCACAGACTGTTCCAAACCTCCAGAGGAGAAAATAACTCGTGCTGAGGAAGCTCCTCCCTATGGTGATCTCTCTGATCAGGAGAAGAACTATGCTTTGTTCACAGATGGTTCCTGTCGTCTTGTTGGGAACAAACGAATATGGAAGTCAGCGGTTTGGAGTCCAACCAGGAGAGTTACCGAAACGAAAGATGGCGAAGGAGAATCCAGTCAGTTCGCTGAGGTAAAAGCTGTTCAACTTGCTCTTGATGTGGCTGAACGTGAGAATTGGCCTATCCTTTACCTCTACACCGACTCGTGGATGGTAGCCAATGCTCTGTGGGGTTGGCTGAAGGACTGGAAGAAGAATGGTTGGCAGAGGAAAGGAAAGCCTATTTGGTGTGCTGATCTATGGCAGGACATTGATGCACGGCTGGAGAAAACTCCAGTGAAGGTGCGGCACGTAGATGCACACATGCCTAAGAGCAGAGCCACTGAGGAGCATCAACACAACCAGAAGGCAGACCAAGCTGCTAAGATTGCTCAAGCTGATACCAACTCTGATCTTGACATTGACCTTGATTGGAAACACCGAGGTGAGCTGTTCTTAGCTCGGTGGGCCCATGATTCATCTGGACATCAAGGCAGAGATGGAACATACCGATGGGCTCGTGATAGGTCAATTGACTTGTCCATGGACGCTATCACCCAAGTCATCTATGACTGTGACATTTGTGCTGCTATTAAGCAGGCTAAGCGAATCAAGCCCTTATGGTATGGTGAGAGATGGTCAAAGTACAAGTATGGTGAAGCCTGGCAGATTGACTACATCACTTTACCTCGATCTCGTTCTGGCAAGCAGTATGTGCTAACAATGGTAGAAGCCAGCACTGGATGGTTGGAAACCTATCCAGTTCCGCATGCTACTGCACGTAACACCATTGTTGGTTTGGAGAGACAGATCTTGTGGAGACATGGAACTCCAGAAAGAATTGAGTCAGACAATGGTACTCATTTCAAGAATAATCTTGTGAAAAACTGGGCCAAAGAGCATGGTATTGAATGGATCTATCACATACCCTACTATGCACCAGCTTCAGGGAAGATTGAGCGCTACAACAGTTTGCTGAAAACCACCCTAAAAGCCATGGGGGGTGGAACTCTGAAAAACTGGGACAAACATTTAGCACACGCTACTTGGTTGGTAAATAGTAGAGGTTCAGTAAACAGAGCAGGACCTGCACAATCAGATTTGGTCCAAACAGTAGACGGTGATAAAGTTCCTGTTGTACATGAGAAGAATCTGTTAGGGAAAACTGTTTGGGTATTTTCTCCTTCGGGCGAAGGGAAACCTGTCCGAGGGGTGGTTTCTGCTGAAGGTCCTGGTCATACATACTGGGTAATGCAGGAGAATGGTGAAATCCAGTGTATTCCACAGAGAAATCTAACCTTAGCTGAGAGAGTTTAAATTCAAGCTGTTAGGAGTTTTCTGTTCTAGGTAACATCGGCGCCCAACACTGAGAGAATCTACGATAGAATCTACAGTACGTGAGCACGAACCCAACGTCACCTGGGAGTCCCTGTTCTGAGCTTTTGAATCACCTACATCTGATTGAAGTGTGAACTGAACTTGTATATATTGTTTTATTGTAAATATTGGTTTAGATTAGAGTAGATAATTCTCAGCGATACTCTGAGCGAAGTAGACAGGGGTGGATTGTGCTAGTTTGAAGCAAGCTGGAATGTTTTGGTAACAGAACTAGATAACGGGCAGTGAAATGAAAAACAATTGTGTCTACTTCTCTCACAGTCACGCTGAGAACTTTGGGAAGAAGAAAGACTTTTTCTCCATTTTGTTTCTCACTCTTGCTTTTGCCTTAGACCTGGTCACATCTCATTAACCCTGCTCCTACTAACCTTGCTCCCTAACCTCTTGGCTGCACCTCTCTTCTTCCTGAGGACTGGGGTAAGGTTGAGAGGGACGGGGGGAGGTGTTGGGGTGGTTTGAGAGCCCCTCCTGGGAACTTAGGTTTCTGGGAGGGGAGTTGTGCTTTTGTATTGTTTATCCTTTGTATATTTCTGTATATAACTGTATATAACTGTATATATTGTAAATAGCTGCTTGTAAATTCTGCTAGCTGTAAATAAATTGCTTCATCTATATTCCCAGGGTCCATCTGAGTTAGCTGGGGCAAATACAAAGTGTGGGAGGGGCGGGGTAAACCCCAAACCATCACAGTGAACATACACAGCTACACAGCAGGCACATCGTCTGCAGATAATCCATTTATGGTCCTCCACTCCTTGGGCTGCCCTCAAACCTTCTCATTTTTCTGCTGGCTTTGTGATTTTTCACGGGTGATTGTCCTTGAGAGGAAAGGCATTGCAGGTTTGCTGGGCTTGACATCACTCTCCCTATTGTCTAAACTCAAAAGTGATAAAATTCCCACTGATGAAATTTCACATGTGTGAGGCTGAGGAGACCACAGAGAGGCTTTTTGATAGACTATCATGGCAGTATTTTTCTGGCACAGATTATCTGAAGGCAGGGATAAAGGAACATGTCTGTTATACTCTGGACATTCTGTTCCCTAAATTTAGGTCTCAGAAAATGGAGCACTGGAGCCTCTTTGCCATAGGCTATTGGCAAGAGTTCTGTATGATGGGTCTGAAATAGGCTCTGCAGGGTTATGACTGACTCTTCTCTGCTCAGATGTAGAGTGGAGAGGTAGGGCAAAGGGAGATAAGTGTTGGAGATGCTTGGGACAGGCTGGTGGGCACCCAGAGCTTCAGGTGCAGCACAGGTGGGTGTTGCCCAGGACACTCTGCCAAGGGTGTGGAGTTGCTAATCTGGATGAACTCTGGCTAATGCCACTCCAATACCTTTTTTAATTGGCACAGTTGTTTGGTTCAGGTGAGTAACCTCGGTGAGACTGCAGATCAGTTGGAATCCAGCTTTGCAATCTATTGCATGAAGAATGGGGTGTTCAGTGCTCCCTGCCTCAGCACTGTGCTGTGTCCAGAGAGCACGCTGCTGGTGGGGGGTGCTCATGCTAATGAGTCAATTACTCTCCATGTGCGAGTGTTTCCTCCCTTGAATGTTCTGAAATCATTCGAAAACATGACTGGAATTACATCAGTTTTGTTTATTAAATTGGATTAAAGCAAGTGGATTCCCATGTGGACAGGGGCAATTGGATTTGGTGCTACTTTGCATGTTGTTCCAGTCTCGTTGTGCTGGGGATGGTTCAGGAAGTAATTCTCTTTCAAAGGGCAGGAAAATGGTAACGATGACATTGTCACATTTCAGTGTGCTTCTACACAGTGTCACACTGACCTCATTGCTTGTGCTGTTGCTGCGGGGTGTGTAGGAGAGGCTTTTGGGAGGGCAGGTCGGTGTGTGGGCACAGACACACTGATGTTCCTGTGTGACCCACCTGCTGGCCTGGGCTGCTGCTGGAGCCACGGCTTGGTGGGGCCGGGAGGTTTCCTTCCCTTAGGCATTTTATAATCCGTTTAACATAACACAGTCATTTGTCTTGTTTGCTGACTACTTAACAGATGGATTTGTGGTGTTTGCAATTACTACATGAGCATTAATAAGACATGATCTCTTTTATTAATTAACAGTTTCCCAGGTTTGTTTTTCCAAATGACATGAGGTAGATTATATCTAAAGACTGGGGACACACAAACAGTGGCTTTGTGGTGCCAGTGCTTTGAGAATCGTGCAAACTTTTATGGCTCCCCATGGCATCTTTTTTCATTCTCTCTGTGCTGTACTTCATAGTCATTGTCCACAGCACCACTGGGTTTGTGTTTTATAAAGGCTAAATGTAAGGAGAGCACAGACCTGGCTGCTATCTGAAGCCATTCTCTATGTTTATCCTGCCTATGTGTGTTGTTCCATCCCAATTATATCCCTGCATCATTCTCACATCCCATCGTTCCTCCTGGAGATTTCCAGAAGTGGAAATTGATATAAATGGGTACAAGGACTTATTATCATACCAGAGAGAGGACTTCTCCAGTGCTGGGATGTGGCAGTATCTGGGAGCTGCTCCTGTGCAGTGGCTGAGGGGAAGAATGGAAAAATGAGTTCTGTTGTCCTGGGTGGTGGCAAGAGTCACCTGGGCAGGGCAGAGCAGGACTTGGCAAGGTTCATCTTCATGGGTGACCCCTGAGTCTCCCATGCTGGGACACTGAAAACAGGTTATTTATGTTTTGTGCCAGCACAGTTGGGCACTGGGGCACGCATGGGAATGGGCACCCCAGCCATTCCCAGCCTCATGGTTCCCTGTGCTACCATCTCCCCTGGAGACACCTGAAGGTTCTGTGCAGCAGGAAGTGCAGTTCCAGGAGCCATTGATGGAATCCCAATGTGGAATCGGAGATGTCTGGAGAGATGAATGCAATGGGATGAGGTGGGAGGGCAGGGATGTGCTGAGGCAGTGTCTGCCCTCATGGCTGTAGCCCCAGCCACCTTGTGAGCCCTTATGGGAACTGGGAACTGAATTTAGAGCCTGTGGCATGGGGAAGGTTGAACTGGGGGAGCACAACACTCCTTGACCCTCAGGTACTGCTCAGGTGCTTCCAACACAGTTTAAGCTGGAAGGTTCCCTTCTCAAGGGCTTTGCTTTGTAGGCTGTTACAACAGAGTGTGTGACTGTATGCAGACACAGGCATGATGTGAGCATAGTGCAGGGTCACCTGCTGATGTGCAGCCCCAGGCACAGCCATCATCCCTGAGCACTCCCGTCCTGGCCTCTGGGCTCATGGCTCCTGGACAGGGGCTGAAGGGCAGCCCCCATGCCATGGCTGCCATCCTGTGAGGCAAGCAAGCTGTGCCTCTGGGGCATGTGTCTACGTGGTCCCAATGGGGCAGGTGAATCAGAGCCTGCTGTGACGACTTCTGGTGATTTTTCCCGTAAGAGTTTCATGCTTAAAATCTGTCCTGAGTTCACCAGAGCATGCAGGAGGCTGGGCTGGCTTTCCAGCTGGATTTCAGGCTCAGCTCATTGCAGTGTACTGCCAAGAGACTGTGTCCTGCTGCCAGGACAGCTGGGAGCCAACACAGTTATCAGGTGCCAGCCTTTCACCCACGGACGGTGTTGCTTTGTGAAGTACCACCAAAAATTCACAGCCCCCTGTGAATGTCGAAGCAGTCAACAAGCAGATCACCACTTACAGGTCGTGTTTTCAGCAATGCAGCCAACAACTGCTTTCTTTAGCCTTACCCAGGTCTGTGCCTTCTGTGAAGCTTCCCTGATCCCAGTACAGGTCCCAAAGGCTGCTTCACCAAACAAGCAGATTCCTTTGCTTTGGGGAATGCAGATGCTCTGCTCATCTAATGCAGAGCACTTTGGGAGGTGTGTCTTGGTATGAACTAGTACATGATTGTCTTCACCAGCTCAATGTAGGCCAACAGGGGAATCCAAGAAACAAACTGTTGACTTCATTTTTCCTTTCTGTGTTCACTAAATTTATTTATTCAGCCTTAGACATCCTGAAATGGTCATCTCATAAACAATGTTCCACTGTCATCTTTGTCCCTTGTATTGCATTTCTCTGCAGCAGACATTGAGCATTAGGGGCAAGAAGCCAGTATTTGTGTGTTGCATGGTGCTGTGTGCTCTCTAGAGAGAGATGCAGTCCCCAGGAGACCTCCTGTGCTGGTGCCCACGCTGGTGTTTCATGATTGCATGCCGAGCCAGCATCAGGCAAACTGTGGCTTTCTGCTGTTAACTTTGGTGGAGTTTGTTACTCCATTAAAACCCCAAAGGGTACATGGGAGCTCAGTGCTGACGGAAGATCTCACCTGCAGCTCTGCTCAGAGTAGCTGTTTTAAAGCAAAATCTCTTTCCTTAGCAAGGACTGGTGCTCAACTGGTTCAGAGGCACTGGTGCTGTAATATGTGGCCTTAATTCTCAGAAGTGGCAAATCCTATTTACTGTGTAAGTATTTAAGCTAATTCTATCTCTGATGTGAAGAGCATGTGACAAACACTTCAGCTCGTAGCCTTGAAAGGACACTCAAGTCTCAGACCCTCATGACATATTCTGTGCCTCACTCCATGTTTGGGGTGTTGGACATGTTCTGCAGTGGATTTAGAAAGAACAGAATTTGTAATAACATAGATGAAATGAGTTTGTTATGGCTGCATCATCTTCAGAGTAAAGGAAGGAGTAACTGCTCACACTTCCCTCCTGGAAATGCTGTGTGGGGCACAGTTGCTGGGTGAGGGCATCAGCTGTGTTGTAGGAGTGACTTGGGAAACAGAAAGATGTCTTGACTTTAGAGGACCTGCTATTTCCAGATGGTTCTGCTGCCACCAGAGAGGATGGGTTTGATGTGGTGCATCCAGAGCTGATGATAACACAACCTGTCCATGCTGCACATGCATGTGCATGGTTACACATAGACACTCTGTCATGTGCAAAATCTGACAGTGCCAGTGCAAGAATGTGTGTGGCTTGCACTGACAGACGTGTCCCACGGGCTCTGTTGTAGCTGTCTGGGTACAGCTAGGGGAGAGCAAAGTGTTGCCTCAGGAAGACCTGGTCAAGGAGCATTGGCTGGAGCTGCTTGAGAAAAGGGCAGGACCAGTGAATGGGCAGAAGGAGGCTGTTTTCAGAGTCTGGAACCAACTGTTAGTGGGGAAAGAGTGAAAGCATGGAAATTTCTGCTGAAGTACCTCTGCACTGATCAGTGTCATTTGTGATGGAAGAGAAGGCACCTGGGGAGCAGGTGTTCCCCGAGCCAGGCTGGGCGTGTGGCTGCACTCGTTACTCGAGCACCGTTAATCGTGCGCAGCTTGTAGCAGTAGCAGGAGCAGCAGGTCGCAGGGGTGAAAGCCAAGTAGATCCATTTATCATTTGACCTTTGGGAGGCAGAAGTCTTTGCCTGCTTTGCCTTCAATGAACTGATTCTTCCCTTTTGTGCCCTGAGGTCCTGACCCTGGTTCTCTGTCATTTGTGAACAAGAGGGCTGCAGTTTGCCTGCTGCTCATGACCTGATGTCCCAATTGTTTTGATCTTGGTCTTCCTGCAGTCATGCTAATTAAGATTCATGTGACTGGGACTTCTTCCCAGACATGGTTTACAGCCTACCCGGCTTGCTTATGTGATTCGTAGGTGAAGATATGAGGAGCAAACTGACTTAACATAGTGGAGTCTGAGTTGACTCTTCTGGTGTGCTGCAGGAGAAACCCAAGGGCATAGTTTCAGAGCATGTCTGGGGGATGTGCAGGAAGCTCAGAAGCCTGGTAATGTGCAGTAGGATTCACAGATGTTCTCTGATGACTATGCAGCAGCCCAGCCCACAGGTGAAGAAGGTAGCCCTGCACAAGGCCTTCAGCAGAATGATGTTCACCTGTGCTGTGGCCACCTCAGTGACATGCTGCTTAGCCCCACAGAAACCTGCACATGGGAGCTTTGCAGCCTCTCATAACCAGTGGAGTGGAAAGTGTTCTGGCTCCTCAGGAGGTGTCAGAGCCTGGAACAGGGCAGACACTGGGGGGCTGGAGAACTGCAGCAGTTACAAGCTGACCTCTGGTGAATGTAATCTGCAAATGGATCCCCACGCAGGGCAGAGAATGCATTCGGTTATTGCACCTGGGCTTTAAAGAGCTGAGGATAAATGGATTTTCTGATGCAGCCCCTATGTGCCATGCATGACAACCAGGTGGCTGCTGGACGTGTGGCAGTGACATGGGGTGCAGAGAAACTTTGCAGGACCTGTGTATGCCTCATTTTAATTCTTGCACACTGGCAGAATATTTTATCTGGTTAGTAAAGGAGGAAGGGCTCAGCACATGTTGGAATGGAAACACAGAGGAGATAGAGCCTGCTGAGAAAGGGAAGGGGCTTCTGGTTTGTGTTTGTGCATCTTAAATGACAGTGCTCAGCGTTTGCAGAGGCTCGTGGGTCAGTCTTGTGACCAGGCTGACCCCTGAGGTCTGAAGTGTGGTAGTGTTGGCTCATTGAAACTCTGCCTTTATTTTACTTCTCTGGAGTGCAGTTGTTTGAGCTCAATGCTCCTGTGTCTCAGCTACACAGCTGCACACCAGCAGGTAGAGGCAATCCTGGGTATAGTAAGGTTTGGGTTGATTTTAACCTTTCTTTTTCTCTTTTCCTGTGGGAAGTCAGTTCCCTTCCTGTCCTTGTGGAGACCACAAGCACCAGGGTGTCAGTTCCCTGCCTAGAGCCAGCAGCAGTTTCTTGAGTTGTGGTGCTGTGTGTGGTCCTGTTCCCTACACTGTAGCATGCACCAGGAGCCAGCAGCCACAAGAAGGTGTTTTAAAGCATGATTTCACTGCTGTGACTCCATTTGTCCTGCAAGAGAGCTTTGGTGAACTCTGCCATGGCATCATGGCCAGATCCTGTGCCACGTCACAGTGGGCAAAGTCAGACCAACCTGTGAGTCTCGTCCACCCCATCCAGAGCAGCATCAGCCACCACCACGGTATATTTGCCTGCTGTCCAGAGATGCCTGATGATTGCAGTGAGGAACTCATGTTCCAGTGATGGCTCTGGGCATGGAGCCTTGGGGCTCATGCCTGGCTGGTGAGTGCTTCTGGCTTGTCACATCAGTAGTGATGCCCGCAGCAGTGAATGGCCCATGGAGTGACGTGATTGACTGACAAATCCCTGAAGGTGTAGACACACATGAATAATGCCAGAGCTCTTCAAGGTGCAGTTTTACACCGCTTCTTGTCAGCCCCTACATGACAGCATGTCAGCCAGTGTGCTGGGCAGGCTGGCAGCTCCTACCCTGGGGCATCACCTTTCCTCAGCAGGTCACAGCATGAGGCACAAAGAGCTTTTCCTGTCTTCTGCTTCTTGTCTGAGAGGATCCACATGTTCCTCCAGAAGGCATGTGGCAATGTGATGGTGCTGTGGAGCACTCAGTCCACAAGCTGTGCATACTGGTTGTACTGGAGTCCCTGAGCCTTCTCCCTCAGAGGTGCTTCCCTGCAGTAGCACCTCCCAGGCAGACAGTGTGATCTCCACAGAACCCTAACGTGGGCTGTAAAATCTTGTAGCCTCCCAATGAGATTCTAATTGCGACTCCAATTAGAAGAATTGCAGCTGCAGCACAGCACTGTCCAGCCCTGCTGTCTGTTTCTCCTGCATCTGTTGGTCCCCCATGGGTGCCAGTAACAGTAAAGCAACCTGCCGTTGGGGCACTGGGCTGTGAGGACAGCTCCTTTGCCGTGACAGAGCTGCGTTCTGCCAAGGCAGGTGCTGAGCTCCGTGGCTCGTATGCGTTGCTCTGGCCCCATACTGTGAAGGGCTCAAGGAATACCAGGTCACTGTGCTTGCAGCTAGGCACAGAGTGCAGAGGTGCCGTGGGGCCTGTGCCCATGTGTGCCCAACTCCCCCGTGGCACCCAGCCAGTCCTCCTGCACAGAGCAAGGGGCTGCTGGTTGGTTTTACCTCTGACCGCAGGCGCAGGAGCTCACGGAAGTGGAGTTGGGAACTCGTCCTCCAGGAATTTCTCCTGTGTCACCAGTGGCTCGGCCAGTGCCAAGGCTCATTTCCTCCCGGACTACGCCAAGACACAAAACTGACCCCAAGACATGTGGTCCCCCACTAGGGCAGCGGTGCGCAGCCGGGAAGGGAGCATCCCCGGGACAGAACCATTCCCCGGGGCAAGGGCAGAGGCAGCGCTGCGCCCCGCCCGTCCGGGATGTGCCGAGCACGACGGGACGGGTGGAGTGCGGCGCTGCACCGGGCCGAGCCCATGCTATACCGAGTCAGGCCGAGCCGAGCCGCTCCGTGCCGAGCCGAGGCGTGCGGTGCCGTATGGGAGGAGCCAACGGGCTCCGCCGCCCCTGCGCCCCCCCCACCGCCGCATTTCGCGGCCGGCCGCCGGAGCAGGGCGCGGGGGGGGATGATGGATCCGCGGCTGCGGCTGCTGACGCCCCGCGCCCGCCAGCCCGCCGTCAATGGAGGAGGACGTTGAGAGCCGCAAGATCAGCGGCAGCTTCCTGCGGGACCACAGCTATGCCACGGAAGGTGAGTGGCAGCCGCTGGGGAGGTAAACCGCCGCCCGCCCGCAGCAGGTTGGGGACGCCCCGCGCCCGTCCCCGGTTTCCCGTCCCCGGGTTCTGCTCACATTCGCTCCGTCCCTCTCTCGCCGCTTTCCCCGCGCCCTGGCCGCGCTGGCAGGGCTGCTGCTGGCCGGGCACCGATTCCCGCTGGGCCGAGTCGGGCAGCCCCGTGGTGGCTTGGCCCGGGTGCAGCGTGGGGGTCCCGGGGGTCCGTGAGAGCTGCGCCCTGCGGCGGACCCGCTCCGGTGACTCAGCAGCGCCGGTGCCTCTGGGTCTCTCCCGCCGGGGCGGGAGCCGATCTTACAGGGCTCCGGGACTCCCGCACCGCTCAGCTGGGCTGATGCTACCGGAGCCGCGGCCGCTGCCGAACCGGAGAACCGGGACCCTACCGCCCGGAGCCTTTTGCCTTCGCTCGGCAGCTGGAGGGAGCCGGGGCTAAGGCCCCCCCAGCCCTGACCCCGGTCGCCGGGGCGGGAGCGGGGCGAGCCCGGGACTCTCTGCTGCAGCTCCTTCCCCGACTGAACAGGGCCAGTGCCCTTCCAGGACCGGGCATTACTGGTGGCTGCTGGTCTCACTGGGAGCGGGAGGCTGCGTTCATGGCCTCGGCGGGAAGTCCGTGGCCGGGGCTGTGCTGGCACCGGGAGGAAGCGGGCGGCTGCCGCTGGCACCTGCGTTACGGGCATCGCTGAACAGCTGTCTCGGGACCGGTTTTCCTGCAAAGCTTCTGCAGGCAGCGACGCCTGTGCGGAGCCGCGCGTTGCAGGGGCGAGGAGATGCCAGGGCTGTGGCCACGGGCAGTGGCACAGCCCGGTCGAGCCGCGGGTGCAGCCCAGCCCGGTTTCCCGTGATGCAGCCGATGTGGCCATGTTCGGCTCATCGCGAAGGGAGCTGCAGCCTGCACATGACGCTGCAGCCTGCCACAAAGAGACGGGCTCCACAGCCGGGTGGGGACGGAGGGGGCCAAGCTACCGCTAGCCGAGGAGCTGGTGACTTCACAGCAGCTCCACCACAACCTGCTTCTGCTCCCTGGCTTCAGGAGGGAAATGCAGCTGCTGTGAGGCAACATCAAACACCACTCCCATCCCTCCCGGCAGCACTGACCCCTTGCGTGGAACTTCAAAACCAAGCTCCACACCAGAGAGTCTGAACAGATTTATTAATAGCTTAATTAGCCGTTGAAGAGGCTTTCCCTTACTGTCTCATCCTCCTAAGGCTCTATAGAGGAAGCCAAGGCAGACCAGGCTTTGGGAATTGTATGACTCTGGCACATAGCTAAAGGAGGATTTATCTTGGCTTAATGTAGTAATGGAAAGCTTTGGATACCTGGTGAGCCACAGAAAATGATCCTCTGTGGGTTCCTATTGCTCGTGTGTGACTGAAATGTAAAGACTGGTGTTAGCAGCCCCCAGGGGCAGAGAGGTGACACCATGGGGCTGGTGGCAGCTGGACAGGGAGGCTACACTTAGCCTCCTACCTATCCATTTGCCAGGGACGTTTCTGAGAGGGATAGCAGAAGGTGGTGCCTCAGGAGAGCAGAGTGGGAAAGATGGGGCTGAACTCATGGGCTTTTCAGGTAGCTGGCTCATATCACCTGCTGCTCTGCTCCATGGAAGGATGACTTTGCCGTTGCTGCATCAGAAAAGGCAGCTGCAGTAGCCAGCAAATGCAAAATGGCTCTGCAGCTGCCCTCTTGTGACCTGCTGGAAACTTGGTTCTTCTGGTCAGAAGGATGGAGGGTTGAGGTGAGTCTGAAGTGATTTCAGCCTGTGGTACCAGGACGGCTGGGGATTTTCCAGCCCAAGGTTTCAGTCATAACATCCAGCCTGTCTAGTAGTCCATGGTGAACTTCCCCAAGCTCTATGCCGGCATCTTCAGAATTACTTTGTGTGTTATACTAGAAACCTGCAGCAAACCTCCCTCCCACAAGTGCTTGTACAGTGGTGGTTCTGTTGCTGTTGTGGGGCTGGAGGAGGTATCTGAGAGTGCTTCGTGGCTCCCTGTGTGCTGAGAGCTCCTTCTCCCCTCGTGGTGTTTAAGACTTCTGATTCTTCATGTGGTTGTTCTGCTGGAGGAAGGCTGAACACACTTTGAAATGGTAGATCTTGCTAGGGTGGGAAAAAAAAATAAGTGTGGTTTTTTTTTTTTTCTACACATGAAAGTAGCATCAGCCTAAACTGATGTGGTTTGCAACTCATCCTCTGCTTAAAACAAGTCCTTCTAGGTGCTATTGGGGAGCTTTGGAAGACTGGCTTTGGAAGTGGAAGTGTCTCTGGGGTGTCAACAGAGGGAACAAATGGGGTTATGTAATTTGGCTTAGTGAAGTGTTGTTGTCACTTAAGTAGGTCTGGTATTTTCATGCAAATGTGGGGCGAGGGTGGCATTTCAGGAGCACGCAGCTGAATGCCTCCTCTGGTGTGGTGGTGCCCGGAATACTGCCAATGGAGGAAGCGCAGCCCCTGTGCTCTCTGTGCTTGGGCTGCCACGGATCGTTGAACTGCTGAGATGTGGTGCACATCGTGCGGCTGCTGTCGCAGAAGTAGCCCTGTGAGCTGGTGCCAGCGTGGTGCCAGCGAAGTTGTGGCTCAGAGCTCACAGTGCTGCCCTGGAACAGCAGATCTCACGTGAAGGATGTTCAGAGGATATACTTGGTTTGTTCTGCTGCATAAATCCATCCTCATTCGCTGTTCTGCTGAGTGCCCAGCCAAAAGTAGGACAAATTGAGACTATTTGCATACAAATCAAAACGTTTGAGTAGCTTCCACTTTTAGACTTGCTTGCTAGAGATGTTGAAGGGCTCTTCACCCACCCATCCCTGCCCAGTACTGGCCCATTTCCAGTAGCTTGTCCCAAAATGCCCATCTCCTGAAGTCTTCGAGCTGTGTCACCTTTTTGTGTAGCACTGCTGTCCACCTGGCAAGTCTCCACATTTTTTGGTGTCTTATAGTTGGATAAATGCCATCGAACAAAGGAGGAATGGTGTGAACACCCCTTGCTGTGTGCCCTGCCTTGATGAGAGTGACAGGCTCTGTGCTCAGCAGGTTCAGGTGAGACAAGAGTTGTGGCACTTGGGCTCAGACTGGGAGGACACCGCCTGAGGAATGAGGGTGTTCAACCTCTGTAAACATCCACCCAGTTGCAGGGCAGGGTCTTTGGTAGAGGACAGATGTTGGCTTGGGGGAAGTGGGTCTGGTGGCAGGGCTGATTTGGGGCTGGGCCAGGCTGGCACCACCCAGGAGCATGACCAGGAACATAACCTCTGTGCATATCTCCCTTCAGGCTGCTCTCTATCTCTGTCCCTACCCCCTTCTGATGCTGTGGGATGTCCTGGGCTCTCTGTGGAGAGCATGCAGGGTTTGGCCCATGGAATCTGCAGTTAGGTGCCCCTTGTGCATGACCTGGTATAGGTGACAGGAAGGCCTTGGCTGGTACTGCCTGGGGAAGGTGGCACATGGGAGAACCCTGGGAGGATTCTCATCTCATGGCCATGGTGTGAAGCCAGCTGTCCTAATGCCATCCTGACCTCCCACAGAGGAATATCCCTGTCTTCTGACAGCTCTGCCAAGGAAGTATCTCCCATGTTGACACAAGCACAGCTGTGCCAGGGCTATATGGCTTTGAGGACATGACATACCCCCTAGATGGGAAGACCGTGACACCCCATGGCTGCTCCCTGCACCCCTTCTCCCAGCGCTCTGGCTGATGCCCCATCCAATCCTTAATCTCCTTGAGGAGCATTTCCCAAACTGAATAGATTTTGCCGTTGATAAATCCATCACTAAGCCTTCATTTCCTTTTCCTGCTTTAATCCTGTTACTTCCAGCTGTAACCCCCTCACTTCTCTCAGTCATTCCCATCCTGCCTTATCCCTACCTTGCCATTGTGCTGTGGGAAGGAGCAGTGATGCTGGTCCCCTTCCACCCTGATGCCAGGGATGTGGCCATGCCAGTAGTCCCACCAGCTGAAAAGCACTTCTGGGTACCCATGGCTGTCAGATGTGTCACAGCCTCCACTTACGGCAGAGGATGGATCCAGGCCCTTCTGTTCTGTTCTGGAAAAGAGAAGCATTCCATGCCTCTACAACCTGACCAACTGGTCACAAGTTTCCTTGCTAGTTGATTGTGTGCCTGTTCTAGGGATTTTCTACTCTTTACCTCCCCATGTCCACTCCAGCTCATGGGATGAGCTGCAGAAGCAGCCTGTGGTCATACTAGACCCATAGTATCTGCTGGGACCCTAAAAGCTTATCCTCTTTGCTGTGCAGTTTGCTGAGAGCTCTCTGTGGCAGCTGTGGTGGCATTTGGAGGACCTGTGTGTAGTCCCCTGCCCAGCACCAAGCGAGGTGCTAGCCCAGCACTGAGTCAGGGCAGAGCTGTGGAGCACTTGTGCCAGAAGGAAGCGGGATGTTGTTTGAGGAGCAGCTAGGTTGGGCTTTCGTTAGTCTGGGAATCTCCTCAAAGTTGTTGTTTTCTCACATAAGCACACTGATTACGAAACACAGTCTGTCCATTATGCTTTGATGTACATGTGTGTCCTGTGCTTAGTCCTCCCTTCCTCTCCCTGAGCCTGGGCTCCAGCTGGGTGGGAAGGACCCAGGGACATGGCTCCTTCTCTCTAATCCAGGGATCACTGGGAGGAGAGCGGTGACTCGGCCCTGGCAGTGCCCTACGTCAAAGCCGACTTGGGGATACTTTAATCCAGAGATTAATGAGAGAATAGCTGTGCCTAGGGAGTCTGTAATCCTGGGATTACCCAGGGGCTGGGAGCAGGCAATAATGTGGCTAGGACCCACCATAGCTGGGTTTGAGAGCCCCTGGTCACTGGTGATAGCATCTGTGGGGCTCACACTGTCCACAGGCGATGGCGTTCGCTTTGTGCAAGGACCAGGTCAGGACCTACTTCCTCTCTGGTAGTGAGAAAAAGCTGGGTCACTCCCATCAGGCATGGACAGCTGTGTGGAGTGGTCTGGTCCTAAACCTCACACATCCCTGGTCCCTGTTGCTGTAGGGGCCTGTCTGCTCTGGGGACAACTGCATCAGGTTAAAACACAACATTGGTCTTTCCTGGACATGCTGTGAGTGCTCACATGACACGCCCAGAGGTGGGGGCACTGGGAGCTTGGTCCTCAGGTTTCCACATGGGACTGTTATACTTGGTCAGATGAGGACACCCCGGGGGCCTTCCCCATGCCTTTCCTGTCCTGGTCTCTGTTTCGTGCTTTGCCTTGAACATCTGTGTTCCTGAGGCAGCTCCTGTGGTGATGTCCAGGCTCTGCAGCATGCTGGTGTCTCATCATGGAGCTCCTTGGGCACTCCAGCTGATCTTTCCAGGCTAGAGTGACCCTGTTGTGCTGGTGCTGTGTGGTGTGAGAAGGTTGGCAGGTGAGGCAGTGTTTTGTGCTCCTGGCCCATCCTGCAGCCATTGGTGTGTGCTTGAGGTGATGTGGTGGTAGAGGCACCAGGAGTGCCAGGGGCAAACTTGTGAAGGTCCAGTGGGGCTGCAGTCATATGAAAGGGAGCAGACCTGGGAAACGTTCCCATGGGATAGTCAGCCCTTGTGATCTTTCAGCATCTGCAAGAGACTGGCCAAAGTCATGGAAACTATCAAGGTTTACCAAACACATGGCTCTGGAGGCCCCTGAGCTGCACCTTTTTAAAAGTTGGAAGAGAATGCAAGTGGAAATACCTTATGTGGTTGTCCCATCTGTGTGTCTCTCCTGCTGTCTGCTGGAGATGGGACACTGAGCTGGATGTGCTTTTGGTTTGACCCAGTATGGCCTTGCTCCTGGACAAGGTTCTTGGGGCTGCTTGTGTAAACAAGAGTCCGCATCTCTCTGCCAAACCCCTAGTGCCTTCTCCCCAAAAAGCTGGTGAAGTCCTGTGACTAGAAGGTCAGGAGGTCTGCCATGACACCCAGGTTATCATCATCCGCCTGAAACTGTGAGAACTAGAGCAGAAATGTGCCCCTGGCACAGGGCTGAGTGGTGTTCGTCTCTGGTAACAGATTTGTGGAAGAGATCCTTTCAGAAGGTTAGTCCTAGCTCCTGGGTCACTGGTGTGGGCTGGTGGCCCCAGTAACCACTGCAAGAAGTGTGTGCTGGTTGGCACAGGGGTGAGGTGGGCAAGAGCCAAGGTGCATTGGTGAGCAGGGTGCTGACCCAGCGGGTTAAAAATAGCAGCTGCTCCCACCCTGCTCCTCCCCATCTTGGCTGCCGCTGGGAGATGCAAGTGCCAAGACCAATGTGCTGAGCAGGCACCTAGCTGCAGTCAGGGCTGCACAGAGCTTGGACACTGCAGGGAGCACTAAGCAGTGCCACACAGATGTTGGCTGCTGCGTGTCTGGAGAAGGGATCTGGGATGTCCAACAATGCCAAAACCCTTCTGAATTCCCTCAGCATCAGTGTGCTTTTGTTGTGACTGCCAGGCACCCAGCAGCCCTGTGCAGTGGCACCTGAGTCCTTCCAAAGTCCCTGTGAGCTGGGGGACTGTCAAGTGCCCTGTCCTGGAGCTGGGCAGCCAGAGCAGAGCAAACCTGGGACTGACCTGGGCATGCTGTGCCTGACCCTAGCACTCCTGGACAGGGTGAGATGCCACTGTGGCTGTCCTGCTCCTGCACCTGGGCGCCGGAGACACTGAGCACGTTGCTCATAGCTTGTCAGAGGTGCCAAGCACAGCTGGTGTCTTCAGCCTGGAGAAGAGGAGGCTCAGGGGAGACCTTATTGCTCTCTACAACTACCTGAAAGGAGGTTGTAGCCAGGAGGAGGTTGGTCTCTTCTCCCAGGCACCCAGTGACAGAACAAGAGGACACAGTCTCAAACTGCACCAGGGCAGGTTTAGGCTGGACATTAGGAAGAAGTTCTTCATGTAAAGAGTGACTGGCACTGGAATGGGCTGCCCAGGGAGGTGGTGGAGTCCTCATCCCTGGAGGTGTTTGAGGGGAGGCTACACGAGGCACTTTGTCCCATGGTTTAGTTAATTAGAAGGGTTGGGTGATAGGTTGGACTCGATGATCCTCGAGGTCTTTTCCAACCTGGTTAATTCTGTGATTCTGTGAAAGGTGTAGCTGAGCTGCTGCAGTCAATGTCCCCACTCAGAGTTGTTCTTCCAACACCCTGCTTGTCTTTCGTCTGGTGGATTGTGATTGTGACTTTTGGAGGGTCTCTGATTGAGCAGTTTTGTTCTCCTGCAGCAGTTGCCGTGTCACAGATGGGGCAGGGAGCGGTGCTGTTCCTCCTGCATCGTGCCCTTTGAGTCCCACTGGACTAGTGGGACCTTGTGTGGCATGGCAGTGAGTGCAGGGAGTCTGGGTGCTGTTGTTGTCTTTGACATCACCGTGTTATTCCCTGTCAGGTTTGCAGTGGCATTCAGCAGCTGCCTGAGCTGGGCGATGGTTCACATTGCCCTTGGCACTTCAGACAGCTCCTAACCTGAGCGGGCTGCAGCCCCTCTGCCGGGAGCAGCTCAGGCGAGTGCAGCACAGTGCCAGGCAGGTGGCACGGCCTGGGGTAACACCCTGCAGGAAAGCTTTGTGGTTTTGGTGAGGCTTTCCTACAGCCTGGGTGTTTCTCATAAGCAATGCAGGCTTTTCACTTCCCCTCCCCTTGACTCCATGGGTTTCTTAATCCACTCAGCAGTGTGGTGCTGCCTGAGCAGGGCTGGCCCATCTCAGACCTTGGGCTTGTCACAGGTGCTCCAGTGGAGGAGTGTGCTGCCTGTCCCTGCCCACACTGCCTGTCTCTGCTCTCACTGCCTCTCCCTGCTTGTGCTTCCTGTCCCCAGGATGTTGCCTGCTTCTCATCGTAGGAATGGAGGCTCTGCCAAATTCTAAGAGGAGCTGCTTGGCCCTTGCTTGGAGCTCACGTGTGTGTCTGTGAAGGAAATCCCAAAGCAGCCACCACTCCTTGGTGTCATGCCCACTCTGGGTCAGTGTGAGACCACTCAAACAGTGCCTAGTTGAGGAGTTTAGCGGTGGAGCAACTGTGGAACAGGAGTACATCTGATGAGAGGGGCTCATGATGCTTCCTTTGCCTTTCTGTGTGCAGTGAACATAAGTGACAGTCACTGGGAGGGACAATGGGACCCTCTGGCTATAGCCTTTCCTGGCACAGCAGGGCCTAGCACAGGTCTGTGTGATCTGTTTCTCTGGATATAACTGCTCAAGCCTCCTGCAATTGCCCTCACTTCAGCTTCACCCTGTTTTGGGGCCAGCTTACCAGGCTGTGGTAGATCTTTGAGGTGTCACATGTGCCTTGGGAAGGAAGATGCCAGAGAGGCTAGAAGCTGTTGAGGGGCTGCAGGAGTGCAGGCAGCAGGGCCTGGCAGAGACCAGAAGGTCTTTCCCAGGTGGTGGTAGATCTGGCAGGGTCCTGCCTCAGTGGCAGGGCTGCCTGTCTGCATTGCACAGAAACTGCCGGCAGCCTTTTTGTTTCCTTTAGAAAGGGTTTCCTCGCTCGCCTGTGTGCAGCATGGCAGCGGCTCTGCAGCGTCAGGGAACAGCTCCCCTGAGCTAAAGCAGATCCTGTGAAAGGAAAGGTAGCAGGAGCAGAAGCCAGACACCAAAGCAACAGCCAAAGTCCCATTTCAATCTGCCTTGCCCTGGATCCCAGAGGATTCCCCAGTGCAGCCATAAAATGCAACCACGATCTCCACTCCCCGCAAATGCAAACCAATCGCTGTGGTTTCCCTGCCCCTGGACCTGTCCCTACCCATGCGTTCTGAGTAACAATAAAACGTTAATGGAGATAAAGGCTCTTATCTCCCCTGTGTCTGTTTTGTCATTGGAATAACAACTTTAACTGCTAAGAGTGCTGAGATATATAGACGCCAAGCCTGCTCAGTGAACATAAATCATGTTCTGTAGTGCCCATTACTAGTTCATGCTGCTGTGTTATCTGGAGCCAGAGTGGGTGTTAACCCTCTCATAACATCCTCAAAGGGGGGGGAGGGTTAAATAATTTTGTAGTTCAGTTTCAAAATGCTGTTGGCTGCCTGGTTTGATCTGCAGCTCCTTTAGTGCAGGGGTACTGAAGTGGAATCTGTCCAAAATGCTGAAGTACAACAGTGGTGGAGCTGGACCTAGCACAGCCACCGTTTGAGCTGCATCTTCAGTTGCACCAGTCCCACACATGTGGCTTCCCCAGCATGTTCTTTTCCAGGGCTTTGTAGGTTTTGGAAGACCTACAAAGTGTTTAAGCTTCATTTTGATGTTTTCAGTCTTGATGTAGAAGCCCTCAGAGACATACCCATTGAGGGCCAGACAAACATCTTTGAGTTGTTGTTTAACATGTCGACCCCTCTTTGGGTAGTGCCCTGGCCTGGTCCTGGCCCTCTGACCATCCTTGGGGATGGGGCAATGTCCACTGTGGCACCCAGTGACAGCCAGCTTGAGACTGGTGTTCTGTGCCCCATGTTGGATGATCTGGGTGTCTTGGCTATCCCTTGGTAATGGCCAGGGCCAAGGATGGTGGTCAAGACTCATGGGCAGCTGTATCACCAGGCAGTCCCGGAGTGAGCAGCCTTGGTGGTGAGTCCTGAGGCATTTCCTGTGTTCCTCTGTTGGCTCTGTAAGCCAAGTAACCTGCCTGGCAAGCCTGCTGCTGGACCAGCACAGAGTGCCAGCCAGGCAAGCCCCTTCTACTGCCACTCTCCCAGCACTCCCAGCTGATGAGCAGTGCTAGCTGCGGGGGCAGAGGCTGCACTGGCAGCCTGAGTAAGTTCACAGAACCACAGAAACACCCTGGTTGGAGAAGACCCTCAAGATCACCAAGTCCAACCAATAACCCTACTCTACAAGGTGCACCCTAAACCATATCCCCAAGCACCGCATCCAAACGATCTTTAAACACATCAAAGGGACTCAAACACCACACCAAGGAACTCAGTTCTACCATCTGAGGACAGGAGGGAGGCTGGGAGAGGCAGAGGAGCCAGACCTTCCTCTATGTTCTTCTCTTCCAACCCTACAGGTGTCAACTGATTTCCACCTTGCTGGCAGGTGGAGGAAGCCTCTGTTCTGAGATGATTTGTGACTCCTGACACTGAATCCCTGCACTTGCTGTTCCAGAGCAGGAGGTGTGATCTGCTGCTTGAGGTTAAATATCAGCAGAGGTGGAAGCTGCTCTGACCTGGCTGGCAAGCTGTCCATGGAACCGTGCACCTGTGTGAGATCGGGGAAATGGAGGAGGGAGAATGAGAGAGGAGGTTTCTGAGAGCCCTCCTTCCCAGTCCTGAATAAACTTGGCCCTGCTTGCAGCAGGCTGGCAGACCCTTAATTACAGCACCAGCACGAGCAGTGGTGCTCTGTAACTGGTTCCCCACTGAAATCGCTGGCTGGCAACAGCACCATGCCAGCTGTCTGCTCGCAGTTGCTGCCGCTGGTGCAGAGCAGCTCAGGGAGATGCTCTCAGCTGGAGGAGACAAATAGTGCAGGTGTCCAGGGCTGGCTTGGTTGCTTTGCCCACTTTCTTGGCAGAAGCCAGAGTCTCACTGCATAAACCCATCAAAATCTTCACTGGCACCCCTGCAGCAGCTACTTTCTGCACAAAGTGATTGTGTGAGGAGGCACAGGGATGAGTGAGGACCTGTGCATCGCCAGACAGAGATGTGCTGCTGAATTCTGACTGCCAGACAGAGATGTGTTGCTGAATTCTGGCTTGAAGTTGGAGAAGGTGTGTGTCCCCACCCCAGCCTTAGTCATGCTCTTTGCCTGTACAGCCACCGAACCAGTGTGATTCCAATGTACTGAGACATGGCCATGCAGTGATGGAGTCTGACTGCCTCAGCAGTGCCTCTGAGTCCCAGGAGCTTTGTTGGGCTGGAAGACACTAAACAATGCTCTGAGCCTGTGATTTCCTCATCCCTGTGCTCTTTGTGTCAATGCAGAAAGCAGACATGGGGCTGGGCAATGTGAGACAGTTGGAAGCCCAGTTGCTGTGAGGAAGATCCTGACGGTTGCTAGCAAGCACATGAGGCTGTGCTGAATGAGAAAGCTGGAGAGAAGTCATCTCTCAGCCAGGCTGGCCCAGCACTGGGCTGCCTGCCATGCTGCTGGCACTCTGAAGGTATCTCCTGGTGTGTCACATCCAGCAGTCTACAGCTACAAGCTCCTCTCTCCCAGTCCTAGCTAGGTCTGAGGTTGCCTCAGCTGTTTTGGTTATAGATCCTGTTTCACAGTGTGGTTTGGCATCATGATGGGATATTTTCATTAGGAGTCCTGTGAAATGTGGCAGCTTGGTGTTACTGGTGAAGCAACTCCAGCTAGTAACAGGCTACTCAGCTATTTTCAGTGATGCAAGTAGTGAAGAAGCATCTTCGTTGGTCATTTGGCATAAAAATAAGTCAGAAGCCAATACTAGTGGCACTAACTGGTTTAGTTCACCCAATACTGTGCAGAGATCAACTCATAGCCAGGGCTGTCCCTGATATTGGTGGAGCCAGATGTATTTCTCCCCACAGGTCCTGAAGTGATCAGAGCTCAGTGTTCCCTGTCGGTGTGGTGCCTGTCAGGTGGCAGTTCCCTCTGCTGGGAGACTGGCATGGATATGCACCCTGAGTCAGGCACTTGGGAATCCCCATGCAGATGCATGTTGGCAAGAGAATAGCAGCTCCTGCTTTTCTTTCAGAAGCAGGTCTCAAAGTGCATCACAAATGAGTTGTGGCTTCTCACTCCTATTTTGCTGGGTTTACTGATTCTTGCCCCTTAGGGCACTTCCAGGCTGGACACTGCTTGTTGGAGCTGGACCTGAAGTCTGCAGCATTACCTTGTCTGTGCAGGGCTCTTAGGAGGAGACAGTGAAGTCCTGTCATGTTGGGACATTTGATCTAACCTAAGAACTCTCTAATGAGGATGTTCAGGAGTTAATCACATGTGACACTTTGTCTGTGCCTAACTGCAAGCCTGAGATGTGTGTGAGGATGTAGGGAAGTGGATCATCCTTTTTTTGCCTTTGTGTCACCTTAATGCATTATCTCCATCTGGTTGTCTCCTCCCCCCTCATGTCCCTCAGCTGGAGGTAAGTGTGCACCAGTGGCTATTAATAGCAGGATCCTCAGCAGCCTGCTCCTGCAGATGGGATCTGCAGCTCCCAGAGTCTAACCTCGTTACAGGGGAAGCAGCTCCCTGGGCTCGCTGCAATTAGCTCTGAGTTCTCAGCCTTGCTGGGCACTGGATTCTCAGCCCTGCTGGGTGCTGGGTTCTTGCAGCCAAGTACTGCCCTCTGGTCCTGTGTGAAGGCTGCCCATCAGTGTCCTGGCCCACAGCCCCTGGTCACTCGTGTAGTTGTCCATGTGGATGCAGCTGTGGCACTTTGTCACCAGCACTGTCTGTCTGCTAAATACCGATGTGACGTCCTTGGTCCTGACACATCTGTGCCTGCAGTCCTGGTGTCCTGTGTGGTTTTAGGTGCCAGGACAGGAGATTCGATGCTCCCTACAGGTTGTCTCTGTTGCTTGTAGACAATGGCTATGGAGGACTTGGATTTTCCTACCATCTCCTTGAGCAGGAAAAAAACATAGTGCAAGTTGCCCTTGTTGCATGAGAGGCTTCTGCATGCACTTGGACATCATGTGGCTCTTTCTGGTGTGGGTATTTCAGCTGTGGGAGGAGGCAGGAGGGCAGAGGAAGGTTCATGAGCATTTCTGGGACACCCTTTCTCCAGGGATGAGCAGCTGTGAATCCAGTGGCCAACACAGCTGGAGGTGGTTGGTTGTGTCCTCACTTGCCACCTTGTGTACCCTTGTGCTTGACTGCACAGATACAGGTTTGTCATGGCCATGAGCAAACCTCCTCCTGCCTGCTAGACTGGGCACTGACTGGGAGGAAAAAGGGAGAAAGAAATGAACCACCTCAGCATGGGGACAGTGGAAGGCTGTCTGCAGTGTCCTTAGGACAGCCCAGTGAAGCAGGTAGTGCTCTGATGGCAGGTCCCTGCACAGGTTCCCATCCCCATGGTTGGGTGCACAGCTGTGAGCAGTGCTGGGTAGCCCTGTGAGGCACATGGACAGCATGGTAGGCAGCATCATCAGGTCCATCTCAAGCACTGGTGGCACATAGTGTGACAAATCTAAAGCTGTGGAGTTCAGCATTTGTCTTTGCTCTTCTTGGAGTCTTCAGAAGTCTTGTGTTTTGTGTTGTCTTTCCATAACTGTGCCAGCCTGCTGCTAAGGTTACAAACTGATAATATTACTATATAGATCCCTCACAGATGGATCTTGGAGGTCACACCTCCCTGAGCTGCTCAGAAGCCTGAAGGGCATCTTCACCTTGCTCACACAAAGGCACTTGCACCTGTGTTTCTTCTCAGGGGACTCTGGCCCACCTGAGGCAGTGATGAGCATCTCCTCAGCTGATCTAATGTGAAGGATTAGGCCTTTTGCCTCCATGGAACAAGTGAAGCAAACAGTTATATGACCCTGCTGGCCAGGAATGAGTGTCATGGCTCTGGAGAGGAGCCGTGCCCTGGTTTGAGGCACCACCATCCTGAATCCCTGACTTCTGTGGCACTTTGTTCTCCATCTTCTGAGAGCTGCTGCCTCACCAAACCTCCTTTTTTCCTTGCAATCTGTTTCTGACAATGTGTGAAGATATTGACAAGGTGATGAAATCTGGTGGACTAGGACTTGCCAGAAAAAGCAGCCTTTCTCCCTCTGCACACGCAGTCTCTGGCCTTCAGCTGAAACCCTCTCCCCTGTACAACCCATAGCTGCTGCCCAGTATACCAGGTTCAGAGCAGTGGCAGCAGGCAGTGGCCAGCAGGCTGGTGGCCTCCTGGCTTGTGGGTCCAGCAATACCTTCTCAGCGTATGTGCAGGATTCAGAAGAGGGGCAGGTGATAATGAGCATGAGAAAAAAATATGCTGTGATGCTGTCCTTGTGAGCTAGAATCAGAGAGTCAGTTTGGTGGGACAAGATCTTTGAGACCACTGAGTTCAGCTGTTAACCCAGCAATGCCAGGTCACCACTAAACCTATCCCTCAGTACCAAACCTCTGTGGTTTTGACACTGCTCCAGGAACGTGGACTCCACCTGGTCCAGGCTTTGACAACCCTTCTGAGGGAGAAATTATTCCTCGTGTTTAACCTAAGCCTCTCCTGGTACAACTTGAGGCAGTTTCCTCTCATCCTATCCGTAGTCTGTTGGGGAAAACCCTGTCTTGGCAGGGTGCTTGGGAAGACCTTAATTCTGCAGAGTTAAAGTTGGATTTTAGGTGGGGTTTTGGTAGCTGTTCTGTTCTTTCAGTGGTCCATGCAGAGGAGCCCTTCTGGTGGCTGATGGGGACTGTGGGTGCCCCACAGGCTGCAGAGGTGGCTCGATGGACAGGGACTGTGTTTGCCTGGTGTGGTTGAGATGGCCTGTGCGTGGTGGCACGCTGAAAGAGAAGCTTGGTGTAAGCCTTGCACTCGGTTACCTCCAGCGTGAGCACGCCAGTGAACTGCCCAGCGGGAGCCACCTTTGCTGTGCTCCCGGCAGAGCTGTCTGGAGGCTGGGAGGCTATTTTAGGTGTATTTAATTACAGCTTTAGCTTGCTTGGCGAGGAGCTGCTGCCACAGTTATTAAGCTGTAGTGAAAAACATGAAAGCAGATGGGGAATACTCAAGGCATCCTTTTGTCCCATCCCCCTCTAGAAGATGGGGAAGCCGGCGCTTGTGCCGACCAGCAGCGCTGCTCTCTGCTCGTGGGGTTTCAGGCGGTTGCTGTCTGCATTCACTTTCCAAAAGCCATCGATTCGTGGAGTGCTGCAATTAGAAAACAAGAAGCCCATAAAACGATGTTATTCCTGTCTTTTAAAATGGAGCTCCAGTCTCCTGCTGGCTTTTTATTGGTTTCCCCTCTTCCCAGCCTTGCTGAATGCTGCCTCAGTCAGCATGTTGTAATTGGCCTGTGGAGATCCAGGTCCTGCTGGGAGCACTGAAACCCCAAACACCTTTGCTGTGATTCCACCATTCTTGGGCTTCCCAGCAGGAGCACTCCTGGGCAGCTCCTGCTGCAGCTGCATTGATGGGGAGCACTTGGCTAATCACTTCCTGTAATTAAATTCTTCACTAGGAGTAAAGTTAATCTGCTCAGAGTATGTAAAACCTGACCCGCAGCCTGAGCAGGCAGAAATGCTCTTGTTTATGGACACCTTCATCCAAGTGTAAAGGGTCCCTTCCCAAACCAGAAGCAATTAGTGTGATTAGATACTCCTTATCCTGAAGCAGAGATACATGATAATAAATTAACTGATTTGGCAGCTTTCTGCTGAAGATTTCAGAGGTTTCCAAGGTGGGAAGGGACTGTTTTGTCTATTTCCATTGGCCTCTGGCAGGACCCAGCTCTTCTCAAGCCCCTTTCAGCTCATCTGTTCCACCTGTCCATCCTTGGGGCTGGTGCAGAAGGTTGTGGTTCTTTTTAATTTTCATAGATGAACATTTTCTCAGCCCTTTGATGCTTAGTAAGTTTGTCAGAGAGAATCTGAGGAGACTTTCCCCAATTCTTTTTCTCTGTGTTTGCATAAACACATTAATAAACTAATTGACCAAATCCGTGCTGGCTGGTGGCAGCATTAAGCTTGCTGTGGGTAGCTGACTGGGACCATATGGCTTGATCCCAAGGCTTCTTTTGTATTTTAGGAGAGGTTCAAAAAGTGCATATTTGCATCATCTTGAAGTATTTGACATTCCAAGCTCAAATAAGTTTTGCATAATTTATTACTCTCACTGTAGCTTTGCTCATGCTCCCAAGTCCAACTTCAAAGTCCTGCCTCCTCACTCGTAATTACTGCTGTGCAGCAAAACAAACCCACAACCAGCACCAGCCAGGCATTGCTGTGTTCCCTCTGATGGAGAAACTCAAAGTTCTACTCCTGGAGTCACATTTCTTGTCCATTTTTTGAGAGCCAAAGACAGAATGAAAATAGTCCTTGCTGCATTTGCTGACAGTTGCCTTGCCTGGAACTTGGACAGGTCTAAATCAGCTGCTTGTGGAGAGCAGCTCTGTGTTACCTGGGTGGTGCCAGGTACTCACCCTCAGCGGTTTAATTTGGACAATTAAGGTGCATTTGTCAGTTCCACTTTGATTTAGAGTGAGCTCCGCTTGCCAGTGCTCACAGGCTGCCTTGGTGCAGTGGCATTTCACTGCAGACAATGTCAGGCAGTGCTGGATGTGACAGGGCTGTCACTTGCTTCTCCCAGTTTGGTTGCTCTACGGTGCTGGAGTGACTCTTGAGGCACTCACAGCTGAAGGATCAGCTTGGCCTGGCTTCATATCTGGGAGCCTGAATGTCACTCTGGGATCCTCCTTGCTCCTTTAGCTCCATTAGTAAAGACAAAGCTGCTGCTGCCCGGTGTTGGGTGGAGTAGGCAGTGGTGATGGGCAGTGTGATGGGGAGTGGTCCCAGTGAGGGGTGGTGGGGTGGTGGAGAGATTGCCTGTTCTCTTTGCAGCAAATATGGTTATATTCAGAGAGGTGCAAAGCTGCCCTGTAAGCAGGGTGCCAGGGTGCCCCAAGAACATGACTTTCCCAGCTCTGCTTTGCTTGTCAGATCTGGTTTGTGTGTTAGGTTCCCATCATCATGATCTTGGGTCTCCTGCCAATCGATTCTGCCCTGGCTAATGGATGATCATGGAGGGCAGTGGGAACGTGCTCTTATCATCTGCATCTTTCCCCTCGTGTGGACGCTAATGAAAGGTACCAGGGAGATGTCAACCATCATGATAGACAGGCCCTGAATAACTCACTGTGCACGGATTGTTGAGCATCTTTGCTGTAAAACAAATGGCCTGTGGTCAGTTAATCAAATAACGAAACATCTCCCAGACCCCATGGCATTATTCATAAGTCCTAAAGCCTCTTGCAGTTCATAAACAGAACATCTGTTCAAATATGGAGAACAGCTAGAAACGTGGCTGCCACGGAGTGCAGGGGAAAGGAACTGCTTCTGCAAAGGCTTGTGCCCACCATGCGAACTGTCCTCTTCAGCTTGCAGCTCTCCTGTGCCAGCTCTCCCTTTCTCGCTGTGCCCACACAGCTGCCTTACTGCTTCCCGTGGCAGCTCTCTGCTTGGTTCTCAGTCCCTGAAAATGGGGACACACACCTCCTGCTGAAGGCCTAGGACCAGTGTCTGTTGCCTTTCTGTCATAGCTTTAAACCTGAGTCCAACTGCGGCTGTCCCGGTTTGCAGTTTGTGTTTGGAGAAAGTGGCTCTTATGTCTTGCCAGCCCTCAGCACGTTCACTTGTTAAATTATGCATATGCTAATGAAGTGTGAAAATCAGCCAAATAACAACTCTCTGTAATGGCTCCATGTCCCCAGAGCATTGTGGCTTTTTTATGATGATTATTTTATGATTTGTGACCCGTTCCGAGGCACGTTCCTGCCGGCCGCTCTTCCAGCAGCCCAGGTTAATTCCTGACTTCACTTCTTCCCTTCTGAAGGAAGCCCCAACATGTGCAGCTCAGGGAGCAGTTTGTGCTCCCCATTCTGAGCTGAGTAAACCCCAAGTTTCATTGAGGTGGGGAGCAGCTTTCATTACAGCTACCGACGTCCACACCCTGACCCTTGGCTTGGACAGGGCTGTGTCAGTGTTGGGTGTCCTGCAGTTCTCTGGCTGTCGTGGCTGGTTTGGGGAACTGTGCTGCTCCTTGTGTCCCCTGTCCCCAGGATGAAGCTCTGTCTCCCCTCCCAGTGCAGCCTTCTGCTCTGCCTGAAGCACTGCTCCAGAACATTAAACCCCCAACCGATCCCATCACTGCACAGTGGAATCCAGAGCAACAATGAAACCTGCCTCAGACTGTACCAGGTGGGCAACAAACTGGTGTAAGGAGGATGTGACATCGCAAGTATGATGTCATCTGGCACTAGAAACTGCTGTTCCTCCTCCATGGATCACTGTTGAGTGCCATGTTAGGATGTTGCCATATCCCACCTAAGACAGGTGTGTGCAAGCTCTCATGGCACTGATCCCTCTTTGTGGCAGAGGTTGTCCCACAGTCAGGAGGGGTGCAGGGCACTGGCAGAGCAGAGGAGGCTTTAGTGGGCTCCAGTGATGCTGCGGGTCACCAGAGGTGGGTGAGCTGTGGTGGCACCTGGTAACCAGCTTTCTCACTAACAGCACAGAGAGGACTAGAGCTAGGATACCTAGACTTTATCTCACAGAGGTGTGCTGTGGAGCAGGCTTGAAATAATTTCTAGAAGGTGGTCTGTACGAGAAGAGGTTGTTTATCACTGAGGCTTTTCAGTGGAAGGTGTTGGATGTGGCATGATGTGTTTGCTGTTGGCCATGGGTGCTTGAGACACACTCCATAAGCCCTCTCTGCTGGACCAGAACCATTTCCCACACTCACCCCACTCCTCTTGTGTCCATAACTGCCTCGTGTTGATGAGTTTTGTGCTCACCTGTGACATGTGGAGTCATGTTCTTCACTGTGAACCAGAACTTTGTTCAAAGTGTGGACAGAGAAGGAAAAGTCTCCACCTTCCTTTGTGGTGAGCTCCCAACCCTTGGGCTCGTCTAGGTGGGCCATGGCTTTCTGCTGCAGCTCAGCCCTGTCACGCTGCAGAGATGTGGTCCCTGCATTTGTCTGCAGTTTCTCCCTGTTCTCTGGTTTGTTTTCACATGTCGCTGTGTTAAGACCTCACTGGGAGCCACCAGGTTCAGCTCCAACCCTGGTTCCTGCAGTGTGGCAGATAAATGCTGTCAGGATTATCTCACTCTAACAAATCTGTCCAAAATATTTTGTCCCAGCACTGCCTGGGGAAGTGCTGTGCTAGCTTCGGTGACAGCTCCACACCAGACAGACCTCCCAGCAAAGACCTCCAATTCCCTAATTAATCCCATCTGACTGGGAGGGGATTTCATTTGATCTAATGAGTATCCATGCTTCCATTGCATCCTGGAGGTGATTCCCTGCTAACAAGCAAGGATTGCCTGATGTTTCCACTAAAGCTTGATGAAAACAAATCCAAGCAAGTTTTCCTTCCAAGAGGAAAATTCCATGCTAGGATGGTTAATTGCAAATGAGGAGCAAGGGGACTGCAGTTGCATTTGCTGGTGAGGCAGATGTGGCCCCATGGCTGCCCTAGGCTGGGTGCTGGCCTGGCAAGGTGCCCTGCAGCCCCTCTGCTGTGCTTGGAGAAGCTGTTCTGGTCACCTGGAGAATGGACACCAGTGTGCTGGTGTTGCAATATCCTCAAAGGCACATTGAGCCAAAGGGTCAGTTGGTGCTCTGAGGACAGTGCCCCAGGGTAGGTAACTTGCTTGTGTTCACACAAGGGTGGTGGGAGCTCAGGATCCCTTGCAGGGGGCACTGCCCACACAGCACATACCCCATCCATACCCCTGGGATGGGTGCTCTTGGCGTACGTCAGCAGAGAAGCAGGGACCTTCCTGAGCTCTCCAGAGAGTCTGTTCTCCTCCAGCTCTGTGGAATCCTGTCCGTTTGCACACTGAACCCCTGCTGAAAGTCAGCAGACTGCTTTGTGCTCATGGGAAGGCTTAGCTGGGGAGGAATCAGCAGGTGCCTCTTGTCCTGTGTTGCTGACTTAGTCCTTCAGCATTTCTTGCAGGTGCCAGTGGTGAGCAGCCTAGCTAGGAGCCGACTGTGGGCATCCTTAAGCTTTAAGACAGCAAATATCAAAGACAAATTCTTCTTATCACGACCTAGCAGGGCCTAAAAATATCCTGACCGGGAGCTTTCCACTCCAGACCCAGACTGAGCAGTGATTTATCCCTCAGGGAGGCAGTGAGATGATTTCCTTTTTGGGCAGACAGGAGGAGATGTTCCAGCAGTACCTTAGATCTGATCTGGGCTGGGAGAAGAGCGAGACTCCAGGTGTGGACATTCCTGGTGGCTCTCAAAACCAAATCTTAGTTATTTACATCTGCTGTTTATAAACCAGGTGAGTTTCACTCTCTTCCTTAGCAGCAGGTCCCCAAAAGCTTTCTTGGACACAGTGTGGGCCATCCCCAGGGTGAAGGCAGCATGTGCATCATTCAGGCACTCTCTGCTCCCCCCTGGCAACACAGCTTTGGTCTTTGCTGTGTGGTGCTGAGCCAGGCAAGCGCCACAAAGGCAGGCTCCTCCTGTGTCACACTGGAACTGGGCTGGAGGCTAGTTCAGAGGCTACTGCTGGTTAGGTGTTCTGAACCATTCCCTCAAACCGTGCCCAGAGCTGCCAGGCACAGCAATGCACCTGCACTGCTGCCACCTGCCAGCAGCCAAGGAGGCGAGGTTCAGGAGATGTCCCTGTCTGCAGCCATCAGCTCCTCCTTTGCCTGCTGCACAAATCACTTGAAGCATTTCATTTCAGCAGCTCAAAGCATCCCTTAATGAACCCAACGCTGAACTAAAGGAAAGAAAGCTTAATTAAAAGAGTGCCTGGGAAGTGCCTTGAGACAAGCTCTTTCAGGGGCAGATTGAGAGTGATGGCACAGCCAGCTTCTGCTGCGGGAGATGCAGCACAGGCAGATCTTGTGTGTGCCGAGTTTTAAGCCAAGCAGACAAAATGTGTGTTGGAGACTGGTCCTGTACAGGGCTCTGTCAGGACTGTCCTGGGTTAGCATGAGGTTCTGGAGCACTTTTTGAGGGGTTTGTGCCCTAGTTGAGGGAGAGGTGGAGCTGTGGTGGACATCATGGTTGGGCCTGGGGTGATGCAGAGCCCCAGCAGCCTGACTGTGGCCATCAGCCATGGGAATGACACATGTCCTGGAGGCAGGACCCCAAGCTGCACTGGTCTCTGAAGGCACTGGGAGGTAGTGGGTGCTGATGGGCCATGCCACCTCCTGGAAAGGGCACCCTGGGCTGGAGGATGGACACAAGGACCCACAGGCAATGGGGCTGGACCACAACATTTCCTGTTCCCCTTTTCTCATTCTCTGGTGCATGCCAAGCCCACCCATGTCTCACTGCTGACCCAGTGGTGTTTCTCCCCCTGTGCACCCTCTTCTCTGGCTGTCCCCACACTGTCATCACAAAGGATGCTCTTGTGGGTCTGCCCTGTCTGCACAAGTTGTCCCCATCCAACAGACCATCCTCGTCCTGTGCTGGTGTTTGCTGTGTTGGCTTTCTAAGGCTCACTCTGAGTGGTGTCACCATCTTGCCAGGCCGTGGCCCAGGCTGCCCAGGGCAGTGATGCAGTCCCCATTCGTGGAGTAGTTTCAAAGCTGTGGAGATGTGGTACTGAGGGACATGGTTCAGTGGTGACCTGGCAGTGCTGGCTTAAGGATTGGACTTCATTATCTTGATGGTCTCTTCCAGCCAGAAAGGTTCTATGATTGCAGCTTTTCAGCTTTAGGGAGGGAGTATCCTGGACCTATACTCAACCTGAGCCCCAAGGGCTGCAGTCTCCAGCATTGCTGAATAGTAGGCATGCCTCTTGCCAGCCATGATGTTTGGTGAGGAGATGCCTGGTCCCAGGAGCTTTACAGGAGATGAGAGTGAAGTGTTTCACCTCAGAGCTGGAAAGCAAATAACAGTTGTGGTGTCCATCCTGTGCCTAACCTGAAGTCCTGAAATCTGAAATGTGCCTGTGTGATTGCTCAAGGGCTGTGCTAGTGCCAGTGCCTGTGACAGCTTTTACAGACACTGTAGAGCTTGAAGCTTCTAAAGCTGAGTGGCCAGAAGGTCTTTGGGTCAGGGGAGCACAGCGAAGACCCTTTCTAGCAGACTTCGAGGGGATCTGCAAGACCCCACTCCTGGTTGCAAGACCTCAACTTTACCCAGGTATTAGAAAGCCGGAAGGAGGAGAAAACAGAGCTCTGTGAGGAGGGAAGCTCTGAGCTGAGCAGCCCAAGCGGTGGGTTGGGCTTGGGAGACTGAGGCAGCGCTTTGAATTGCGCCATGCCTGGGTTTGCCCACGGGTAGGCTGCTGCGAATTCTCCATGTCTGTGCAGCATTTTGTGATCCTTCATGGAATGAGTCTCTGCTGGGGGTGCTGGTTACTGGTTGCTCTGTGTCAGAGTCCTGTTAGCAACCCTCCTGGCAGGAGATCTCTGCCTGTCGCCCCTCCATGCCGAGCCCAGGTTCCCCTGCCGGGGCCGCCAAGCCGCAGTAACACGACAGAGAGTGACATCAGTGCAAGCTGATGACAAATTTCGGTCAGAAGCTGAAAACAGCTGCTCTACATGAGAGGAAGGCTTGCTGAATCCAATTTTTTCTCGCTTAGCTGACATTTGGGTACTTCTAATTAACATTTTTAAAACCCACCAGGTCTGGCTGCTGAGCGAGCAGATGGCAGCAGCGAGGTGACCGAGAGGCAGCGCCCGGGGCACGCTGTGCCTTGGCACAGCCCCCAGCCCGGCTCTGCACCCACCCTCCTGCCACAGCCCTGACGCCGCAGGGTGCACGGGACGAGGGTGTCCTGGGTCTGCAGGGCAGCACCCCGAGGGTACGCTAAGGGTGCACCTGTGTGCCAGCAGCTGGAGCCAGCCCCCATGGCGTGGGGCTTGCCAGGAAAGCAGTCATCGTGTTCCCGCTGAGAGTGAAGGTCTGGGACCCCAGAGAGCTGTGTGCTGGTGTCTGTGAGATGGTGAGCCTGGGTCACTCGTGCAGGTGTGGGACTCAGAGGGGTCACTGGACTCAGAGGGTTCTTGGG
Organism: Pogoniulus pusillus; assembly: GCF_015220805.1. NCBI lineage: Eukaryota > Metazoa > Chordata > Aves > Piciformes > Lybiidae > Pogoniulus > Pogoniulus pusillus. The sequence continues at coordinate 11,118,487 of NC_087285.1, read as the reverse complement.
AGGGCCAGGAGCAGCCAGAGAGCTCCCCAGGATGGGTGTTCCCTGAGCTTGCCAGCACTGGTGTGTTCCCTCCCAGAGCATGGCAGGTCTCTGCCCGCCCTGGGGCTTGAGGTGGACAATCCTGCCTTTTGTTGCTGTGAAGGGGCTCTCTGAGGGCAGGGTATGCTGGGATGGCCAAGAAGGGTCTCTGTTAAGTGCCATATGAATCATACAGTCTTGGTGCCATGCTGTGCCATGCCATTCCATGCCATACCGTGCTGCACTCTGCTTCATGGTGTTGGTGTTTCAGAATGTTTTGCTGATGATACCAGATCCTTACTGGGCTTAATGCAGTGGAATTGATTCCCATTTGCCAGGCTATCATTTGCCTCAGCAGTGGGAAATCAATGCTGATCAATCATGGGTGGGCTTTGCATGCCATCAGATCCCAGTCTGACTTCTGCTGGTCTCGTCCTGCTGCCCTGCTCTTCCTCTGCCACTGACCATAGTGTGGAGAGGGTTGATGGCTTGGGCTTAGCTTGTGTCACTCTGTGAATGGCACTTTGCCTCTTTCTGAAGGGATTCAGGTGCCACTTTCCTTTCTGCTCCATCTCCATCTCCTTGCTCAGGCTCTCCTCTTCAGCCCCTCTTTCCTGTGGCCAAGGGGCCCTGGAATCCTCTCCAGGCTGGTTCTTGACTAACACCTTTTCACTGACAGGGAAGGAGGCTGCATCTGGGTCTCTGGATGAGCTTTTTGCATTGCCTGTGGCATGGGGACAGGGGCTTCTGGCTCTGCTGTGGCTGCTGGCCATGCTAGGGGCATGAGGCAGGTCCCACTCTTTCCACAGCTCACACTGGACCTGCTGGGTGCTTAGTGCACAGGAGGTCTTCCCAAGTGTCCTCTTGACTGTCCACACAAGAAGGGAACCTGTTAAGCTTCCCAGTCCCTGAGTAGCCAGGATGTGTCCTTGGCTGCCCGCCTGGTGCAGAGGTCCCTCTGCATGTGGGTGAGGAGGAGAAGGCCCAGAAGCATTCCCTGTGTGCTGGCCAGGGCACCCAGGGTAGAGGGGATTGACTGGCTGGTCTGAGCCTGGGGCTGGGGCTTGGCTGGTGGGTTTGGATGGGGTTGGATTTTGTGAATCCAAACTTAGCAGGGAGAGCAGGTCCTGGCTCCTTTTCAAACACTTTGCAGTGTCCAAGCCAGCATGTTGGTGTGTTCACAACTCCCCATCAAGCTCTCCAAGTCTGTCTGTGAAGCTCTGATGTGCAGTGTGAATTCTCCTGCTGCCAGCCTACTGCAGTTATTAAAAACCACCCCTCACCCTCTGCTTCAGTTTGTTTTCAGGAGAGGCAGACAGGGAAGCCAAAGGGATTCTTGTAAACAGAGACATGCAATGATTGCCCCTTTCCGGAGCAAGGCAAGACCCACAGGCTGCAGTTCGGAGCCAGGAGCCCTCCTGGGGGTTGTGCTGCATTATGCAGTGGAAACTCAAGGGTGTGCCTCCTTGAAAGCCCTGACTGAGCTCTGATGCATCTCCAGTCATGAAGTGCTGGGATGCAGAGGTGGAGCTTTGCTGCTCTGAGACCCTGCAGAGGGCCATGGATGGGTCGTGGTCTGATGCTCTCATCACCAGACATGGTTCTGTTTTTCATTCCTCTCCCCAACCCTTTAATTTTTCATGACCTCCTCATGCTTTCTTCATCCACCCGAGTGGTTTCAGATGCAGTTTGCTCTCCAGTTGACAGGACCTGTCAGTGTCCCACTTGCTGCTGAGCAGTGGGCTGGGGGGCGGTGGCCCTGCTGCAGCTCAGGGATGCTCCTGCTGGGGGCTGCATGGCCCCTGTTCTCTGTGCGTGTGTGTGAGGGACTGACATGGGGGCAAGCAGGACCATGTTTGTGGTGAGTTTTTATCCTACACTTACAGGACTGAATTGGATTTAGTGACCCACAGCCTAGGATGGGAATGGTCCAAATGCTGCTCTGTTTGCAGCCCCATTTGCTGTCCTTTTTGGTGCTGCTCAGCTGATGATCATCTGCAGGGCTGGGGGCTGCCACCCTGGGGTGATTTATATGAAATAAAGAGTGCATCCAGAGCCAAGCTGTGGTGACAGGTCCCCTCACAGTGTCCCTAGTGTTCAAACCCAGCTGGCAGATATGGCCAGGAGCATGCTGGCAAGCTGTGACCACCTGGTACAGGTCAGGAGCTGCCTGAGGAAGGCAGAGATCCAACCTTAAGGAACTGGGGAAGGTATTAGCCCTGATGGTGTAATTTGCACAGCTTCTGGGGCTGTTTGTGGGTATGGGGACATGGTAGCCCATACTGCCTGCCTCAAAAGGGCTGGGGAAGCAGACAGAGAGGAAGGACGTGCAGGAATGAGTGACAAGATAGGGTCTGTCTTGCTCATCCCTCCTGAACTACTTGTGTTTGCAGGTTGCCCTCAGCTACAGAGTGAGTGCAGGTCTTGGAGACCATCAGGTGTGAAGTGCAGAGGAGAGCAGCCAGGCCTGCATCATGCCCCTGCTCTGTCCCTGGCCAGGCTGTTTCTGCCTCTGCAGGGCTCCTCTGGGGTTCATGGGGAGCAGAGCTTTGCAGAAGCATTTGTGGATCTATGGAGGAGCTGCCCTGCAGGTGGAGGGGGCCACAGGAGCCTGTGTGGCTCCCATGGATGGAGGGATGTGGCAGCAGAGGCACCCGGGGAGATGCTGCCATGTGGTGACTCACATGTCCCTGGCTGAGGGTGCCCAGAACCTCCTGGCAGGCCACATGAGGTGGGTGCCAGCAGCATGCTGATGGATGCCTCTGTGACATTGCTGCCAGCAGCAGCAGGGTGTGGGATGCTGGCATTGCCCCTTGCTGCCAGTGCCTACCACCCAACAGGTTCTGGCACGGTGAGCACTGCACAAGTGCATTTCTGAGAGGCTGATCTGAGATGGTGGTTTAGGCTCCGGAGTTGCAAGTGCTACCTCAGCTACCTTAGCTGAAGCCTGCAGATGGACTTTCCCTGCCTGTCCCCACTGTGACCCTCTCTGGCTTGCTGTGCTCTGAAGGACACACAGGGCTTTCCATGTCGGATCTATCCTGTGGTGCCATCTGGCCATGTGCCATGGGCTGCACCATCACATCCCATGGGCTGCACCATCACATCCCAGATGGGATTGTTTTTCCCCCTGGAAAGTGGCTGACTTAGGAAGAAAGGGCAAAACCTTGGCACTTCTGTGCAAGGCAGGCCCTGGAGAGCTGTGCCAGTCAGGGAAGGCACACTCCTGGACTGTGCTGGGCATGAGCCCTGTGGACAATAAGATGTGGGGGCACACAGCTGTGGACAGAGCCCCAGGTGGGGCTGGGATGCTCGAGAAGCAAGGATGAGTAGCCTAGGATACTCTGGGAGTGGAAATGAGGTACCTGGGGAGTGGGATGAGGTTCTTGGGATGCTCCAGGAGCAGGAACAGGGCACCCTTCACTGAGCAGGAGGAGAGGGCTGGCATCAAGGGCAGCTCCGTGCTCCAGATCACCCTGCTCCAGGGATGCAGATCTGGGCAGCAGCTGCAGCTGCCCTGGTTCTGCCGTTCCCTCCACTGAGGGGTTTGCTTTCCTGTTCCTGGCGGGGAGCCTTCCCCGCACAGTAGGAGCTGGGGGGCGGGGGGAGGGTGTGCTATAAATTCCTATTTTCTGATAAACCCGAGCGGCCACGGCGGAAACCAGATCCCGTCCGGGCTATTTTTAGCAGGGAGGCTGAGGAGCTGCTGCCGAGGGAGGAGGCCGGGCGGTGCTGGCGAGGGGAGCGTCTCCATGGAAACAGCTTGCTGCAGCTTCCCACTTTGGGGGCACGGAGCGTGTGGGAGGTGATGGAGGAAATGCAGAGGCAAAGAGAGAGAGGCTTTTTGCTTGCTGCTGTCACAAAAGTGCTGTAGGAACCTGAGGAGAAATGGGTGTAAATTATTGATCATTTGGATGCAAATCCGTGTGAATTTTAATTAATAATCGTCCTGTCATGTCTTGGGAGCATGGGCAGGGGAGAGGGGGGGCAGGCAGCAGCCTGTGACCCACCAGCCTGTGCTGGAGGGGTCCGAGTTTGCTGAGACATGTCTCTGGAAAGGGCCTGGTGCTGGAGCTGTGTTCCTGAGTCATAGCTCCTTCAGGGCCTCCTCCATTTTCCCCCTGGGGAAGTTTTCCTGTGTAATTCCAGACCCAGAGACATCTGGGTTGGGTTGGGTTGGTACTTCCACTCACAAGAGGGTTTTTTGAATTGTTGGTGTGTTTTTTAAGGCACAAAAGTGTATTGTTATCCTTGTCTGAAATCCTGATGATTGGCAAGAGCAAACATGTCCAGCACATCTGTGAGGTCCTGTGAACCTGCATTCCCCTTCCCATAGGCACAGACTAAATGGCTGATGAGGCCAGAGTGACACAAGGACCCTCGTGGTGCCAAGCCTGGGGTTTCAGGTGGTGGCTCTGCTGACAGGATGATGCACTGAGTAGCAGGCACTATCTGAAAACCATCTGACTGCAGCATGCAAAGTTATTTTTAATCCATTGGGAAGTGAATGACCTAAAACCAGCAGCTGGAAGGATGAAATAGTGCGAGGCAGGTACATTTCCAGCACAGTGCTTTTAGAAGGAAAGAGCACCCCTTGGTGTGAGTGGCACAAATGCTCCCTGCCCATGGCCTCTGCTGTTCCTCAGCTGCTGCAGCTCCTCTTCTGGGTCTGTCCCTAGTTTGTTCTCCACCTGACACCTCTGCTGATGCAGGGCTTGGGTGAGGACATCGTGATGCTCACGAGGGTGGTGGTCATCTGCTAGAGGAGTGAAAACTCGTGCTTGGGCTGGGTTTAGCTGAGATTTGTTTCCAAACACAGTGTCTCAGTGCTAGAGCATCTTAGTTTCTGGCTGCAGTGTCTGCCTGCAGCCGTGGGTGCAGTGATCTGTGGGAGATGCCCAGCTCTGCAGGGACCTGGTTGGTCTGGTATGCTTTAGACCTGGTGTCCTCTCTCGATTGCAGATTGATTTCTGATTCTGCAGGGTTCTCAGATGCTGTACAGGTCCAACAGGTTCACAGCAGCTTGGGTGGGATGTGGCCTGTCCGGAGGTTCCCTGTTTAAATACCTGTCCTGCTGATCAAGAGGTATTCTCTCAATTTGGAGGCTGCAGGAAGAGAACTCTCTTGGGTGAATGTTCACTTCATGGATGTTTCCTCATTTAATTTCTGAGGTCACACCTCCAGTGCAGCCCCTTTACAAAGCTTTCCCTCATGCAGAGGACTTCGTGGGTCCTTGCTTCTCTGACTCATCAGTCAATCAAAGCCGAGGGTAAAGAACTGGGTGGCTTCAGGAGAGGTTTCTTTTCCATAAGAAGGTCCTTGTTTAACAGCAGCATCAAAACATGTCTGAGCTCTGGGAGCAGGCTGTTGATCTTTCCTGCCAGCGCTAAGACCCAACCCTGTGTGTGCTGTGGCTTCTTGTAGGAGCTTGGGAGGAGAGAAGCACCTTGCATACAGTGTGGGGACATCTTGGGTGCACTAGGGATGGTTTTTTGTTGCCTCCAGTGCGTGTTCTGAAGAGCAGAAGCTACCTGTAAGGGTGTGTAGATTCCACTGCCTAAGGGAAACCAGAAAACAACACCTTGAGAACCTTCCACGACCTGTTCTCCCAGCTCAAACCTGTGCAGGAGGGGAGGAGCAGGTGATCAGGAGAAGTGCAGATCTACTCAGTGACTTTAACCCCAAAAGGCAGAAACCCCTGAATACTGATCAGGACGAGCTGAGGCTGCTGGGCTGTGCCCGAGTTCAGGGTGCTGCTTGGGCACTGGCATGTGGAGCAGCCATGCCCGAGTGAGCAGTGGTGTTGGCTGGTGATGCACTGGTGAGCGCCCTGCTCAGAGACGGGGTGGCTGCCTGGCTGGCAGCTGGTCTGACTGCAACGCCCTCTTGAGTCACTCGCTCAGGCGAGGAACCGTCCTAGGGTGAAGATGGGCTGGTCTGGGGGAGCCTGCAGCTGGGGAAGGGGCTCTGAGTGCCTCACCTGGGGGACACTGTGGCCTGGGGTGTGTGTCTGGGGGGTGTTATGTCGGCTGATGACAGACTGCCCTCAGCGGCTGTGGGACCCCGTGCCAGCCACTCATCTGGGGGCACTGCAGTTCTGCTTCTTTTCTCATGTGCTGTGGTGGTCACTCTCCAGTGAGCATCTGAGAGGGCTAAAGTCCTAGGAAGGGGACAGGACAATTCAGACTGTGAGGTTCAGTTCATAGAATGGTTTGGGTTGGAGGGTCCTTAGAGATCATCTCGTTCCAACCTCGCTGCCGTGGTCAGGGACACCTCCCACTAGATCAGGCTGCTCAGGCCCCCATCCGACCTGGCCTTGAACACCTCTAGGGAGGGAGCATCCACGACTTCTCAGGACGAGACGTTTTGCTCTGCTGGCACCTGGCGGAGTTCATAAGCAAGAGCTGTCACTGCACTGGTCAGAGGCTCTGAAGGTGCCAGAGCTGTGGTCTGGGTGGCACTGGTGTCCCAACTGCACATCTGGTGTTGGCAGCTGCAGCCAGTGCAGGGGGTACTCTGCCCCTTCCTAGAGCTGTGGGGGCTGCACAGCCCTGTCAGTACAAGGTGGGGAGCTGAGAGGACAAAGAGTTGCCAATGTGTGGACAGTGTCAGCTGGAGCCAGCTGCTCTTGCCACAGTAGGTGCCACTTGTAACAGAACCCATCCTATGCCCAGCACTACATCCAGGACTTTGTCTGCTCATCCCTTCCCAGTCTCCCAGAGCTACTGCTGGCTGTGGGCGAGCGCCAGCTGGGCACTAATTGCTGAGGAATTAACCTCTGACCTGCTTCTAAAAATAGACCAAATCAATCCTCTCATTAGCAGCTCTGCTGGCTGTGCCCAGCGGGTGAGCACTGCAGGTCAAAGCCAGCATGGGTGACAGGCTGGGAGTGCTCTCACTTCTCCTGTCATGGCAGCTGCGAGGTGCTGGTGGAGTTTGGGGGCTTTCAGGGTAACAGAGAGCTGAAAAGTATCACTGGAAAGCTAAGCAAAGCACAGAGAAGTGGGAATGCTAATGTGTGACTTGGGTTGCTCTGTCAGGGGTTCAGGTGGACAACAGAATCATCAAGCTGTGGAATTGTTTTGGTCAGAAAAGACCTCCAAGATCACCAAGTCCAACTATGAGCCCAACATCACCATGGTCATCAAACCATGTCCCCAGGTTTCTTGAGCAGTTCCAGGGATGGTGACTCCACCACCTCCCTGGCAGCCTGTTCCAATGCTTGACCACTCTTGCAGGAAAGGAATCGTTCCTAATCTCCAACCTAGGCCTCCCCTCGCACAATTTGAGGCTGATGTCTCTCAACTTCTCACTTGTTCCCTGGGAGAAGAGATTGACTCCCATCTTTGTCTCTCTGCTCTGTCTGCTCCAAAGGCCATCCAGACTACCTCCACGAAGTGCCAGAGTGGAGCAGGGAAGCAGAAGAGCCAGGTGGGAGTGAGACCTCTGCTAGGCTGCCAGGTGGCACCAAGCCCTCCCCAGGGCCCCAGAACTGGTCACATCATCCAGAGTGGTGGCGACAGCTCCATGAGGCATGAGGGGAGCATGCCATGCTGTGCCATGCCATGCTGTGCCATGCCATTCCATTGCCATGCCATGGCCTGCTGACCAGCATCGGACTGCTGCAGCCTGGCCATGCTCAGCACAGACCTCCATGCAAACCGTGACCTTGGCTGCTGGGGCATGGGGCAGGGCATGGGATGGGAGTGCCAGGCAGGTTCTGGGTCATGGCCACAGTGCTCCAAAGTGTCATGGCCGTTACTGTGACAGCAGTGGAAAAAGGTGGGGGGGCTGATGGGAGTCCTGTCGAGACAAGGTGCTGGCAGGCAAAATGGGCACACTGCCTGCAAGAACTGGGCTGTGGTCACTGGAACTGTCTTTGTCTTCTCCTTCCAGCTGACATAATCTCTACAGTAGAATTCAACCACACAGGAGAGTTGCTGGCAACAGGGGACAAAGGGGGCCGAGTTGTGATATTTCAGCGTGAGCAGGAGGTAAGTGCCAGGGAATGCAAAGTGCCCATTTTATCCTTGCAAGAGAAGCTCCTGCTCTGTCCTAATCCATCAGCATCACTTCTGACCCAGTCTCTCCCAGCAGACTCCAGACTGACAAGTGACTGTCACCATGAGCAGGCCCAGGTGCCCTCTGGTACAGTACCTCCTGTGTCCTTTTGCTCTGGCTCTAGCTCTCTGTAGCTGGATGCACTTTGGGCTGGCAGGTCTGAGAGTGCCATACTGTGCCACGTGTGGGTGCCCCTCCCATGGCAAACACACCCCAAACCCCATCCACATTACTAAAACATCCATCACAGCCTAATGACATTGTTCTCAAACTTACAGCCTCAAAATTATGTCTGCCAATGCTGGAGAGAGCTGCTGAGCTAAGCCTTCCACACACAGATACTTCAGCAATCTTTCCAGCCCCATCCCATTCCTTATCTCCCATTTCATTGTTCCTCTGCTTTCCCTGGTCCTCAGCTTCCCAGCCTCACTCCCACCGTGCTCTGCTCAGCTCCTGCTCCAGAGTAGTGCTGCGCTCCAGGGACCAGAGGGGGATTCACCGACTCAAATGTTCCATTCCTGTTCAGTTCCTGCTCCATTCTTGCCCTGTTCCCACTGTCTTCTGTCTCCATTGGTGCTCCATTCCTGCTCTCTTCCCACTTCATTCTCATTTCATTCCCACTGTTTCCCCTCTCCATTCCTGCTCTCTTCTCTCTCTCTTCCCAATCCATCCCCACTCCGTTCCCACCGAGCCCACCAGCGTGCAGGAGGCTGCGCAGCAGCGGGGGCCATGCCTTGGCTCTCAGCCCCACGCCGTGTGGCTGTCACCCGAGCGTCCCTGGGGAGCCGGCAGAGGATGTCCCCGCTCTGAGCCCCTCGCCCGCCTGTCCCCCGCAGAGCAAGCACCAGCCCCACCGCCGCGGCGAGTACAATGTCTACAGCACCTTCCAGAGCCACGAGCCGGAGTTCGATTACCTGAAGAGCCTGGAGATCGAGGAGAAGATCAACAAGATCCGATGGCTCCCGCAGCAGAACGCAGCCTATTTCCTGCTCTCCACCAACGGTAGGTGGCCGCGGGCAGCCCGGGCCGGCCGGGCGCACGGTGACACCGGCGCTGCCGTCCCACCGCCTCACAGCCCCGGGACCTGCGTTTCCCTGGGGGAAGAAAATGTTACAAAACGTCAGCTGCCTGCAGGGTGACACAGGTGTCACAGGCCCAAAGCGGACCGGAGAGCTCAGTCCCCGTGCTTGAGTGCTGCCCTTCTTCTCCGGCAAGGCAGGAAGGCTCTTCCCCCTGCCAGCAGCTTCTGCTCCCTGTTACTTGGATCCTGGGAGCTCGCTGGGGTTTGTTTTTCCACTCTTTTTGTCTATTAAAGAGAACCTGCAGCTGATCTGTTTGCCTTTGCAGCTGGCTTCAGCTCAGCCATCCCATAGTACGGTCAGATAAATGCCAGGAGGATCTGGGAATATTACTTGGGATGAATAGAACCTCAAGATGGATGCAGCTTAATTACTTCAGGGGAAAAGGAGGGGTCTAATTATCTTCCATAACCAACTTACTTTTTATCATAGAATTGACTCTATTGATCACTGTAATAAAATCCAAACTCATCTGGGGGCAGAAGCAGTGAAATGCAATGAAGATTAATTATAGAGTGTTAATGTTCTGTTAATTGAGTTTTTAAATAGTTTTTTGATTAACAGGGATATTATCTCTCCATTTAGGAGGGTGTCTCCTACACACCAGCAGGTTGACAAAACAGTTCTTTTAGAAACACTCCCATGTCCTGCTGTCTCCTTTTGTTCTTGCTGCTAAACTAGCATTAAGTACAGACCCCCCTCCCCCGAAAAACAGGGGGTTAATCAACACAAAACTAATGGCATTCGGTGGAAGTGCTGTGGGAACGAGGAAATGAAGATGGATGATGGGGTTGTGTGTGAGACCTGGTGAAAGCAATGATAAACTATGGACAGAGGCTCTGCCAGGAGGGAGGAAAGAAAACACCATTATTCAGAGTAAACTCCTGTGTTCTGGGAGCTCTGACCTCTGGGGACTTTGTGGCAGAGGGTGGTGGGACAGTGGGAGGGGGCAGAGAAGTGGGGGTGGTTCAGAGCTGCATTCAGCCTAGGGTAAATGCTGGGCTCTGTGCAATTGCTGAGTGAGGAAGATCAGGATGGATTTGGGGTGAGTTACAGGCTTCTTTGGGGAGCTCCCATAGCCAGCTCCACTCCGTGAGCTTTGCTCTTTCATGGTGCTTGTATCATCTGCTCACTGTCTCCTGGATTCCTGCAGGAGCTCTGCTGGGAACACAGGACTCACCTCCTGGCACTCGGAGCCTGGTGAGCTGTGGAGCCATGCAGAGTTCCAAGTCTCTGCTGCTGGTGTGGGCACTCCTGTGGCACTCCAACACCCAACACCCCAATATCTGTGGGGTGGCAACAGCCAGAGCTGCCCTCAGGAGTCCCAGTCCCTTCTCCCGTATTTCTGAAGGTGGGGGTGAGGTGTGGAAGGCAACACCTTAGTGCCAGGGGTCATCCAGGGTGACCGAGGGATGTTTGCAGTGTGAGGGTCAAGAGGAGCAGAAACAGCAGCTGGTGGGGATGGAATCAGGAGATCTGGTGCATCCCTGGTGTTCAACCTTTACAATGGCTGGAATTGGAATGAGTTTAGGAATTACTCTTGGAAAGCAGTTGGTGGCCCCTGGGTAACCACTGCATGAGCTAGGAAATGTGGGAAGAAGAGCTTAGGTGGAAGTCTGCTCTGTGTGTGGGTGGTCAGAAGGGAGGGTGCACAAGTGTGTGTGACACACACCTGTTGGTGGCAGGATGGAGCAGAGCAGCTGTCTGTGGTGCTGGCCTGTTGCTGGGATGCTGGGTTCAGCTTCCTGGCCCTGCTCATGCTTCCCTGTGCTTATCACCTCCTTTGGGGTCACTCAGCCCTGTCACTCAATGTATTGAACACCAACACTCAGGGCATGACCTCTGAACCACGGGAAATCACTTCTCCTGGTGTTCCTCCATTAATGCAATGGTTCTGTTCCCTTGTTCAACCATTTCCTTATGCCTGGACTCAACGTAGCAGTGGCTGTCCATCAGGAACAGGCAAGCCAGGGCTCTGGGGACACGTCCATCAGGAACAGGCAAGCCAGGGCTCTGGGGACACAGCGCTGCGGTGACAGGGACAGCTTCTGAGAGGATGTTTTCCCCTGGGACTGTGTCGCTCGGCAGGTAGGGACACAACAGACGTGAGGGCACAGCCAGCCCTGACAGGCTGCTCTCTCCTGCCCCAGATAAGACCGTGAAGCTATGGAAGGTCAGCGAGCGGGACAAGAGGCCAGAGGGCTACAACCTGAAGGACGAGGACGGTCGTCTCCGAGACCCCTCCATGATCACCATGCTGCGGGTGAGTGGGGCGCACCAAGGCTGCTGAGGAGCCTTTTCTCCAGGGTCTGATGAAAATTGCTGCCAGTGTCCCCTGGTAATGCCATCCTGACCTGGTGGGCTGGTGTTGGAGGGCAGAGGAGTGTGCTGTGTTTTGGAGCCCAGTGCTTTGGCTGGTGTGGGGATGTGGGAGCTGATGCCAGAGCAGTGCCTGGGCTGTGCCATCTCTGGCATGCAGTGTGCCGTGTTTTGTCTCATGCTGGGCACCCCCTGCCATGGTACTGCACTACCTGCCATGCCTGTCCTTGCGAGGACAGGGTTAACTAGCTTGTCCTGCTTTGAGCATTCTCCAGCATAGCTTGGGGAGCACAAGTACCTTCTCCAAATGAGTTTTGCTCCCATCTTAAGGAGATTAAAACCTCCCCAGTCCTGAGGGTTCATTTCCCATTTACTGCATGGGCACAGATGTACAGTCTCCATCAGAGCTGCTGTCCTGTGTGGCTGCTAGGAAGCATGTCCAGGGCATGCCTTTGTGCCCAGGGAGCTGACTGTAGCTGGCCAGCTGTGTCCACAGGCTGACTTTTCCTCAGAACTGCCCTGGGGTGGCTGCTTGGGATCTTCAATCTGCATATAGAGAGCCAGCTCTAGCCCCGGGCACTGCAAGCCCTGTGCATTCAGTCAGAGCTCAGCCCATGCCCTGCTAGCTCCACAGTGGGTACAGGCAGTGCTGGAGACCCCGAGCAGGGCGTTCAGCAAATAGGAAGAAGCTGCACTGTGACATTAGCAGAGACAGCCAACGACCCCTTTTAGTCCACAGAAGTGCCAAGAGCACAGTAATTTTGTCCTGATCCCAGCCCAGCCTATAATTCACAAGCATCCTGTTGGGATTTGCATTTGGGATCCCTGGCGGGGTTGTGTCTGTGCTGTCAGGACCCAGGACTCACCGTGCAGGCTCCAGCTCCAGAGCAGACGAAGCCATTGAAAAACCCAGACAGGGAGTTAATTCTCACCTCCCCTCCCAGTCACTCCTGGTGGCTGGCAGCATTTTCCTTGATAGAGCAGGAAAACATTTTGTTTGGCATCTGGTATAGCTGCTGTCACGTTTCAGGCGGCGTTACCTAGAGACAGAGATGCTGGGGGAGTTTGCTTTGCATCGGGGGGCTGAAGCTGGGTTACCAACTCTCTGCAAGGCTGGCAGACAGGTTAAAGGTGGCCGTGCCCAGGGGTGCTGCTCCAGTTACTGCTCCCTCTCTGGACAAACGCTCTGGAAAAGCCCTGGGCTCACTGGGGAAACCCAGGCCAGTGTTTGACCTCGTTTGCCACCTCAGCACTGTGCCTGTAGCCTCTTCAGCAAAACGTTTCCTAGCGTTTTGAGAGGAGGCTGGAGACGGGTGGGGGTTGGTTTCTTCTCCAATGGAACAAGTGACAGGACAAGAGGAAATGGCCTCAAGCTGCAGCAGGAGAGGTTTAGGGTGGGCATTAGGATCAATTTTTTTCCAAAAAAACTTGTCAAACCCCGGCCCAGGCTGCCCAGGGCAGTGGTGGAGCCCCCAAACCTGGAGGGGTTTCAAAGCTGTGGAGATGTGGTGCTGAGGGACATGGTTTAGTGGTGACCTGGCAGTACTGGGTGACTGTTGTGGTGGCAGCTGATTGAGTCTGACCCTGTTCTTAGTGCTGAAATCCATGACCCTAGGTCTGAAACAGAGCCAGAAATAATCCTGGGTGTTTGTGCAAACACTCAGCCTGAGGTTACCCCATCCACCCACCCAGCTAGCCTGTGCCCAGCGTGGGGAGAGAAGTCCCCCAAGCCCAGCTGCATCTGATGTTTTTCCTTAGCTATGTCCATAGCATTAACTCTTCTGCTGCAGCTTGGGGTGTCTCTGGTGCTTCATCTCCGTGTGGTGCTTGCACTTTGCAGCCATGCCGTAGCCAGCCACAGTTCCATTGCCTACCACAGACAAGAGAAGAGGGGTTTAAACCACCTGGCTGCAGTCATCTCCTGCCCTTTGGTGTAAGGGTTTCAATGTGCTTGGTGAGCATTGTCCTCTGAGGAGCTTCCAACCCAAGTAGTGCAGAGGGAATGCCTAACTCTGCCTGGGCTGTGAGGTGAAGTTCCTGCTGTCATCAAAGGAGCTCTGTCTGTCTGGTAGCCCCCAGCCTGACAACTGCAGCCCTTTGTCCCCCCTTCACAGCTTGTGAGGAGCTGTATCTGCACCATGGGGTGTGTGCAAAGCTGTGTCTCACCCAGGTGATTGAGAGCTCAGGATATTGCCCTAGTATAGAGGATGGTTTCCCATGATCTCCAGTGGGCACTTCTCTGGGAGAGGAATGACCCTGCATGATGTGGGTGTGATGAGCAGGTGCCTTGATGTGCCCAGCTCTTGGTGTCTGTGGCTGTCACAACGAGGGCTGCCAGCTCTCTGGTTAGGAGCTACCATTTCACTCGATTCCAACACAATCCATTGCTTTCTATGCCCCATTGTGCCAAAACCTGGGATTTCTCAGCCCCAGTGCAGTCTGCTGTGGGGGCTGTTGCTGTGTCCCCCTGCACACAGTGCCTTGGAGTGGGGCTGTGCCATGGCAGAGGGATGGGGGTGCTAGGGAGAGAGGCTGCTGCATTTCAGCCCCAGCAGAGCTCTGTCTGCCTTGTGCTTGCATGCATCCTCCAGAGCATTACCATTTAAATGACAAGATAATGGCAGACGTTTGGCTTTTTTTGGCTATAAAATGCACGTGGCAGAACTAATCAATTTCAAATGATCCTACCCAAAGCATTGCTACAGAGATTGGGAAAAAAAAAAGATATTTTCCCATTTCCCCCTCTTCCTGCCCTCCCTTCCTGCCCCCACCCCCAACCTGCGCTTCTGCCGGCCCCTCTGCCTGCCCTCCTGCCCCTCTGCTTGCCTCCCTGCCTGCCTCTCTGCCTGCCCCCATGCTGGGACTGCTCGAGCATGTGCTGGTAATAGGGATGTGCTTGTGTCCACTTTACCTGGGATAACAGGAAAATTGTGAGCTGCCTGCTGGGATTCCACCGATATTGTCTCTTTTTCAGCAGGGGAAAGAGGTTAAAAAACATCTTTTCAAACAATGACATCTTGAAGGGGAGTGAAATTCTGATGAGATTGGTGTGGAGGGTTCAGGGTTTGAACTGCACATAAGGCAAACGTTTTGCTTCTCCTTTGAGGTCTCTGCAAATGAATTTCAGAATTTGGTGGAGGTGATCCTGGAGTGAAGTAGCTGAACCGAGACAAATTCTGCATTGCAAACAAAGCAATGCTACAAAAGCACACCAAGAATGGGAAGCCTGAGGTGGCTTGGGCTGTGTGTGAACTGAGACTTGCAGGAGATGCTCACCTCTGTGCTTGAAACCCCTCATGAACTGGCTCTGGGTTTGGGTGTGTAGATGGGGAGAGTGTTTGTGTTGATGGCCCACACAGACTAACTCAAGGCTCTAAACTCTGCTTCTTGGTGCTGATGGAGGAGAGCACAAGCTCCTGTGACTCAGGTCTCATTGTAGCTGGAACCTGCTGGCCCCAAACAGCTCTCCTCTTCAGCTGGGGACAAGACAATGGCCCTGCTTCTGCCCTTCTGCAGGGTGGGGGACTATGGGAGGGTACAGGGCAGGTGGTGTAGGGATCTGCCTCCAGGAACTCCACCATTGCCCTAGACAGGCTGCTCCAAGGCTGAACAACCCTTATGCAGAAGAAGTTGTTCCTCATGCCCAGCTTAAACCTCCCATGGGGCAGCTTGAGGCCATTTCGTCTTGTTCTGTCACTTCTTTCATGGAAGAAGAGACTTTCTCCCCCTCCAGCTCCATCTCCCATGGCTGCAGGTGGATGCTGAGTGCCTGCTGGTGCTGGTGCCCTGCGGTGTGCAGATGCCAGTGAGCAGTGTTGTATCACTGCCCTGTGGTGTGCCAGCAGCCTCCTTCATGGTGGAGCTTCTGGACAAGACTCTAGCACCTCAGCTCTGGCTGTACTGTCCTCCCTGCTGACGTGCTGCACGTGGACCTCCCCCTGCTCCTGTACTCCAGGAGGGACCTAGATCATTTTGGGATGGCCTGTCCCTCTAGGATCTGCAGAGGTGAAGGTGGATCTTCACCTGGCAGCGAGTCTGTGCCTCTGTTTTGCTCTATGGCAGAACGCTCAGCACCAGCAGGGGTGGCGTCAGTGCGGTGCTTAGCAGGGAGGGACATGTCTAGGGAGCAGAGATGAGCCCAGGAGCTGTGTCAGCTGCATGCAGCAGTAATGAGATAGTGGCTTTATCCTCCCATGGGAGGCCACCTTGCACACTTCATGGGGAAGGTCCAATAAGATGAAATCCTGAAGAGCATGAAATTGTCCATCTGCCGTGGAAATGGTGTTTGGAGCACACTTTGCTGCAAGATACTCACCTGCAGGCAGCGCCGGCGGCTGGCAGGACCTGCCTGCTGTAGGCAGGGAACAAACATGGGGAGCAGTTGGAGGAGCTGCCGGAGCAGGTGAGGAGCTGCCGGATTTGTGCCCAGCAGCTGGCTTTGCTCTCTGGTTTGCCAGGAACTGGATTACATTTTACTCCTTGCAAACCCAGGGCTTGGGTTAATCTGGGCTTGGGCTGCAGCTAATCCCCTTGTCCAGATCCTGCGGCTTGCTGGGGGTGGGCAGGCTGGTGGGCATGGGGCTGCTTGTGAAGTGGGAGCTGCCCTGCGGTTGGCATTGTGGCTGCTAGGCTGCCACAGGTGGTGGCAGAGCTTCTGCTGCTGTTGTGCTGAGGCCTGGTCACCCCTCACGAGGTGGGGATGGATTGTCACCTCAGTGAGGGGTTTATTGATTCCTTTTCAGTGCCTGCTACTCTGGGCCAGGTTTGGATCTCAGTGTAAGGCTGGTTGGCTCTGTTGTGCCCAGAGGATTTCTGTGGAGGTAGCTGAGAGCAGAATCTCCTTCTCTATCATGCAGACCAGGCTCATGGTCCCAGCATTATGGTTACCCTGGCTCCTGTCTGCCAGCAGCACTGGGCAGGATGGCCATGGAACCCACGGCAGGGCAATGCTAGGAGCTGCTGCATGTGGGCAGAGGTGGCATCACTGCTTTGCTTGTATGCCCTAGGCGTCCCTTCTGTGAGCCTGTCCTGCCATAGTCATAGCTGGCAGGAATACAGCTGGCCTCCACTGCAGCCCCTAAGAAGGATCCCAGTAGTGGTGGCCAAGTCCCATCTCACTGCAGGGCTGTGTGTGGGGTTCCATGCCACCAGTCTGACCCTGGCAACAGGCAGTTCAAACCTGACATGTGCTGGGCTTGTGCTGGTGAGAGGTTCTGTGGCCACACTGTCCTGGAGCTGAGGCTTCTGCCTGGCACATTGATGTGTTTGGAAGATGCTGTGAGCCATGCAGCACCTCTGGGTTCTTCTGAGAAGCAACCACCCTCTGCATCTCCTCAGGCCATGTCCATCACAGCACTGGAACTGACGGAGAAGCTTTTCCTCCAGGAGCAGGGAATGTTTGGTAACAGCAGAGATGACAAACAATAAACGAGATGGAGTCGGTGGGAATAAGAGACAGCAGTTACTGACAGGTACTGACAGTGCCAAGGTCCTTGGCTCAGCAGCTGGAGGTGGCAGGAGGACCTGGAGCACGGGCAGAGGGGAGGGACCAGGGTGTGCTGGCTCCTCCCTGCACCCTTACCCAGGAGAAAATGAACTTCGCAGCTCAGGGGCAGATGTGTGCCTCATTATCTGGGGAACGGGGAAGCCTTGGGCAGGCAGGAGAGGAGTCCAGTGCTGTGTGCGCCGTGGGTGAGTGGCACCCGTGCTCCTGCAGGGGGTGCCTGCTGAAGGCAGGAAGGAAAATGAAGATGTATTTTGTCTTAAATGAAAAATGACTGGCACTCCCCCTCCCTCCCTGAAAACAGGCAGTAATTTAATTTGTTAGTGGTTTATTTTATTTGACAGACTCTCTATGCACTTGATGTGGTTTGTTACACTGCATTACCCAACAGTGGGTGTGTGGCACCAGAGTTGCCCTGGGGAGGGGCACGCTGAGAGGGCTCTGTCCTCCTTGGGGTTGCACTGGCAGAGCTGGGGGAGGCAGGTGCTGACTTCATGTGCTTCAAGAAATGCAAAAAGCCCAAGTTTCAGTTGCTGTCCTGTTGCCTCATTTGGTGGGTGCTTGCTTTTCGCTGTCACTGACCACAGCCACGCTGGGCTCCCTGCCTGCCCAGCTGGGCATGCCTGTGGCTCCTGGAGCAGTCTGCAGGTTATCCCTGCACATCACCTTTCCTGTCCCTTTGCTGGATATTGATCAGAAACCTGCTGCAGATACTTGCACTGAAGTGGGTCCTGGTCCTGGAGGTTACATTGCTGGAGACCAGGCAGCGTGCTGGAAGAGATACAACCAGGAGCAGGTCTGTGTCGAGGAGCAGGATGAGCAGAGGGATCTTTGCCCGTGGACTGGATGTTGAATGCCAGCACTGGGGTCCAATCACCAGCATTGCCCCTTGTTGCCCTGTCCTGTGGTGGCCGTTTCCAGTCAGCTTCAGGACAGGCTTTAGCAGAGAGCAGACTAAACCCAGGCTGTGCTGGCAGCTGCTCCCCTCAGCCATGCTGAGATGGTGTTTGCTTCAGCTCCAAGATTCCTACAGCGTGGGATGAGATCCCCAGGCTGGTCTGAGCTCGCAGCACATTGGCTGCTCCTGCCCCAAATCCTCGTTGCTTTCAGTGGCAGCCTTAAGCAGCACATGGTGAGGAGGGGCAGGGACACTTGCTCGCTACCATGTTCCAGTGCAGATTCCTTCCGCTGCAGCAGATGACACATCCTGCCTTAACAAAACCCTCACGGATGACCAGGTTTGTCCCTCCCCTGGGGTTTTGTCTGCTGAGGTACCAAGACACACAAAAAAAAGCTCCAGAATGTGGCTCTGAAGTAGCGTGTGGAGAATTCTCTTGGCTGAAGAGGTCCTCTCTGCTCCGTGGCTGTGAGCAGCTGCCGTGTACGAGCTGGGCAGGGAGTCGTGCTGGGCTCCTGAAGGTAGTAGGTGGCTGCACTGCCGTGGCTCAGACATGGGCCGTCTTGGCTGCTGCCCACTTCTGGGCTCTGCTGGGCACGGGGACTGGCACAGCATCACCTTGCTGGGTGAAATCCACTGCTGAAGCCTCTGCTGGAGTTATTTTTGTGCCCAGCAAAACCTGGTGTGGCGTGGAGCCTTCTCCCTTTGCACAGCCATCATGTTTCTGTCACTCTGAATGACAGCACAGCTCCTGTGATCCCCCAGCAAACTGCGAGCCCCGTCCCCAGCTGGCTGCACCGAGCCCTTCCGCGGCAAACGATGCATCATTGCCCGTGTCAGCCCGGATTAGCCGGCAGGCTCGTCACATTAGGCAGTCCCTGCGCTCCTGTGTCACTCGAGCTGGCTGTCACACTCCCGTCCCCGCCACTGCAGCCCTGGGAAATCTTTTTGGGCAGCAGGCAGATAACAGAGACGGTAATGAAGTAGCTGGAGAAGAGAGCTGGCTGGGGAGAGCTCGCTGGAGCCCAGGCTGGCGCTTGAAGTTGCCTGGTAAGCCTCCTGTCTGGAGTGACTCTTACACCGCTCCTTACCTGCTGCACCCCTCCACCCCTGGCGGTTACAGAAGTGCCGTTTGTCAGTCTGAAGGTGAACCGTGCATCGCTCCCTTCGCAGCCCTTCCGTCTGTCCCTGTCCGGCACTGTGCCCCTCCCTCGGCTCGTCCCTTAGCTCCATCACTTCACTGCGGAGCAAATGCCAAGGAGTGGAGAGTCGGCGCTGACCTGGCTCTGAAGAACCCTTTCTGTCAGAAGGGCTCTAGGAGCGCCAGGCTCAGCTCAGCAGTGACAAAACAAGGGCGGAGTGGTTTTGGTTTGTTTTTTTCCCAGAGGAATGGTTGCTGCAGTAGAGATCTAAGCCCAGTACTGGGCTCTCGCTGCCTCACCGTAGCCTCACCATACTGGTTCCTCTTGCCAAACGGAAAGGGTTCTCTGTCTGCTGGTCCTTCTGCTCCTTCCTTTAGGAAGGCAGCAGGGTTCTTTGGTGAGAGTATGGAGGGTGAGATGGGGCACTGGGAACCAGAGCTGCTGCTGTGGCCACAGGGTTGTTCACCTCCCGTGCTGTGTGCTGGTGTGGGGCAGCCAGACCTTGTCCCTGGGTGCTGACACTCTGCCTCCCACCCCGCAGGTGCCCGTGCTCCGGCCCATGGACCTGATGGTGGAGGCCACGCCTCGGAGGGTGTTTGCCAATGCACACACCTACCACATCAACTCCATCTCTGTCAACAGCGACTATGAGACCTACATGTCAGCAGATGACCTGAGGATAAACCTGTGGAACTTTGAAATCACAAATCAGAGTTTTAGTATCCTTTGGTGTGTGTTGTCCTGCGCCCCTGGGATGGTCTCAGCCTGGCCAGGAGCAAGAGCGAGGGAAATGTCCAGGCTGGGAACCTGGACACATGCAGATGGCAGTGGAGAATGACAAGGCTGGATGGGGAGACAGATCCTTGGGAAGGTGGGCAGTGTAGGTGGCATCTGTGAGCTCCAGCTCTGCAGAAGACAGCAAGGCTGTGCCCATGTCTGCTGTGATGATGACCAAGCAGGTAGTACAGCATCTCGCCTGGTCATGCACCCTGCCCATGGCTCCTTGGTGCAGGAGCTTCAGCCTCTGGCAGGGGGTCAGCAGTACAAAACAGTGCTGCCAGCTGTGCACCCAGCTGCAGAACACCCAAAATCCCAGTCTCTGGTGTTGTTACCAGGATGCTCCCTCTCACACAATCCTGAAATGTCAGCACGGTGGGGGCTGAAAGGGACCTCTAAAGAGTGATCTCTGAAGATCATCTAGTCCAATCCCCTGCTAAAGCAGGTCTGCCTCTGCCCGTGCTGCCAGGCTGACACCAGGCTGTCTCCAGTGGGCATGACCCATGTCACAGCAGCCACAAGACTCATCTGGCATCACTCAGCTGCTGCTTCCTGCTGCGGTGACACGTTGAGGCGTTTTGCCTGCAGGGTCTTGGTGGGGCGGGTAGGAGGGAGGGGGTCTGTGGGTGATGGAGGAGACAGATGCCTTGGGGAAGAAAGAAAGAGGAGACGTTAATGGTGCAGGCTCCCTTCTGCCCTGCAGCAGGGTGACAGGCTGCCAGTCACCGCCACACAATGAGGCTCTGCCAGTTACCCCAGTAACAGCCGCATCAGGAATCATCACAGCAGGGCACTAATCACCGCGGGGGTGGCTCAGAGTGTTTCCCAGCAAGAGATCCTCAGGGCCTGTGGTGGATTTAGGCAGCTGAAGAGGTCTTCAGCAGTCACAGTCAAGTGGCTGTTGGGATCTTGACGTGGCTGTAGCTGAGCAGGGCTGCGATGGATGCTGTGTTTTGAAAATGAGGAGCACTGAAGTTGGGTAAAACCTCTGGGGGCTCCGATGACCTAAGGGGTTTGGCCGAGGTGCAAGTGCAGCACTCAGAATGCTTGATAATTGGTGTAGAAGTGTCACCACCAGAGAGGTGCCACTCAGGTGTCCCATTGCACCACAATGTTCTGGAAATGATGTGCCCCAGGCTGTGGTGGGCTTCTGCTGGTCGTCATGCTCAGGGCTTTGTTTCTCTCTTGTTGTTTTTGGTGCAGTTTTATTGCCCTGGCACTGCAATAAAAGTTGTTTACTCTGTCTGGGGCCAGGTAGGCACAGTCAGGTCCTGTGCCATGCAGATGAGCTGCAGGCTCTGGAGCCATGGTCCCTGGATGAACAGAAACGGTGACAGGTGCTGTCTGACCCCTGCACTGGCACTGGCTGGGTGCAGCTGTGCTGCGGTGCCACCCTCCTGGGCACACCTGGTGGGCACAAAGCAGGGGCAGCCCGGGTGCCCAGAGACATCACCAGGAGGAGCAGCAGGTGGAGGATCCCAGGGGCTGGGCTCTGTGTGGGTCCTTGACTCACCCTGCCAGACATCGTGGACATCAAGCCAGCCAACATGGAGGAGCTGACGGAGGTGATCACGGCGGCCGAGTTCCACCCGCACCACTGCAACACCTTCGTCTACAGCAGCAGCAAGGGCACCATCCGGCTCTGCGACATGCGCACCGCCGCGCTCTGCGACCGCCACGCCAAGTGTGAGTGCGCCGCCTGCGCTCCCCGCCCTTCCCAGGGGACAAAAGAGGGAGTGTAGGCACCCACCTGGGCTCAGCTCTGCTCTGCCACCTCGCCCCATCCTCCTCTGGGTCCTGCCTGCTGCTGGGCGTTCTCAGGGCCACCTGCCCTCTGCCCTGCTGTCCCCAAAAGGAGCAGCTTCCCCTGAGGTTTGGCCCCGTGCTCTTCGAGGAGCACATTGGAAACCCCTTGGTGATGTTCCAGCAGCAGCAGGTCTGAGGGGTCGCTGGGATGTCGACGTGCAGTGTCTGTGGAGCTGTCAGTGCCAGGGAGGGCTGGGCTTGCCCAGGTTCTGTCCAAGCAGCCCCATCACCTGTTGTCACCAGTGGCTGATGCACGGGGTGCAGGGTGTGCAGGAAAGCCACCTCCGGGTTTGGAGTAAGCTGGGCTGCTGGGGAGCATGTGCTTGACCCTCCCTAGGCTGCTGCCATGCAGAAGCTGCTGCTGGGGCAGCTGGTGGGAGGTTGTCACTGGGAATATTGTCCTCACCAGCAGCTCATGGTGGAGTACCAGCACGGACACCCTCAGCACTTCTGGTTGGGCTACTGACTGCCTGCTGCTGCTCTTTGTGCTCCTGCGGCTCCTGGAAGGCAGCTCTGTGCTGAGTGTGGGGTGTGAATAGGACACAAAGATGGGGCAGCCCTGGGGGAGTTTGGGGTCTGCTTCAAAGGCAGCAAGGGCCACCATGACAGGACAGCTAAACTCTCGTGTCCTGGGCATGTTTGGGGTCTCTTCAGAAAATGGCCATGGTCTTGCAGGGAATTGAGGAGGTTTTCAGTCCCTAAAGTGTGATTGTGCCACCAGAACAAGATGCACGAGCCAGGTGGGAATTACTGGAGCCACACACGAATCATCTGCCTCCAGAGAATTCTGGGGGTGTGTCAGATTCAGCTTTCCTGGAGGGAATTACACACCAGCTGCTGCTGTTCGGGCTTCTGAGCTGTGGTCACATCTGACACCTGTTCTAAGCTGGAACAAACTGGCTGGGCACAAAAGCTTCCATTACGCTAGAGGTGCTGAAATAGCAAGTGACAGTGTCCCCAAATCCTGATCAGAAGTCACCTTTCTGGGCTGGCATTTCCTGACTCTGTCTGGCAGCTCTGCAGTGACAGCTCAGGAGCAAACAAAATTCATGCTCCCCACACTTCAGCATTTCCCTTTGTCTGGGGCTGCAGCTCCTGCCCTGGGTGAGCTCAGGAGCCATGGTGAATCCTGGCTGGGTTTGACCTCCCCTGTGACATCTCCTTATTGATTTCCCTCAGCTCCTCAGAAGCAGCAGCCTCAGTCAATTGCAGCTCAGCAGAGAGGCGTGAGTGGAAATTGAGACAGTTCATCAAAGTTCAAAATGAAAAGCAAGGTTAGCTTCTGGAGGCGAATCCTGCAGCGGAGGCGTTTAATAACTGTCAGTGGCTAATGCAGATCCAGGGGACAGCCCTGCACGTCCCACCCTCTTCATTTAGATGGATGCAGTTTGCTGCCTGGGGCCAGGCTTCACTCATCTGCTTCCCTTATTAGATTTTGTTTGCCCACTTGATTTGAGGCTGTGTGTAGTGTGACACGGCGTGTGTCACCTGCAGCTTTGTGGCTGGGCTGGGAGAGAGCATCAGCTCCCATGGAGGAGCACCTGCTAGAGGCACACAGGTTCTGTGAGGGGACATCTCCTTGGGCACACGGAGCACAGAAACATCACCGGTGCTGTCCAAAGCCCTGCAGGAAGCCAAGGGGGCACTGGGGCTCCTGGAGCATCTGGTCATGCTGGTAAAAGTCACCTGTTTGAAAAGCACATGGGGAAGGGAGGAAAAGCTCTGCTGGGGCTTACTGTGGTTGTTTTCCCCTAGCAAAGGCCTTGGGCTTTTCATTTCTGGTTAGGCATCACCTGTGGTTGTACTTCCCAAGCTCCTGGAACAGAAGGTTCAGGGTACAGTCCCAAAGGAACCTTTGTCTTGTCACTGGTGACTGTGTTGCAGCAACACCACAGTTCCAGCTTTGGCTAGAAAGAAGCAGCCCACAAAGCTGCTCTGGTGAGGTAAGGACAGCTCACACCTCTTACCCTGCTGCAGCTTTCCAAGCTGCTGGTTGAAAGTTTTCCCAGAGGAGCAGGAGCAGCCTGTGGGCCCTTTCTGGCCGTCTTGTCGTTGATTTGATCTGTGCCCCATGGTGCTGATGAGGGCTGTGGGCAGAGGTTGCTGGCACAGCATGGGCAGCTCGGTGCCAGAGGGCAGTGGGTTGGTTGTGTAACAGAATTAGTGCTCAGAAATCCGCCGGCTCAGCAGCACAGATCTGCTCCTGCAGCAGGAACAAAGCCATGCAAAAGCCTTCAGCTGGGTAGCAAAAATAGTCGTGTCCCCCCGCCCCGAGCCCCTGTCCAGTGCCCACTCTGCTTTTGGTGGCACTACCAGAATGCTGTGACCCCAGTTCTGGCAGAGCCCTGCTGCTCCAGGGCTGGGACTGGTCAGGGTCTGAGCATCCCATGGAGCAGTGGACAGCTGCCACGTGCTGTTGGCACAGGCAGGGATGGCACTGAAATGCCAGCTCTGCAGAGCTAGGCTCCAGAAGAGCCCTGGAACAAGCCCACACACACCGATCCGTGGCAGTAAAACAGCCTGTGGGGCAACGGCAGAGCTGAGGTGGTGGCAACACAGACAAGTTGTGGTTAGTGCCTTCCACAGCCTGCTGGGGTCCTTTTGACTCTCTGGCTGCTCTCACTTCCCTTGTCCTAAAGCCCCCGTGTGTGGTCAGTGCTTCTGCTGGTGACTGAAGAAGCTGGAGTGGGTCCTGCCAGTGCTAATTTGTAGGGATCAAGTAGACTGGCATTTCAGGAGCTTTCCCCTCTGTACTCAGGGCTGAGGCTCAAGGGATAAGCCCAAGCACTGTGCCAGGCACAGAGCCACCAGCACATCCCTGGCTGTGACCACTGGCTGGTTAGAGCCAGCAGCCACCATGGCAGAGAGGTTGTAACAGAGCCTGGAGACCAGGGTCAGGCAGCATGGCTGGCAGCTGGGGTTTTCTCCAGCAGAGCAGCAGTGTGAACTCCTCCAGCTTGCCCAGCAGC
The DNA here is from genome assembly GCF_015220805.1 of Pogoniulus pusillus. Taxonomy (NCBI): domain Eukaryota; kingdom Metazoa; phylum Chordata; class Aves; order Piciformes; family Lybiidae; genus Pogoniulus; species Pogoniulus pusillus. The sequence goes on along the minus strand of NC_087285.1, from coordinate 11,093,915 downwards.
ATCATCCAGCGCTGTGCTGGATAGTTGCAGAGAGAGGAGGTTGGATGGATGGCCCTGTGTCAGCAGCAGCTTTCTCGCTGCAGCTCTGTGATGGGCCTCCAAAGCCACACTTGCCCAGCTGATGTTGCTTTGAAATCAAATTTGTAAATACATTTAATTTGGAACTTCATCCATCTCCTTCAATCTGCTCAAACCGTGATTTACTCAGCCTGATCAGATTCCATCTGCAGGTTGCAGCAGCTATAAAATATTGCCATTGACTTTTGGTTATGCTGCACATTGATTTCCAGAGAGCAGAAGTGACACATGGGGCTCTTAAATTGTCTGGGCTTCTGTGGAGCTGTTGATGGCTGCTCTGCAATCATCCCTCCCGCTTAGCGCACACATCAAACCCAGGAGCTTCCATTGTGCCATGGGAGTTTGTCTGGCCTGGGCCAAACCCAGCGCTGGGGAGCATTCACCCAGCTTGCTGTGGTGATGTCTTGCAGGGGCACGGTGCCTCTGCTCGGTTCCAGAGGGCGTTTGGGTGGTGACTGATGGCAGGACTTGTCCTTTGCTCTTCCACAGTTTTTGAGGAGCCTGAAGACCCCAGTAACAGGTCGTTTTTTTCTGAGATCATCTCCTCAATCTCTGATGTCAAATTCAGTCACAGCGGGAGGTATATCATGACCCGTGACTATCTCACTGTCAAGGTGTGGGACCTGAACATGGAGAACCGGCCCATTGAGACCTACCAGGTGAGTGTGGCACAGCTGGGTGGTGCTGAGGGACATGATTTAGTGATGACCTGGCAGTGCTGGGTTAGTGCTCGGACTTGATTGTCCTTCCAACCAAAATGATTTTATGATTCAGCCCTTGGTGGGCATCAGGCTGGCATTAGCTGGTGACTGGGCTGGGCCAGCTGGTGCTGGGTCCTCATGCCCCATCCCTCCCTGCTGGCAGGTTCACGACTACCTGAGGAGCAAGCTCTGCTCGCTCTACGAGAACGACTGCATCTTCGACAAGTTCGAGTGCGTCTGGAATGGCTCTGATAGGTGAGTGCTCACTGCTGTGGCTGCAGTGGGCTACCAGCCTGCCAGGTGCCCAGTATGGCACACTGGGTGCACCTTTGGGGTGTCCTGCTGGCTCCTGTGGCTTCGTGTGGGCCCCTTCCCAGGCTGCAGCTGGCTGTGGGGTCTGGAACATACAATAAGGATCACCTGAACCTGGGGCCCCAAATCCAGGTGTTGATGGGGGCATCCGCTGGGGTTCCAGCTCTCTTATGGATTGAGTTTAGATTCTGTCTCCATTTCACCCACACCTGGAAGAGAGCAGTGATGTGTTTGGCTCCAGCTTGCCAAGCCTAGGGTTGGGACTCTGTCCTCACACAGACCACACTGATGCAGGTGGCAGAAGGACGTGCAGCCAGGTGGTTCTGCACCATCAGAGGTGCAGACTGGGGCCCAAACTCCAAACCCCATTTTACCTCTGGATTTTTTGCCTTCTCTAGTACAAGGCCAGTTGCCTCAAGAAGAGCTGGAAATCCCTAGCTAAAGCTTTGCCCTAAGGACTGAGCTCCACGTGTATTGTTACTCTTGAAAAGAGTTATCCCCCCCGACCCTAATAGCCTCTGGTTGAAAGACAAGGAGATGGTGGGAACCTGGCTCCAGTGGCTGAGCCTGAGCCTTTCGGTGCAGAACAGAGCTGCTGGGAAGCCTGGTTCCCACGGGGCCTGTGCTGGGCAGAGCCAGGGCATCGCAGGCAGGTGGGCAGCAGGGCTTGTGCTGCTCATGGTGACCCATTCTGTGCCCCCCTCGCAGCGTCATCATGACAGGCTCCTACAACAACTTCTTCCGCATGTTCGACCGCAACACGAAGCGCGACGTGACGCTGGAGGCCTCGCGGGAGAACAGCAAGCCCCGCGCCATCCTCAAGCCCCGCAAGGTCTGCGTGGGCGGCAAGCGGCGGAAGGACGAAATCAGCGTGGACAGCCTGGACTTCAGCAAAAAGATCCTGCACACGGCCTGGCACCCCTCCGAGAACATCATCGCCGTGGCCGCCACCAACAACCTGTACATCTTCCAGGACAAGGTTAACTAGGAGGACACGGCGCTCCTTGGGAGGCTCGTGTACCGGCGCCAGCGCACGCGTGCCCTCAAGTGTTGCTGTTCTTTTCCTTTCTCTCTTTCTTTTCCCCCTTTCCTTCCTCTTCCTCCTTCCAGTTGTTGCTCTTCAGGTAGCATCTGAACAGGGTAGCAGGAGTGGCCTGCACCCTCAGTGCTGGGGGACACCCAGAGACACCCCATTTCTTGTTGAGCACTCAGAGGTGTTGAACGTTTGCTGCCCCACTGTCCTCAGGTGGCTCTGGGCTAGCTGGAGCCATCTGGTCGTGGATAAGGTGGTGGTGGTGGTGGTGTGGGCTGTCAGCAGCAGATAGGGAGGGGGCACGTGGTGTGTGTGCCCATGGGGCATTCCAGCAAGTCTTGCTCTGATCGTTCAAACTTGACCTGAGCAGTACTGCACCTGTGGTGTTGCAAGAGCAGAACCTTGTCCCTGTTGCCCTGTTTCACGTTTGTCTTTTTATTATTATTTTGTGTTGTCACCAACAGAGACAGCAACCCTCACCCTAACCTGGGACAGCTCAGATTTGCAAGGGACAAGCTTACAGGGCCTGGGGCAGGGGGGAATCTGCTGCACACTGGCCAGGATGCTGCCTCTCTCCACGCCACTGACACCTTCCTGAGGATTTGGCTTTGTAGATACTGTGGTGCCTTTCTTGGTATATGAAATACCTTTATAAATGATGCTTCCAAACTGCATTGACTGCAAACCAAATCCACCCTGGGCAAACCTCTGCAGCTCCTGTCTTTTGCTTTGGTCATTTTCACCTGTTCTGTTGTGAGCTCTTGCATGTTGTGACTCTTTCACTCTCTCTCTGTCTCTCTTTCTCTCTCTCTCTCTCTCTGTGTTTCTCTTTTTTTAATTATTTATTTATTAGATTTTTTTAAAGATAAAGTTGCTAATTTATGACCTTCTAAAAAAAAAGGAATCCAACCCTACCTTGCTGTTAGCGCCTGACTGCTTCAGAGAGGGGCCCTCTGAGGTCCTATCTTATCATAACAGTAACGACAATAAAAGCAGTAACTCCTCCTCTCTGCATGGCCAGGCTGCCCCTCTCTACTCTAGAGACTGCTCAGGCCCTTCCTCCTTCCACTTGAGCGACTGTTCAATAACAAAACCAACGAAACCAGAACTGCTGAGTTTTCAGTCAACCTGAAAACTGCTCCTGCAAGAAAAAGCAAATGAGTCAATGAAGTCAGTTAAGAGCCAACGCTGGCACTGCAGGGATGGCTCCCTAAGGGCATCCCTCCAGCCCTGGCATCCTTCCAGCACTGGCATCTCTGTGGGGATGGGCATAGGAAGCTCCATAGGCCAAATGTCTTCTTGGGACAGTCTCTGTGGGGCACCATGAGAATTCCAGCACGTCCTACTGTGGCCTCCCAGCTCCTACACCCAGCACAGGAGAGGAGCTGCCACTCACTCGAGGAGCAGAGGGACCCCATGGAAACCAGAAGCTGTGGAGCAGAGGGACCCCGACCAGACTTTGGCCCCTGGAGGGAGCCTGGGAGCACTGGGACAGAGCTGGCCACCTTCAGAAGAGTGACCACACAGGAAGAACAAAGTGCACTGGCTCATAAATGTACCACAAGTGATGGCTTTTGGGAGTAACTGTGTGTTTTTTTTTAATGAAATGGTTAATAAAATAGCAAGAGTAAAGAAATCGTTTTTTTAAAAAAAAGCTCTTTTTTGGTTCCTGTACAGAAAGCCTGCACTCTGCTCTCAGAAGTAAAGTTGTCCCAAACCTGTCTCGCTGTGAAGTCACTGCTTCTTGTGCCTCTGCTCTGCTGGTGATTCTCTGGCACCCAGACTGTAGCTGAAGGTCTCTGCTCAGTGGACTGAGACCTGCTGGGTCTGTGCAGCCCAGAGGTGCTGATGCCTGGGCAATCTGGAGAGCAATGGGAGGGAATCCAGCCTCTCACTTTAGCAGTCTGACAAGGGGCATCCCCCCAGTCCCATTTGCTGCTGACAGTGTGTGGGAGGGGCAACAGAAACACAGGGGTGCATCCAGAGGGATGATGTCCTCCTCATCCAGTCGTTTACAGACTTGTGGATGGCTCCATGGCTTTGTGCCCCACAGCCCTGTATCACTCAGGATGTTTGCTGGGCAAAGCTGGTGCTGCAGCTGGGGCAGGCCCAGGCCTGGTAGAGGCTGCAGGGACAGGAAGCCTCAGATAGCCTTGCAAGCTGTGCTGCCCACAGCAGCCTGCACCAACACAGCCAGAGGCCCTGGCTACTGCATCACAGTGATGGCCAGACAGAGGGGGTTGTCACAAAGCCAGCACAGAGCAGCTCAACATTAAGTTTTAAACAGATTATCTGGGGCTGGAAGTTCTTGCTCTCATCAGTGCAGAGATACGATAAAATTAAGACTTCTGTGCCTGTTATTAGCCACTGACCACAGCTCCCCTCTGGCAGCACAGTGAGGATGGCTTCAAAGCACAGGCACAACATTCATAATAAATGTCCCCAGGTGGTGTGGGAAATGCAGGTGACACAGCCTTGTGGTGCTCCAGCCCCTCACTGGGGTACTATTTATTGCTGTTTCAAGAGTGTCCAAGATGCCCAGAACCTGCTAGGCTCAGTACCAGCTCCTGGAGCAGAAGGAAGAAGAAACCAGAGTGGTGGCAGGCTTTGCTCAGCAGCTGGAAACAGCAACGCAGCCCCAAAAATTGAACCCTGAGACCGGCCCTCCTGCCAGGGATGGGCTGCAGCTCCTGTCCCAGAGAGGAGTTGGGCTTTCCCATAGCTGAGTCTCTCTTTCCTGACCTCGCATTTCCCTCCTGCCCCTGAGTGCTCAGCTGCAGCACCAGTCCTGGACTCAGGGGGCTGGGCTGTGATGGCAAAGGCACTGGAAACACTGTCAGCTTCCCTGCATATCTAGAGGAGGATCCCACAGACTCTCCCTGCTGCTGGCGGGGCAAAGGGGACCCATAGCTGAGGTGGAGCTGTCCCACATCACCAGCGCAGCATAGCTGCAGCTGCAGCACCCCCCACCCACTGCTTCAGGGGCGATTGCTTTATCCCCAGAATAAGCAGATAAATAAATGCTAATGAACATCTGGTGCCCATAAACAAGATAAATTTAAATTAATAGCAATCACATTCATTTAATGAACGAGTTCAGAGCATTTTAAAGCCATTGTAAACCATGCACGGCCTCCTGCAGGGCTGAGCAGGGAGGAATCCCTCCACTGGTAGAGCACAGCCCTGTGCTCCCATGGTGAGGGACACGGTACCATGAACCCACCTCCACTGTCCTGCTCTAGGCCACCTGCTGTGTCCCTGATGTGACCACAGAGGTGATGCCTAGAGGCAGTGGAGGAGACACAAAGCCTCTGCACAGGCTGGTAGGTATGAACGGGCCTTGCAGGGGCCTCCCCTGTCTTGGGGGTTGAGGACTCTGTGCTGGCAGCTGGGCACTGAAAGGAGCTGACCTGCCATCATCACCTGACCCTGTTCACTCCTAAATTCATCAGTCCAACAAAAGGCACCACAAAGGGGTGTTGGGCCTGTACAATCCATATATAAAAAGGGTTGGTTTATTGTCGTTCAAATACAGAAACTGGACAATCCCAACGTCTCAAAATTAAACTTTAGAAACACAAGTTTAACATTCAAAACAGGAGTATAGTTTACAAGAGTTGCCCAGAGGGGAGATCCACAGTCTAATCCAGAGTGTGTAAAGATCACTTGATGGTAAAGAAAAAGGTGTCTGTACAACCGTCCTGTCCTGCGCCACCACTCACCGAGTGGCTCCAGCCTCAGGGAGAAGCTATCAGACAAATCTTCACTTGGGCAGAGCAACCTGGTCTGTGTCTAACTCGAGGGTTGAGGGAGGAACAAAGCAGAGCTGTGAACAAGTTTGGTTTGGTCTCTCAGGCCAAATTCTCTCAGTTCTGACCCCAGCTGGAATGGATTGAGCTCCATCCCAAGGGTGAAGGCAAGCAGAGGACTAGGAGCTGTGTCTCCAGAACACAGTCTCCAGTAATCAATAATTTAATGTCCCAGGCAGCACTTCTCCCAGCGAGGGCCCAGGACACCGGGACACTGCTGGTGGCACACATGCAGCACAAGTTCAAACCTCACAAAGACTCACACCTAGGACCCTGCCTAGAAGGCAGCCTCCACATCCCACCACCCACACAGACACTGCAGCGCTCCAGAGCTGGTCACCAAGCACTGCCCACACGCTCCCATTCTTGTCAGTCATGCCCCAGAGAAGCTCATAAATACCTTCAACGTGGGCTTTCTGTTGTTGCTTCCCCCCCACCCAGCCAGAGACCATTTCATGTTCACAAACGCTGCTTCTTCCTCTGCTCCTCAGATGGTTTTGCAATGTACTCACGGCAATGTGTATGTATAAACCTGACAGATGGCTCATGCAAGCTTTTGGATTTAAGATACCCCCAGCTGAGGAGTACTTCAGGACTATTTCGTTGTTCGTCTCGTGGGCTCTGAGGCTGTGGGTGGTGGAGGTGGCCCCCGGCGGTCCAGGTCATCCACATAGGACACAATGAGCTTGCGCCTCTCCTCTGGCACGCAGTCGAGCACCAGGTAACGCTTGTCATTCTGTAAGATCTTCTCTACATCCTTCAGGTGCTGATCTGACTCCTGGATCAGCTTTTTGGATCTGAAAGCAAGTGTAACAATTACCACCTGAGTGGTCCAGCATGCTCAGAACACCCCAGAGCCCACACAACATCCCAGAAGCCTCCCAAAGCTGCCCATGCTCCAAGAAAGCACAGGTAAAGTCAGTGAGGAGGAGAAGCAGGGAAAAGGTGCAGAGACTTGGAGCTCTTCACTAGAAAGAAGCTGCTCTAGGTCAGGAGCAGACAAAATCAACACCACCCTGCACAGAACAGAGCAGCTTAAGTTGGTGCTGCACTAACAAACACCAAAGCAAGAGTCCTGCCTGGCTGCAGTGGCCTTGTACAGCACTACTTGAGCTATGCAAATGCTAAAGCCTAGAGAGACCAAAAAATTATAATCAGAGTTTTACATTCACATCTAAACGAGGCAAATAATTAGAACCTCAATGTGGCAGTCTCAGTTCAGTCCAGCCTGACTGACCAAGCATTCCCACTCCATCAGCTTCGAGCACTGGCAGTGAGGGCAACTCTACCTGAAACCAGAATCCCAACACAACAACACTGACCGCAAGGCCACTGAGAGGTTCACTGGGATCCACAGAACTTGATTTAGTTCTCACTTGTTTAATCAGCCTTTCATTTCTGGCAGACTTGTTTTGGTCTGTACCCAGGACTTTCCATCAACCTCACCATCCCCTGGAGCTGAGTGACAAAGCCAACGCTTTGCAAGCCTGTGAGGCCCCTGTCAGAAAAGTCCTCCCACAGAAACCAGGCACTTTAGTTATGGGGGTTTTAACAACATTTCAATGAAACCAATATTTCTCTGCTGTCTGCTTCAGAGTCCTGAGGCAGAGCCCTTACTTCAGGATGGATCCCTCTGGAGTCTAAATCAAGGGCTAGCATAGCACATGAAGAACACCCTTCACCACCACACAAATCTAACACCTGCCAGCTCAGGGTACTGCTCCCAGAGCGCTGTTCCAGAGCCAAAGGGAACCTCACCCAGTGCTGGTTTGATTCGCCTTAGAAATGTCAAAATAAAGCAAACAGAGCTCTCCAGCTGCTGTAGATTTTTTTTTGCTGACAGGTTATGAAAGGCTGTAAAGTATAACTTAGACATCAGTGCATGCTGGGAGGAAACAACTGGCAGGCTGCAGCCCTTTACATGGAGAAGCACAAGAAACAGCCAAGCCCTTTACTGTCCCCATGCCACACACCTGTAGGTTATAAATTTGGTCTCTTTCAGCAGCGTCCTGAAGTCAGCTTTGGCAGTGATGTATTTGTCCCGAATGTACTCCTCAAACTCCCTTTGCTTCTTCTGCAGGGAAAGAGAAAAGCTTCAAACACTGAGTGCAGAGTGAGTGCTTGATGCAGCTCAAGCAGTAATTACACCACAGTTCTGGGGGTCCTTCCCAGTTTTAGTTCCAGCAGTGGCACTGCTCACAGAGCAGGAATCCTTTCTGCAGCCGTTAACTCGCTCTGCAAGGCAGCCACGGAGATGCAAACCACTCACCCTGTCACTTGAAGAAAATTTAATGCACCTTGGATCTTCTTTAATGATTTTTTTCACTTCTTTCCACGTTGATGTTAAAGTTATCTTTAAAAAAATAAAAGCAAAAGCAGTTAAATTTAAAGCAAACCCAAATAAACTAGATTCTAAGACAGGATGTAAATATTCCTCTAGCTAGAGCTTTGACACATTTCCCAAGCCCACTGCCAAAACTGCTGCTGTAAGTGCTGAGGTTTGGTTATTTTTACTGCTACATTTGTATTTCTAACCAGACTATTTTTTATATTTACTTTTCTTTAGTATTTGGAGACAACACTTCCAGCTCAAAGCCTTCACAAAACACAATTTACCTCCCAGCATCCTTTTCTGGCACATACAGATGGATACAAATGTGCTGCTAAAAATGACCTACAGAAAACTTGCTCCAGAGTTTCCTGTCTGTTACTTGATTCTGTCACATCAACATCTGCCTGGTGCTCTTAATAAAGGTGTTAAAATTGAGGTAAAAAACTTCAGGGTTCAAAAACAAGCTGACTGAAGCTGGCATACAACTGAAAAGGAGCAAGACTCACTAAGGCCCAGGACAGAATAGGTGATGGATTTCCACAGCATCACACAGGATAAAAGTTCAGATTCATCAGCATGAGATAAAGCAGGAAAACATTAAAAGGGGTGAACTTGGTAAGCTTAGAAACTGCCATTCATTAAGGCAAATGCACTGGGTTATCTGAGAGGGAGCAAGATGCCACAAGGAGTATCAAATAACTCAGTGCTGAGGAAATGCAACATCCTGCAGGAGAGAAAAAGATCTCTGGTTAGAAGCTTCAATGTCAATGAACTGAATGTTAAACCAAAAGAGCAGTGAACAGCTAAGGAAATAGAATGCACAAAGTTTGTTACAGAGAAGAAAAGGGTGGTGAAGCAGAGGGGCTCTGGAAATCAAACCAAACAAATCAGAGGGTGTGACAGAAAGCCAGGGAAGGAGAAGCCACAAGGGGCTGGCAGAAATGTGGAGTGTGAATGCAGAGAGCTCTTACCGCTGAAGTTTCATCCAGGAGCTGCCTAAAGTGTTCCCTCTTTTTTTTGGTAAGTGCTTCAATGTGCTCGTTGAAGAGCTTCTCTTTCTCTTCTCTTTCTAGCAAGGAGCCCGACTCCCACCGGTGATCTTTGCGTAGGGTCCTCCTGGTATCAGACCAAGACACGTCTGAAGAACGCACCTGAGTCAAGAGAGGATCGGGGTTTAAACCAGTTTTGCCTGTTCTTCACTGGGATCTCTTCTGTACACCTTGGGTTATTTCTCGTTTTGAGAGAAGCTTCAAGCTGCATATAAAATCCCCCCAAACAACCCAACCCAAACAGCCTTTGAGAAGAAATCTGTAGCACCCTCAGCATGAAGTCTACATAAACATAGCAGAGGTTCAGGGAGCAGCTGAGCAAGCCCCTCCAGATCTCACCATGTCCGACAGAAGGGCTTTGAAGTTCTGGATGGCCTCCTCCCGCTTGTGCTGCTCACGCTCCCGGTCGATCTCCTTGGTCTGCTCAGAACGCGCTTTCTGCACCTCGCGCTCGCGCTCCCGCAGGCTCGCCTCGATGCGTGCCTGCCTCTCCAGCTCCTTCTCCTTCTCAGAGTCTAAGTTCTGGGGTGCAAGAACAAGCTCGGCTCAATCACAACACCACCTTCCAAACTTCCACTAGACAAATGAATCCGAATGTTATCGGAACAAAGGCACCTTGGAACAAAGTGCTCCAGGCTGACAATCTCTTCAGCTGAGCACTGCAGGGTTTGCGTGGGAGTCACAAGGCTCTCAGGAGCGTCTGGGTTGTGTGCAGTGACAAACTGCCAATAATGGGAGGACAGGGGAGAGTGGAATCACTATTGGCGAGTCCAGTTTTACATGAACTGCCTGAAGACAGAGGCAGGGATACTGGAGTTGTGTGTGCACCGCCTGTATTCCTGAAGAAGGCCAGGCATACACAGAAACTCAGGCATTGGAATAGGTTACCCAGTGAGACAGTGACACCATCTCTGCAGGTGTTCAAGAAACATGTGGACATGGCACTTTGGGTTGTGGTTTAATGGCCATGATGGTCTTAGATTGATGGCTGGACTCAATGACCTTCGAGGTCTCTTCCAACCAAAACAGTTCTGTGTTTCTGCAAGGAATCACAGTAAGCTTAACCTGCCCACCCTAGAGGGAAGCAATCACTGTGGTGTCTGCATTTCCTGAAGCTTTACTCTATTTTTACAAGCAGGGGCTTTACAGGAGTCTCCACCTTCCTTTCTCTGCTAGTAAGTTCTCCCCATACTGTGTGTGTGTGGATGTGCACACACAGGTGCCATGCCCATCTGCAGCAGCACCTCCTGGAATAGCACTTCTAGGCTTCAGACTGCCACTCCGAGGTACTTCCACATGTAACTTAGGTACAGAGTTTTCTCTCCACAGAACTAAAGCACAGACTAGTCTGTCTGTGGCCAGCAGAACATCCAAGGGCTCAAGTATACCTTGGCTATTTTCTCTATGTACTGCTTGAAAAGGTCTTCCCTCTGTGAGGAGCTATCCACTGCCTTGTAACGGGGGTCAGTCTCCACTTTGTCCTTCACTTTGCTCCAGCGAGACTGACTGTCCAGGTGATGGTTAGCCAGGAGCTCAAAGAAGTCCATTTTGATCTGGTTTACAGACAGAAACAGAAAGGCAGCGCTTGAGAACGATCCTTTGAGACCTAACAGTTTGCTCTTATGAAAAAAGGAATTGACTTACCTCCAGGAGAGGGGAGCACATTAATATCACATCCCACAACAAAGAAATCACTAAACCCCTCCATTAATGTAAAAATCATCTAAATCTCCCCTTTCCTTGCACCTGTTTTAGCAAAATTGGCCCATTAAGAGGGTCTGCTACACTCAAGATGAGCTATATTCTTTAAAGAGTAATTACTCAAACCAGTTTTTATCATTTTACTCCAATTTATGCTTCTATCTTGCACTTTTGTATCTGTATCTCAAAGTAACAAGTTACTGACTCTTCATGAGAGCATTACGCACATTAACGCTACACAGGTTTTGCAGCTTTAAACTGGGATCCAGGCAAGGATTTACTGACTCCTCCTACCAGTGTCCAAGCAACAGAGGTAAATACTTGGAGCTGCTGACAAACAGCAGATCTAACCAAACAAGAATTACCCCCAGTAAATTGTAGTTAAGGTGGATATGCACATAGATATATCTAGAAGTTTAAGGAAGTGTTTTAGTCTCCATTTTCAATGGGAAGTGGCATGCCAATGCTCTGCCCATCACAGCAAACCCTGTAAAGGGCTGGCAGAGGATCAGTCATGGCAGGTTTTTTATATCTAGACAACCAGCAACATTTTCATCCAAACTCCTAGAAACAGCAGCTCTAAGAGTCTGCCGCTCCTGTATTGCACCTCTTTTCTCTGGGGTAGATAATGTCTTGCTCTTGCTGTACTTTGGAGCTCATCCCAAGCCTGGTTTGGCTCTTCAGCCCCATCTCTCACCGAGTGCCAGGGGATGCCTTCAGGAACTCCCCAAGCAAGGTGAAACATGCTGCCTTCACAGCACCCTCACACCCTGCTGGGCCATGGCATCAACCCCTCTGGATGGCACACTGATTAAAACCCCCAAACCTAGAAGGGATGGCCATTCAGTTTTTATTACTCATCCCCTTTGAAACAGAAAACCACCAAAGCAGTGGAGCTGCAGCACAGTGAAGTTCATAAGGGAAGGCAGATGGACAGACCAACAAATTCTGGCTTGCCAGAGAACCGTCCTAGACCCATTCCCCAAAAATACATTTAGTCACTGAGTGCAAGAGCAAAACGAAATCAGAACCAATACCCTGCAAACTTGACCCCAAATAACTTCTTCACAGTATTAACATATCAACATAAAAGGCTTTATAGGGTTTCTCCTTTACTATCTTAGCAGGGAGATGAAGAGAGCAAGCAGAGGTTAGAAAACACCTGGTTAGTGCCAGTGGAAGGTGCTCTACATCTACAGCACTAGCACTTGGTCTTACAGCAGCTGAACAAAATGCTAAGCAAACCATTTATTCACTGTAAAGTTAAGAATATTGTTGCAAAACATCTTAAAACATGCATGCAGTATCAAAAAGGTGAAGCTTTCTAAGCCTTGGCATGAGAAATATTCATTCAAAATTAAATGAATCCCAGATGCTACCACAGAAGTCTGTAAAGTAAGGGTATGGCAAAGTCCCAACAACAGCACTGCCCAAAACACCTGTGGGTCTGCCCCACAGCATCAACACTGCACTGCTATGGATCCCTGCCCCATAGCATCAACGCTGTGGGAAGGACCAGGGCACCCACTGCAGTACAACCCAAACCTAGTAAGAATATCACGACCTGCAGACCCGTGGGACCACCAGCAGCCCCCTCAGGCTGTGTGCTGACTCCTGCCAGCACTTCCTCCTCTGCCAAGGTGCTGGCTTGTGGCTGAGCAGAGAAGCAGAAGGGTATAGCCAGCTCCCTCCCCTAGAAAAAAAATGAGGGACACTTCCAGACCTTTAATGCTCTTACAGCATGGGTTTAGCTTCAGCCACCCTACATACAGGTGCTGCAGCTTGGGATTTCATTTAAAAAATAGGTGAAAACTCAAACAAATGAACCAAACACATCTCTCCAGGGAATAAACTGTTATGGTCACAGCTCCACAATGTTATGAGGTTAGAGATCTATACACAGTAGCTAGCTTGGCAAGAGAGCTGTTGGGAGGTAGTGACCTAGGACAGCTGAGCAGCCATCAGCACAGGGGGACTGTGGGACCTCTGCAACTGAGGTTTCTCTCAGTTTGTGATAAGGGAGTGTCAGGCTCTGCTCCTGGCATGGCTCAACCAAAGGACACGGGGCAGTGCTGTGTCCTGGGACAGCAGAGCGGCAGCTTGCTCAGCATTACCAGCTCAAATCCCTCCCTCCACACCCTGAATTCAGCTCTCCTGCACTTCCTACTCTGCCACCAGGGTTATACTCCCTCCCCGAAACGAGCCATGTGAACAAACCCCACCCTCTATAGAGCTGGCTGCTCCAGCATCACCCAACAAGCCATGCCTCAGCGAAGCAAAGAAAAAAAAATCAACCCCCTTCTATGATTTCAAACCCTTACATTAAAGATTTCTGTGAAGTTAATCCTCCTTAAAAATCAAGGTTTTGGACTTTTTATACACAGACTGAGAAAGCTTCAGGTTAAACGCCTTAACGTTTTCTTTTATGTTTTAAGCACTTTCAAAATCAAAGGAAGAACAAAACTGAAAATATTTCAGGTGTATTTAGAAGTCTTTTTTTTTTTTGGCAGTTAACACATTGCAGGTACAACTCTCATCACTTCACAAGGTAAGAAACTAAAAAAATGTAAAGTACCGGAAGGGCGGGAGGCTAAAGTCACCACACAGAGATACCAATGCTTTCCTCACTAGGGAATCCCATAATATTTGCGTGTCAGTGATTGACAGCTGTCAGACTGAACTGATTGACAGGCCGCACAGCACATAACTGTAAAGTCTATCCACTTGTTATAAAACAGAATACATAAAATGGTTACAAAAGGCTTAAAAAAAAAAATCAAATCAAATCAACAACAACAGAACATTATTTCAAAGGCAAACAAACACAGTCTCTCCGTTTAACTCTGCAGCAGTCATGCAACACCACCACACATCAGCTGGCTTTTCAAGTCTTCAGCTGCACTGTTAAACTGGAAGAAGGCTTTAAAATTGCATATTCTGAACCAAAAATGCAGCATAGGATCACAGAGTGGGGGTGTGCGTAACAGTCTGGCTTTGAACTATGCTGGCTCACCTCTGATAGCACAAAAGGTTATCAGCAAGGAGCCAGCAGCTGGGAAATGCTGAGTGTAGAGTGGAATCAAACCAGAGCAGCTGGGTTTGAAAGTGTGCAGAGCTCACTGAATAATCAAACTGCCCCCCAAATCTCAGCTGGCACCCAGCCTTTTCTCACCTGGGAGCATTCTCAGCAGGTGGAATTTGCAGTGAGTTTATGGTGTAAATATTACAGGCTGTGAACTGGCAGCAGTGATCATGCTCAGAGGTCACTCTCCCCACTCGCACACCACACAGGACACGCAGGGCAGTGGCTGCACTCTGTGCTAACACCTGAGGCCACCTCCCCAGCAGCTTGCTCTGCTACGGCCAAGAAGGCCAAGGGACACGTGGAATCCCTCAGGCTTTAGCAGCTGACCCCTCACTCTGATAAGCAGCAGTTTATACATAGGAAATATTTACTGGAAGATTCAGAAGGCACTGCAGTGCTAAGTTTTGGGTGGGTATGGAAGCTGTCTGCTATTCAAATGGAGAATCCTACAGAGAACTGCAGGTTCTCACTGGCCCCACTGAGAGCAGAGAGGCCATGAGCAGCTCTGGGGCCAAACAGGACACCAATTCTTTTCCTTCTAAAGCTTCAGGGTAATAGAACTTAAAATATTAGAAAGATCAGGTATTACTGCAGATAAGAATGCTACTTGCTTAGGTAAATGCAAAAAAGTGAGATTAAGTAAACTCAGCTTCACAAAAAAAGTTAACAATTCAGTTCTCTGTACTGTCAAAGTCAGTACCGTGCTAACCTCAGACAGCTTAGAGAGACCAAGGGGACACGAGGGACGTGTTTAGGCTGTACAGCCTCTACAAAGAGAAGGACCGTGTCTGAGGGCTCCCTGGAAAGCAGGCCCAGGCTGTCCCCACCCCTCCCTCAGACTCACACCACTCACACAGCTAAGACTAAAAGAATCTCCTTACCTTCTCCCCTCTGGTCTTCGAGTCTTCTTTTTCCTTCTTTCTTGCCGCTGTGATAAACTCATTAAACAAGGCCTCTCGATCTTTCATCTTTTCAATTGCCTTGAACCTCGAGTCTTTAGCATGCTTGGCTGCAAATTCACTAAAAGTAGTTCTGCAACAAAATGGCAAGTGAACTCATTTGGCAGAGCTGTCTTTGCTGGGGAGCAGGTTCAGCAGAGAAAAATTCCTTCTGCTGGGATGTGCCAGAGCACAGTGCAAAAACAAACCCAACATCCTGCAGGCTCACTAGAGCTGCTCCATCACTGCTCTACGTAGAAGGGTGTAGGCACACACATGGAAGCTTTTGTCAAGAGACAAAAGAGGGGATGGGGTGGTGGTTTGTTGGAATACAGCTACCTGCAGAAAGTGCAGGTGTAGGAGAGAGATTGCAATGCAACCAAGAAGAAGAAATGGAAAAACTCAAGTGGTCTACAAAACTCTTCCTTTCTTGTGGGTGAGCAGTTCAGCCACCAGCCTGCCCAGGTACTTCACAGCTGTGGAAGTGAAAATTTCAGGTGCACTCACTTGCAGCCAAACCATGCTAAGAGTTGACCAAGAAAAATCACCTGTTGGTATTAGTCACAATGGCTGAACCTTTTTTTTGCTCCTACAGTGAACATAGCACAGCCTGATCTCAAACCACAGAGAGCTGAGGTATCTCCACACTGCGGGCAGAGGGCTTTCAGCCCATGATCCCCACAGCCTTCCCTGAACCTTCTCTCACCTCCAGGGCCAGATTCCAAGCTGTGCAGTAGATATGGTACTGCCACTTACCTCGAAAAAAACCACTACTGTGCTTTTTCCAAGCTCTGATGCAAATCTGGCCCCAAGAATACGTGAGACACTTATAATCATACGAATGTTTTCATCACAGCATGGAAATAATTAGACTTGGAAAATCCAGCCTACTGTTGCTGTAGGGTAAATTGAAACAAGAAGAGAATTTGGTAGCTTATTCAAAAAGATTAGAAAGTGAATGTACAGCTATATTGAAGAACAAGAGCTGTTTAAGTGAAGTGGAACACAAACTCTTGAGCATGTTGGACTGAGATAGATGATAAAAAACCAGTCTGGCACTCACAGGAGTACAGCAATACCTTTAGACAAACACTGAAACCAGAAGACAAAGGATAAGATTAAACAAGACAGTATCTCAGCTGGAACTCTTTCCCACCCCAGCCCATAATCAGATAAGAGTCAGTCCCAATCACTGGAGATGAAGTTGAGGCTACTAAAGCTAACACAACAGCCCACCTTAGATTCAGAATTATTAACCTTGTTACTGATGAGCTTTTTCTTAAACCATTTTCATACCTTCATTCTTCCCAGTCTACTACAAAACTGCTACCCCTGTTAACTGAGCAGCTGGGTGTTTAAGTAAGAATTATTAATCATTTCTGAGGCAATTCAGAAGGTAACATAACACTGGCTTCCCCCAGACTTCCAAAAAGGGTCACTGAAAAAAAAATGAAGCTGAAGTGAAACAAATGAGTTGTTCTTTCACTGTAAAAGAATTCCTGACAGCTAGGCCAGAGGTGCTGAAAGAGAATGCTTTGGGGCTCAGCTGGTGACACAGGCACATAGTGAATGATGTGTGTGAGAAAGCTGGGAAACAAACAATCCAGGCAGTAAAATGTTGCATGTTTTGTACATTCACTGCATGGCTTCCCTGCTATGACTGCAAGAAGATCTGCCCGGCAGGAGGATGGAACAATTCCTGCATTAAAGCAACCAGAACATCCTGCACACTTTGTAACCACAGAAACATCCCTCAGCACACCCCCCCTCTAACAGCGAGGAAGCCTCTTCAGCACTTCTCAGAGAGTACTGATCAGAAGAAGGCTGTTACAGAAAACTTGTGGTGGAGCACAAGGCCTGTCTCACAGTCCAGACAGGGTGCTGGGGACTTCAAGTGAATTAAGCCACAGCAATCACTGTAAACCACAGGCTCTGTGATTTCACGGGCTGTGTGAACACAGGCAGGCAAAAGAGGAACCTCAACGAGATCTTGTGATATTCTCCTTCGCCCACTCTGAAAGAGGTTAATCTGCCTAATGTCATCCAGCACAGCTTGTTCTAATAGAGGTTATGCCTATGAGCAGGAAAGAAGCTCTTACCTTGGGTTAATCTTTGCTTCTTCCATCATTTTCTTGAAATCCTCCTTGGCCTGCATTATTTTGTTTTTCTTCTCCTTGCGCTCCTCTTCTGCCCGGGTTTTCACATACTGATCAAACACCTACAGAAACACCAGTCACCAACACAGTGCATGCACCCCTGAGGCCACCTCAACTCTAGGCAAAAGGCAGGAAAAAACACCCCACTTCTTCATTTTCTCTTGATTCCCTGTCTCCCATTTCCTCTCCTCTCACCACAGAGAAAGCAGAACGAAGGGTGAGGGAACCTTTGTATTCAAACGTGTAGATTACCCCAACCTGCAGAACACTCAGTGGATGATACCTGAACTGCATCTAAACACAGCCTGAGACCTGTGAAGCTTATTACACTCCATGGTATGTTGACATTCCTCTAGGTCATACCTGTAAAGCCAGCAGAACACTTCTGTACTCTTGAAGTTTTCCATTTCCCTACATCCAGATGAAGAAAAGCTTCTGGAGTGAGAATTTGCTTAACAATACAAATGCACTTTAGGTTGCTCCCTACCTGCTTTTTGTCATAAACAGATTATTCATATACCAATATTTTGAAGAGATACTGGTGATTCCCATCATCTCATTCAGGTTTTGGGAGCTCTCTGCAGGTAAACAACTCTCACTGTTAAAATACTCCATCTTCCAACCACAGAAGAAAGGAAACCATCAACTTGCTTCTTTCCTTGCTGGCTTCTTCTGTTACCAGACAAACCCTAAGCATAACAACCTCCCCCCACCACACTGCTTAGCCTGGAAGGTGACCAGGGACAGAAGCAGCAGACCGAGGATTAAAGAGCTATGTGTGGATGGGGAGAGAGATTAAATTCTCTTTTACCTGTTTTCTCTCCTTCGGGTTGAGAAGCAAATAACGAGGATCAAAAACTATCTTGTGCAGCTCTTTCTCCCACGTTGAAAAAGCAGAAACCTTAAATTAAAAGAAGTCAAAATTTAGCAATGGCTAAATCTCCTCAAACATACAGAAGCTGAACAGTTTTGCTGGAAAACTATAGGACAATCTGATGAAAAGAGGAAAACTACCTCATCCAGGAGTTTCCCTCACTAACAGATGAGTCAAAACTAATTGGATCTGAAAATGTCTAAATAACAACTACCCTTCCTTACTGCTGCTGTGTGACATTTAAAAACCCATCAGTCCACCAGAAGAAAGCCCTGAGATTCTCTTCTCATAGCCCACAGCTGCTCTGTACCTTTTGTAAGCGTTGTGAGTGCAAACAGCTCTGCTACAAGAGATGGATTTAAGTGCTTTCGCGCTCCTTTTAAATAAACCTTTATCAACCCAGGTATTGAAACTAAGTAAGAGCTGCATAGGCAGCAGGAATCACTGTGATTTTAAGTTTCTCCATACATTTACATCCTAGTAGCCTCATTTCTCTATCAAAGCTGACTAGCATCAAGCAGATTTCAAATTTAGTTGACTAAAAGTCTCCCATCAAAAGCTGAGAACAAGCAGAACTCATTGCCTGTCTCATACAGGAACACTAAAGATGTGTCTAGTCTAGCTGATTTATTTTCTAAGGCAGACTTCAATCAGGTATTACTTAAGTGGAAAAAAAGTTCAGAAAAAATAAATCAGGCTGTCTTGATGCTGTTTAATTTCAGTCACTTGGAAATCAAAGGTTTTCTACAACCACAACACTCTCTGAAAGCTGGTACCAAACACATCCATCGTGCAGAGGAAGGATGAGACTGTTGCCCTCACAAAGCACTGCGGGTTCTGAATTCCCCAAGAGCTGAAATCTCTGCCTGAACCACCTCTGCCCTCTCTCCCTTTCACACACACACAGATTTCTCTGACCCCTCTTTCTAGAAGCATGTCCTTGAACTGTTTCATCCGAGCCTCCAGTGGGACAATGGCTCTCTCTCGGGCGGCTTTAATTTCAGCTTCCATAGCAGCCTCCTTCTCTGAATCAATATCTTTGTTATCATCCTTCCTGAAAGAAAATAGAACAAAAAATACCACACAGCATAAATTGGGGAAGCGATGTGACAAACCCTGCAGGTTGGAAATTAACTCCAACAAGACAGAATGGGTATGACCAGTTACTTCAGAAGCACAGGCTTCCAAATCCTGGAAGCCACTCTCCAAGAGCTTTTACAGCAGAGCAATCAGCAGAAAAACTGCTGGAGGTTTTGGTGACAAAATCTTGTGCACAGAAATCACCCAGATGGATAAAAAGCAACAGAAACAAACTGTGCTGAACTGCACTCAAAATAGTCCTTGGATTCAGTGGCCGATACCATTCTCAATGATTGATGCTATTTCCTCCACCCATGAATTTCAGCTGTCTCAGGGAAATATTTAAGCTGCCCAAGTAAAACAGCAGGAAGCTGATAACTCCTCACCAAAGCTGTTCAGAAGAGGGCCACAAAGATGATCCAAGGGCAGGAACACCTCTGCCATGAGGATAGGCTGAGGGAGTTGGGGTTGCTCAGCCTAGAAAAGACTTTGGGAGAGACCTTACAGCTGCCTTCCAATACCTGAAAGGATCTTACAAGAAGGCTGAAGAGGGACTTTTCATAAGGGTGTTTAGCAATAGGACAACGAGGAATGGTTTCAAGCTGACAAAGAGTAAGTTTAGACTAGATCTTTGGGAGAAATTTCTCAGTATGAGGGTGGTGAGACTCTGGAACAGGTTGCCCGGAGAGGCTGTGGATGCCTCTCCTCCCTGGCGGTGTTCAAGGCCAGGTTAGAGGAGGCCTTGAGCAGCTGAGTCTAGCTGAGAAGTGTTTCTGCCAATGGCAGGGAGGTTGAAGTAGATGGTCTCTGAAGTCTCTTCCAGCCTAAGTCATTCTATCAGTTCCTGCCCTGCTGAATACAACCACACCCCCTGCTCAGCTGAAGAGCCTCAGGTATTTATCCCCACAGCCTACTCAGCACTGATCAAACTTACTTGCGCTTCTTAGTTTTGATCGGCTCATCTTCGTTTGCATCCTCTGTGGATTCGTGCTCTTCTCTGACTGTAACAGATTGCAACAACACTTTAGACACTTCATAAACACAACATCTATCTGACAAGTGAAGACCTGTATGCAAACAGAGGGCAATGTGTGGTACCATGATGTGTCCAGGCAAAGCAGATAAAGGGGCTTTCAGAATAACATCATGGGAACTTGCTGGCAGGGCTGACTTGTGGCCAGCTTTGGATTTAAAGTGACAAAACACTGACTCCTTGTTTCCAGGGGAAATACCCTCAGGCTGAACCATCCAATGAAGCACATCTGGATGTCCTGATCACCTACTTGCACTTTGCTCACCTTCAACTACCAAGTCCCTGTCATCTCAGGATCATTTACCAGAACTGATGCCAGAGAAAGCTCTCATTTCAGTGACCTCCTGAGTGTTCAGCTGTTTCCAAGCTGCACCCCAGTTGGTGCTCTCCAAGATAAATCCTCTTCTGTGAGAGCCTATTCCTACATTATGGTAACTCTTTCCTGTCCCCCAATTTGCTCTTACTTATAAAACACATACAACTTTTTTTTTTTCCAGTCACTAAAGACTGGGTTTTTTTTTCAGTCTGGTGTCATTTAGAAAACAGTTACCCTCCCTTTCACTCAACAGCCAGTTTCTTCCCAGAGAACTCTATCAACCTCCATTCCCAACAGCTTTCTTCAATTCCAAAGCTAGACACATTTTTCAGTACTCCTGACATTTCTCTCACTCATCTGGATGTTACCACGAAAGAAGTGATCAGTTACACTCAGACTTCTGAAGGCAACGAGATCAGACCCATTCAGTTATGCTCTTACTAAGTTTTTTTGCTTCTTCCATTCCTTTTTTGTGAGGAGGTTCTTGAATAATCTTGTCGACATCAGCTCTTCCAATGAGGTCGTCAGGTCGGTCCCACATGGACAGCCGCGTGGTGGGGTTGTAGAAGAAGACACGCTCGTCACCAGTCCACACCACGCACCTGGGGGGGTTAGCAGGCAGACAGAAGACCTGTGTCAAATCTTGCTTTCCATATCTGCTGCCATACTCAGACTGGAGCAAACCCAGTGGTCCCAGAAAGATCCAGTTACACTCACTGCACCACTACTAGACACTCCTACAGCCCAAATGGGACATGGAATTGCTGCTTTTCTCCCCTAGCAGACTGGAAGGGCAATGTTAAAGTGACTTCACCAGGAGCTGCAGCATGCTCAGGCCTTCTCTAGAAAAAGGCTTGGTCAGGTAAATGACATTTTGGCACAAAACCTACCTCATCTCTTCACTGTCTCACAAAGTGAGAAGAAAAGGAACCCAAAGATCTTGCCAGAACTTAAAAAAGGATGGGATGAAACAACCAGAGAGATAGGTTTAGGTAATAAACATCAACTACAAAAAATCATCAATGGCTACATTGAAAAAAGTAAAACAATATCACTTTTTTACCTTGGCCATACAAAAAGCTACTACAGCAGAAGTAACCTCACCATGCCATCAAACACATGGGGCATCTGACTAGTATCTGTGCCAACTGAAAATCCCCAAAGGATTGACCTGGCCAACAGTCACACCTACTCCTTCCCAGGGTAAAACAAGTGCAGGTTTGTAATTTTTTGGCCAGTATTTTATTCTGCATCCTCAGGAACCAAAGACAGTTGAAAGGGGCTGGGATATGAAATCTGTACTGGTAGCATCCCTTGCAGGACTGTGGTTCACATGTGGTGGAACTGCCACGCACCCCCCCCACTGGACACCATGGGCGGTGTCGGTTGGAGGAAATTCAACTTCATTTAAGACGGAAGCACACCAAGAACAGGACTGTCACACACTGGTCCTTATTCTAGCTAACCCAGCAGCCTTCCTGGTGGCTATAGATAGTGATGTTCCAGTCCCACAGTAACAGCCATAAGAAGAACCATCACCTACCATGGGGTTCCTGGAATAGGAGTGGTTGCTACTGGCTTGGCCTTCTGAGCTGCTTTCTCTTCTTCTGTCATCTCTTCCTCCTTCGGCTCCTCAAGGAAAACACAAGTTAGAGGGTTCATGCAATGGCAGATGGACAATTATTTAAAGCAAGCAACTTGTTTTGAACAGAAAAATGCATTTGGCAGTATTTTGGTAACCAGCTGACAACTGCAGCTCATCCGTGCCTGAAACAGAAGTGTTGGAATTTCAGCAGTAACTGCTGCTCAAAAGTCTCCATTCAGAAAACCTCCAAGTGTTCTGTGACCTTTTGACTTCAGAGAAAACTCATGGAAACTCCTTGAATCAAGGCCTGAGTACAGGGCCAAGGGTGAAGGTTAAGAATAAATCAAAATTTGTGAGAAAGCTAATTCACTTGAACATGAGACATGGAACATGAAACAGCCAAAAAATCTGCAGTCACAACCCAGCCAGCACCTCCAAAGACAACAGGGTAGAGTGGTAATAAACACCAGCAGCTGAATTCTGTTCTTTGGCAGAAATCAGCAGAAGAGTTCTAACTTTTAGACCAACACCTCAGTGTTTCCAGAACTAGGCTTTCTCAGCAGGACAACACACTTTACAGGGAAAGCTCATTTTGATTCCTGCACTACAGACATTTTCTAGGACATGTTCCTAACAGACTCAATTTATCAGTTCCAGCATATGGAGATCATATGAGTTTTGTTTTAAAGCTGTTCAAAATGAAGTATTAAAAAACTAGAAAAGCACTATTAGATGTCAAACATTCAGGATAAATTTCATTGTCGTGAACACCTTTAAAAAAAAATGAGATGAGCTAACTTAGTTTCAAGCTCTTAATAATTTCTTAGCTCACTTACTCTATTTTTGCTTTAAATGTCCTTTTTCCTTATGTAAAAAACAAACAGGGCAAAAAAAAAGCAGCAAAGCAGCTATGAGTCTACAATCACCCCAGGAACCGAAGAACTCAAACCATGCCTGCTGTCAATATGCCTGGTCTACAAATGCAGCCTCACCTGTAGGCTGTAGGGTTCAACATGCTGACACTATTTGGTTGCAAGGTCTTTTACCTCCTTTATAAGTTCTTTTATAGGTTCTTCTTTTGGGTCTTCTTCTTCTGTCTCCATGGGTAATGCCTCCTCCGTGGGCTCTTTAATTGGCTCTTTAATCTTCTCTTCCATTTTTTCTAAATAAAGACAGAATTTTCCTTAGTGTTATTCCAAAACCACTCCAGAACCACAATTTTTCTCAGTATGATTTCCCAAGCACAACAGCAACCCAAAACTTAATTTTAATGTGTTTTCCCTTTCTGTCCTTTTTGAGCCTTGCACTGCCCACTTATAAAGACATAGTAATTTTCTGTACCAAGTACCTGAAAGGGGCCTCCAAGAAGGATGGAGAGAGACTATTTACAAAAGCCTGTGGGAGGAGGGGCAGTGGCTTCAAACTAGAGAAGAGATCAGATTGGATGTTAGGAATAAGTTCTTTACTATGAGGGCAGTGGAACACTGGAACAGGTTGCCCAGGGAGGTGGTTGGGGCATGCTGGAGATATTCAAGGTGAGGCTCGACAGGGCTCTGGGCAACTTGATCTAGTGGAGGATATCTCTGCTGACTGCAGGGAGGGTTGGACTAGATGACCCTTGGAGGTCCCTTCCAACCCAGACCATTCTATGATTAAGATCTGCTTGGGACTGGAAAATGACATGCTGTAAGGGAGCCTTTAGTATCAAAAAGCTAACTGAAATGTGCTAACAGAAAGAGATGGAACATCACTAAAAGTATCAACTCGCATTGCTACACTGAGGGCCATTTCCAGACTGGAAACGTTGATGACAAAGTCCCATGAAGTGCAGAGAAAATTCAGACAATCACATGAGGATTGCTCTGCCCCCATTCAAATACTGTAAGATGTATAATCTTACAATCTTTGCATCAGCAAAACTGACATTTCCTGTCTGAGGTGTTTTTACCTCAGTCAAAACATCTGTTACTTTGTGCTGATTAGAAAGATGAGTATGAACTAACCCAGCTGTGTGAATGCTCTGAATTTCTCTAAACAGATTCCTTGGAGCTGAAAGATTCAGCAGGCAATAAAAAGAGGAACTATTTGAGTCAGACTGGATTTCTTTTCCTATAAGGCTGCAAAACTGACTAAAAAACACCAGATTTTTGCCTCTTTTTCCTCGTTTATGACACAAGAATAATTTCCCTCCAAGGTAACACCACCCGAGAACATGATATGGATTCAGAGAAACACAGCTCACAGAACACAAGCAGAATAGGACTTTGGGATGCAGACAGAAGGAGAGGATTCATTTTCCACTCATTCCAAAGGTGTTTACATGCTTAGTTTCTGAAGCTCAACATTCCAATGACCTTCATTCTCTCCTACTCCACAGCCTTTAAAATTTCTGCATTTGCCCCTCACTTTCTGTCTTTCTGCAACTGGAATCTCTTCAGTGAGTACATAAAGCACTTACTGTCTGCTGAGCTAGGAACTGGCATTTACCCAAGCATCAGGGGATTTGGGAACATCTTTAGAACCAAACACATTGGGGAACAAAGAAACTGGAATGTTTAGACTTCAAACCAACTCAAATTTCAAAGCACTATTAAGGGAGGGAAGGGATTGGACATACTCTGCTGCACTTTTTCAATCACAAATACTGATGCTCCAAGCAATTTTGCCTAGAATGCAGCCACAGTAAGAACACAGAGCACCTTTCTCTTTCAGCTCTTGAGGTTTCTCCCATGTTGACTCCAAAGTCCTGTTGTTATAATAGTATGTTTTCCCATCTGCTGTCTTGTACTCTGTCCACTCAGAGACTGCGCTGGCTCCAGCCAGTGTAGCGGGTGAGGCAGCAATGGCAACCTGGGGGTGGATCATGGGCACAATGGGAGGGGCCATGCCTGGCAGGACACCTGTGGACAGAAAGGAAACAAGAAGAAAAAAAAAAGGAAGAGGGAAGGAAACCAGTAAGTGACAAGGAAGTACCCAACGGCAAAACCCTATCACTTTACTGACTTCATTTACAAATAATCAGACTATAAAGATTGTGTCCAGATTCAACTGCATCCTTCCTCAGCTTCCTCTCCTGCACAGCCAGCAACGTCCCACTCAGACAGCTTTTGCCTTTTAATGTGCAGCTCTGCACAAAGCTTGTGAGCTTTTAGGTATTTAAGATTTCAAAATTAAGTGTTCTGCTTACTAAAATAGTCTGCATTAGATCTCTATAGAAAAATCTTTTTAAATTATCTACTTCTCTGCCTAATTTGTCATTTAGGAGAGATTCCTACTGCTCTTGAAAGAAATACACAGCAGTGGCTCAAATCTGAGCCGTAGAATACGGAGCAGAACTCCAAGAAATCCTAAAACCTGAGTTGGAAAATTAATGTGAGTTCAGAGCCTTGGCTAAAAACTGATGAGAAGGAAATAATTTCCAATTGTGTGGTGGTTTTGTTCAGTGCTTACAGACTGATTGGAAAAAAGAAATCCAATCATGTTTTATTCACACCCTTAAGCAAAATGGCAAGTAGATAGCCAAAGGAACTCTACATCACCCTGTTATTTCTCTGCTCATCCCAACCAAACAGACATACTGAACTGATCTGGATGTCAAGCTCTAGAAACCCAAACTGGCTAAGACTAGAACTATAAGATCATAATTTTGAGGCTTCAGCATTTCTCTGAAAGGGTCTTTGTAAATCCTAGAAAAGCACACATTGCACACTGCCAGCAAGTGCTCTCAGCAAGTGACTTTGCTTAAACCCACAGTTTGAAGAATGAAATTCATACTGGGACGCACAAACACGCACACCAACATGCGAGCACAGCCATGTCACTGCACATGTGGAGGGAGGAAAACAAAAACCCACACACGAGGAACTCAGAACTCAGGAGAATGGGCATGAGGAGATTCACACTTGTTACAGAACTGGGTGATTAAAACTGTTCTAGAGTTTGGATATGAAATAAGCTAACACTACCAGTTATGTGGGCAAGTGATTTCCTGGCCAAATGGGATATTTGCATTTATACTGGTTTGGAAAAAGAAAAGTAAATAAATACTCATTCAGTTGGGGAAGCAAATAAATAAAGAAAAGATAAACAACAACATTCACTACCATGCCAACTTACAGACAAAACGAACTAAGATGGGTTGGAAAATTACCGGTCTTGGTGGTAGCGACTGTCTTTACATACGGGCAGCTGACTATTTGCATCATTGCTACACCTGCAAAAGGGACAAGCAAGCATGTTGGAAAGCTGCCAGCAAAGGTCAGCTACCACTGTGGGGGGGGCTGGCTGCTACAGGCATCCTGCTACCACTTGGAGTGCCACTTTCTGCTGGCCTCCCAGACAGAAAATGCCCATCAGTTTTGCTTCGATGTTTTATGTCAGATCAAATAGAAAACTAATTGTAAAGCTGCTGCACCCATCTCTGCCTACATTAAACCAGCTCTTGAGCATATTATTAGGATGCCATTAAGAAGAAAAAAAAAGTGTTTCCTTGAAGACTCAGGGGTTTAAGTTCAGCCAAGGGGCAGCGCCACAGGAAACTGTCCCATTGGGGCTGTGGTTCTCCTCCAAAAGCCTCTGCTAGGACAGAGCCATCGAGGAGCAGCCACAGAGCAAACCCAAAGGTCTCTGCTGCTTGCAGGCTGCTGCTGCATGTGAAAGGCAGTGGCAAGAGCAGAAGGACAGACTGAACTACTCAGACTAACAAAGCATGGCAGGGCAAAAGCCAAGCTAAACCTGGAGTAAAAGCTGAGGTTACGGGGTCATAGGGGAAGGCTGGAGGTGGAAGAAGGTGGGGAAGAGAAATAGAGGCAATGAAGCTACACAGAAAGCAGTAAAAAGCTGCACTTGGGCAGTGGCAGCAAGCCTTTTCTTTACTTGTGTAATCAAGAATGTCAGGAGCTGGAAAATACTCTAAAAAAGCAGCATAACCAGCCCTCAAAAAGGTAGCATGCGCTGTTCCGCTCTCCAGCTCACTAAGAAATGACACAGAGAGGCCACAAAGAGGAAAGAATCTCATCCTCCTCTATTAGACACAGAATTCAGTGGGAAATCAGACAGGGGAAAAGGAAATGCATTTGATATAGGAAGGAAAGGAAATTACAGAAGTTCTGCCTACGTTGATTCAGTCTGGACACTCAGAAACTGAAATACTTTAGAAACCTCCCCTTAAATGGCTTCAATTCCATTATCTGAGGCTGGAAATCCTCCAGCACAAAGTGAAATTAAACCCCTGTGTTTAGAACCAAAGTAATTTCTGGTTTTCTTCATTAGAGATCTGGTATGGAAATCACAAAAAATTCCTGCCAACTGATGGGAAAGTATTTCTGAGAATACAGAATTGTAAAGGCCTTTAATTATAATTCCAGTGAAAGAATCCCAGACTACTTTTATTTAAAAAAAAAATAAGTATGAATTGAGACACAAAACATTGACTCAGACGTCACTAAATGAACAGTTTGTCTACATTTGGGGAGGGAGGGAAACCTTCATGTGATGTATTGGAAAATGAATGTGAAAATTCCTTTTGAGGAAGTTACAACAGGGTTTGAAACTGGGTCAGTGCAAATAATGCCATCTGTGGGCTCCCTGAGATTAGAGAGCGCAGAGCACTTAGCAAATACCCAGGCTGTTTCCTCTGCCAAGTGCATTCCCAACCAAGCAACGCTTTTAACATGTGAATTAAGAGAGAGCAGCCTTACTTTTTAGATCTGAGATTATCAGATAACACCAATCAACTCCTCCACTGCTCTGCCTTTGTTATGTACAGCACAGAGATTAACCTGGCAGTCACTTGGCAGAAGCATTGTGCAGCTCTGGCTCTCTAACTCTGGCTGATGCTGCCAAACCCCCAAACATATTAACCACCATAAGCCTTTCTAACCTCACCTTACACTGATGTTTCTCATTACATATTTTAAAGACTTCCTTTTCTTTTACAGTGTTTATAAATCATCACAACCAAGTCAAGCCAGAATTAGCTGAAGGAATCAGACTGCTTTTATTCTGTAGTTAAGCAGAAAGACAAACTAGACTCATTAATGGAAGCACACACTTCACTGCATCTCTCTCACTTCTTAGGGGCTCATCTCACTGTAAGGAGAGGCCAAAGTCTGGCACCAGAGACCTTCTGAAAAAGAAAAATCACTTTCAAAACTGAGATTAAGAAGTTTACTAAGAAGATGGTTTTGCTTTGTCTTTCCTGCTCTACTGCAGCACTCACAAAACTGATAGAACTCACTAAAAAATCTAACCCAAGTACACCTCCCAGTGCATCTCTCCTGCCCTGACCACCATTCACCTGACCTCTCCCAGGCGAGTACCCGATGACATCCCTTCACAGGTATGGAATGGTCTCTCACTCCATGTTGTTTTCCTCTTGGCAATGTCAGAACTGCAGTTCAGAACATTCAGCTGCCTACCTTTAAGGCTTAACTCCTGTTCTTCCAAAGCTCACAAACACACAGACATAAGAATTCTCCTTCTGCCCATTATCTTTGCTAAGCCCTGAACACCGAGTTCAGAACAGATTTTATTTCCTGACTTAAAACAAGCCCTCCACTGTGAAAACCACAGGTACTACAGTGGGATTTCCTTTTCAAGGGAATTACAGACTGAATCTTTGCCCAGATATTTCAAAAGCCTATCCTAAAAGGAGAGGTTGATACAAGGGAGTTCTCTCTCCCAGTTATTAGAACTAACACCCATTTTAACTCCTTTGATGTCTATATCCTTTATCAGAAGTGTTTTCCTCCAGCCAATTCAATGGAATCACAGAATCAGTCAGGGTTGGAAGGGACTACAAGGATCATCTAGTTCCAACCCCCTGGCCACGGGCAGGGACACCCTACTCTAGACCAGCCTGCCCTTAAATACCTAGGTCAAGGCCTCTCTTCCTGCATCTTTGATTGATTCACTGAAAGGGCAGCAGAATGGGGGTGGGGGAGGGAAATCTTACTCAGCTTGTAGAGTCAAACCCAAAAGGATGCTGCTCTGAGCTGCTGCTTTGTGGTTTTTAACCAGAAACTAACTTATATCCAAGACAACTGCAGACTCAAACCTTCCTCTGTAACTGAAAATCACCAACTCTTGGTGGCTATTTAGTGAAAAAAGGTTAATTACTTCTGTGCTGGAGCAGAAATTCGGCTGTATCCATGCACACTGGAACATGGTACTTAACCAAGGAGTTGCTTTAGTGACTTCTCAGGAGTGGCTTTGTTGCAGTCACAACATTTTGACAGCCTAAAATCACTTCCTTAAGCATCTAAATGCTTGATGAAAACTTCAGAGGACAGCATTTACCCTAGAACTTCTGGGCTGCCACCCAAGATTTCTTCCTGACAGTTTTTGCTTCTAAACCCTGTGAACAACACCCTGGAGTCCTGAGCACCTCCATCACAGACTCCAACACTTGGTGTTCATACTCAGCATCCCTCTTGTCAGCTGCAAGCCCAGGGAACTGCAGACATCTCACATCACTCAGGGACAGTGTATCTGAATGGCTGCTCATAAATGCATCATTTTATTTCCTTTAGCCATAATCCATACTTTCATAAATACTTATGCACAAGACTTAAGATCAAAATCAAGGAGGTATAAGTGGTAAAATACTGAACTACAATATTCCCAGTCACAGATGGGCCATGCCCAGCAGCTCTCCTTTGTTATTACCTAGGATAGGTAGATGTGTGCCATGAGATTGAGAAGTGTTTGGTGCAATTCTTGTGTTTTTCAATCATCTAACAGAAAAAAGGTTTTTACAAGTTTAAATGCAGCTGTTTTCTGAGGACTAGAAGTCAAAAATTATCATGATCTAATGCAAAAGTCTGTCTGCTGACCCTGAATTCTTTTAGAGCTATTCAAGTGGAGAGGATTCAGGCACGTTCTGTACACAGTGGACACATGAGTGCAAACAAATTGACAACATGGACATGTAGCAGACAAGACAGTTACAGTTTGCCAATTTACCTGGAAGTGGAATAGGCATGCCAGGAAGGGGGACACGAAATGGAGGTACCATTACTGGTGGAAAAGCAGGAATTGCTGCAGTTGGCTGTGGCACTGCATGAGGAACTGCAGGAGGCAATGTCTGTGGGACTGGCTGGGGTACAGTCTGCACAGGTGTAGCAGAAGGAGCAGAGGTTGAAACACTGACTGATGGTGTGGCAACTGAAACACCCGAACTCGGGGTCTGGTCTTGTGTGGTAGGTGCTGATAAAAAAAAACAAAGAACACCTTGTATCTTCGACACTGCAAAAGAGGCACTGCAAACATACTGGCTCTGTTTCCCACAGACCTTACAGCAGCAGATATGCTCAGATATCATCAGCAGGAAGACACTCGTGGACTGAAAAAAACAACACACCTTTGCCTTCTCTGTAACATTAAATATTCACCAAGTCAAGTTCAAATTTTACTTCATCCCATTCTTTATGTCTAACGAGTCTCTAGAGCAGTAGCAGGAGTGTATTCAAAGGACAAACACAACCTGAAATGGAACTGTGCTCTGCGTCCCTGCTCAGGGAAACCGACAGTGAAGGCTGCAGAGTCTCTCAAATGGGAGAAGGCTGTGAAATGAGCACAGGTTCTGCTTTTTTGATAACAATGGCAGCAGCATGTGCAAGGCACCCGTTCATCTAAAACTATGCTCAGTAAGCCGTGACCCAAGAACCGAAAAATGCCAATTAAAAGGAAGTGTAAATAAGCAAGGAAAAGGCAAGTACTTTGTTCAGAAGCTGCAGGAACTTTCTTGGTCTTCAGTGCCTCCCAGTGGGAAAATGCACTGCTGGCATCCAATTCCATAATCCTTGCAGCATGATTGCAATCAGCCCTTGGCCGAGGGTAATGTGCACTGGGCACCCCAGCACTGGCAAACAGGATCAGCGACAGGACCACTTCTGCTCACCCACCAGCCTTGCCAATTTACACACACAGATTTGGGGGAGACTAAAGAGGAAGAGTTGTAAAAATGAGCTAATCAGAACAAAGCAAGCACATCAATTTCTGACTGTGCCCCGTACAGGCACACTCTGCAATTCTTCAGCAGCATTCCCAAGAATATATCACTGTTATCAATTTAAATAAAGATTTGATCTGTTGCTAAGTGTTTCAGAAAGAGTAAAAGCTCTTAGCACTGTCTGAAATTGAGGGAAACAGAGCAGACAGCCAGTATGTGATTTAAGTCCTAAGTCATATCAGAACCAGACAAGAGTGAAGCTCAGCCACAAGTTCCATTTTGCTTTTTACAGGTCAAGGCTGAACCATTAAATTATTTTAAATTATAGAATTTTATCACCTAGGCACAGACACCAACAGTAACAGTTCTTGAATGCAAAGGCAAAGTTTAGCAGATAAAACAGGTAGGAGTGGGACAGATTCTCAGCATTATTAGGAAATGGTGCTTCAGAGAAGGTGCAGATAGTGTTCCAAAAGTAGGACCAGTTCTCAAAAGCCTGGCATTGGGCCAGAGACTAATACTCACCTCCTGGTACTCAGCAAAAGAGTTAGAGTAGGCCAAATTTGAACAACATTGGGCCAGAAGCTAACACTCACCTCCTGGCACTCAGCAAAAGAGTTAGAGTAGGCCAGATTTCAACAACACATTGAGACAGAAGCTAACACTCATCTCCTGGTACTCAGCAAAACAGTTAGAGTAGGCCAGATTTCAACAACACAGCACTAAGCCACCTTTTGAATGAAAGAGGAGCCCTAAAATGCTTTGAACAACACAAATTATTTGCTGCTCTAATGACCTGTCTTCCCTTCAGGGCTAACTGAAAGCATAACTTGAGAGTTTGCAAAATCCGACTCCCTTTCACACACAGATCTCTGATGTCTGAGTTAGGTGCTGAGTGAAGCCTGATTTGTTTCCTCTCTTCAAAGAAAAAGATGGAGTGCCAGAAGATGCAGCTATACCCTCCAGTGGGAGTGACAACAGTTCAGCAGCTGCTCATCCTTTGCCTGACTTGGCCTCCTTGGCCTGACTCAAGGTCCATATTCATCCCAGCACAGCTCCAGTGACCAGGACTGTCCAACAACAGGCTCCTGTTCAGCACAGATGCTGTGCTCACCCAGCCACTTCATGCAGGGACACTGCCCAGACTGCTCCATGACCAGCTCTCCTTGCTTTGTGCACACCAGCTGACCTGACTCCTTATCTGCTGCTGACACACTCACGTGCAAACAGATCTACAGCATGGAATACGCATCTCTTCCTGAACCAGAGGCACTTTGCTAGCACACCCAAAAGCCCCAGTACAGGATAAATCTCACTGTTGATATGATCTGCAGAGATTATGCATCCCTTTCCTCTTCTGGTTCCCACAGCTGGAAAACTCTTAAAAGCAAAGGCTCAGCCCATGTCAATGGCAACAAACTTGATGCTATTACTCAAAGGTCACAGCAAGCAACAAAGGTTTCAAGAACTTTCTTTTTCCTCTTTCGTGCAGCTCTAGCAAATGGGAACTCCGAGGCTCAGTCAGAAGAATTAACACCAATGAAAGCAGAAGCAGCTCTACACTGTAACCAGCCCAGGAGCAGCACTCAAAGATCTGGCCTGTTAAAGCCACTGAAACCATGTAGGAAACAAAGTGGCAATAGCTACAACTGTTAATTCCTACCTCAGGTGAACTTTTCTAGTGAAACACTTTAAAAAATGAATTAGCTCCATCTACAGTCAAAAGGAAATGGATGCGTAACAGCTTTGAGATGTGATAACAGTAGAGGGAAAATATACAGAGACCTAAAGGAGATGGGCTGCATGCTGATCTAGCATCACTGTCCAGGAGTAACTGTCAGACTTGGGGGGAAATAAACCAAACAGGTTCACATGCAAGGTTCTCCTGGATTAAATGTGTACTAGTAACTCACACTCCACTCTTTGTTTGGAACAACTTCCTCCTGCATCCCAAGATTTTGCTGCAGTGACTCCCCACAGCAGAGTCCCCACCACCTGCCCCCCACTACTGCCAAGCTGGAGAAGGCTTGGGTTACTCACTGGAGATGGTCTGTGACACTGAAGTGGCTGTGGTGGTGGTGGAGGTTGTGGAGGACTGAGTGCTGGAGGAGGTGGATGGAGATGCTGCAGAAGCAGGGCTGCTGGTGGTCGGCGTGGAGGCACCGACGGCTTGAGCCTGGGCCTGCGCCGCCAGCATGGGCGTCAGCTCCGACTGCTGGATCACCTTGACCCCGTCTGGCTTCGTCCAGGCCGACTCGCGCGTGCGCGCGTTGTAGAAGTAGACCTGCGGGCCGAGAACTCAGCATCACGCCAGGGCTCTGCAGGAGCAGCAGGCGGCAGTGCCCCAGCTCCTCCTGCCTTACGAACAGCTATCAAGAGCGCTGGCTGCGCCGCAGTGTCAGCCCATGTGTGCCAGCAGCAAATGCCCCTCGCCTGCCTGCCCTGGCAGTCCCCTTACCTTGCCATCCGGGGTCTTGTTTTCTACCCAGATCTCTTCAGCTGGGGGCATCGCTGGCGTGCCAGGGGCAGTGACAGGTGGCATTCCTGGAGGGAACATCATACCAGGAGGTGGTGGCATGCTACCCATGGGAGGAGGCATAAATGGTGGTCTCTAAAGGCATATAACAACAATAGTGAGGATAATGGAGGTGTCCAGCTTCCTTCATTAGCATACCAACAAAGCACAGCTACAGCAACCTTAACTCTGCCAGGCCTGAGAGCTGCTTTAGCCATCTCATGAGACCCCACCTTGAAGCTCTGTGTCCAGCTCTAGAGCCCCCAACACAAGAGTGACAAGGAACTCTCGGAGTGGGTCCAGGAGGCCATAAAGATGATCAGAGGGCTGGAGTACGTCTCCTGTGGGGTCAGGCTGAGAGCTGGGGTTGTTCAGCCTACAGAAGAGAAGGCTCCAGAGAGACCTTAGAGCAGCATTCCAGCATTTGAAGTGAGATACAAAAGAGCTGTACTCTCTGTACAGGGAGGGACTGTGTACAAAGGCTCATAGTGACAGGACAAGGGGTAATGGATTCAAACTGGAAGAAGCTGGAATTTAAATCACAGAAGGAGGATTCTTCCCCAATGACGCCGATGAGGCACTGGAACAGGCTGCCCAGAGAAACTGTGGAGGCTCCAAGCCTGGAAGCATTCAAAGCTAGGTTGGCTGGGACCTTGAGCAACCTGGTCCAGTGGAAAGTGTCTCTGTTTAAGGCAGGGAGAGATGGAACTAGATGCTCTTTAAGGTCCTCTCCAATCCAAACCAGTGATCCAATGCTACCAGCTCAGAGAACATGCTTTCTGACGAAGCACCAGCCATGGCAGAGCAGCTGCTGTGTGCACTTCACTTCTGAGATGCTAACGGAAATGCAAAGGATAAGAAGAAATGTGGCATGACAAGAAGTGGGGTGAAAGAAAAATCTCCTGAAATGGAGAAAATATCCCAGTGCAAAACGGAAAATGAATGGAAGAACTGTTCTTAATAACCAGCACTCAGCCATGCCCAGCTGTGAATCATACATGCCTGGGCAGTCACACAACAGCCCTTACAGTGAAGAAAAACAACAAAAATTTAGCTTATCAGCAAGCATCAGCACAGCGGAGCAGTGGATTTCATTACAATTCATTACACTCCTCCATTTCCTATTAACTGAAATTCTAGCTGGGGCTAATTTGAAAAAAAAACAAACAACCAAAACTATCAAGTTCTATTTTCATTTCTTCATCATCATAAGAAAGACAGAAGTGCTCCTGCACACTACTGCTACCTAAATGCTTGCTTTCTGAGGCAAAGGACAGCAAATTCTGCTCATTTGGAATGCTCTGCAATTCCCTGGGAACAAGCAACGCAGTGAACACATCCCTAGAAAAAGACACACAATAGAATCCACGAAGTTCTGAACTAACTCTGCACACACCTACAGCTGCCCTCATTACCTCCATCACTTCAGTCCTCACTCAACTCCTGATTCAGAAGGTTTCTTTCACAAAGGCAACTCCGAGATAGCTCACAGGCAGGGATGTCTGAGCTGCTGCTCTGCTCACTGACAGAGCAGGGGCAGAACCAAGCCCAGGTGGTGCGTAGGGAGCCCTGTGCTGCAGGAGCTGGTGGTCCAAATAGGGTGCAGTTCTTAGGGCCATGATCAGGTCCTTGCCTCCTATCTGCAATTGGCTTCTTTCAGAAGTTTCACTGAGATCCAAATGTCTGCTGTAAGAGTGATAATTTAAATGGCTCCTTAAATCCCTGGATTTTGTTAAACCCTGCTACAAATGAAGCCCAGAGCACACATAACTCAAAACACACCCACAAGAGAGTAAGGTAACTACAGCCTTTCTTTCCTTCCTCCTTTTTTCTGCACAGCTCCTCCACCAGCCACCAGATCTTCTCTTCACTGCTCTCCAGTCTGTAAGAATCCAGCAGAGCTCATTTCTGCCTGCTGCTGCCTTCCCCAGAAAATTAGTCCCTTCCAGGGCAACCCTGGGAGCGAGATGGGGATGAGGGCTCTTCAGCCAGAGCATTAAGGACACCCTACAGCTCCACTCAAGCATACCTCCTCCTCCCTCCCACAGAGCCTTTCAGCATCCTGTCTTCCCTTGTACTAGGAACAGAGTGAGGAGCTGAAGCCCAAACACTTGGTACAAAGCAGAGCACAGGACTGGCATGGTGTGAAACATTTACACACTTGATGAGTGGGCTCCACTTGTGATTGTGAGTTGTAGAAGACACTCTGACTGCATGGAAAGAACAGCTCTGATGGAACAGCTGAGAACTGTGGCATGTTCAGAACACAGATTCAACAGAGCTATATGATAAACTGAGTAAAGAGTAATGGGAGGGAAAATATCCCACAGCTCTGCCACCAAAAAACACATGCAAAGCAGGGCCTAAAATGCCATAGAATACCCCAAGTCAGCATGTTCTCTTCCCATACTGCTCACATCCCTATTTCTGAAAGTAAATTTCCCAGCACTAAAGTCACTATTCTAGCACAGACAGTGGTTGTGAATCAGAACAAGCCAGGGTCTCTTGACAGATGTGTGGGGCCTGTCAGAATGCCTGTGTCTCTGAAAAGCAGGCAAAAGAACTTAAATATTCATTCCCATGAAATACAGACAGAAATCTATCTGGTCTGAGCACAGCAGACTCGCACAACCCCTGCAGGTGCAAGAAGTGCTGTCAGCACCAAAACCCAACCAGTACAATGATGAACACAAGGTAGAGCATTCTGTCTCTGCCAAGAGTTATCTCATGTCAGCACAAGGGCCACCTCAGCTGTTCCAGTCAAACACGGGGCCTACTCTGAGGTTTTTCTCCAAATGCTAGATTTTCCTTTGTCTGTGTTGACACTTTCTGATGCACTCTCCTGAACACAACACTGTAGTGAAACATACCTCACTACTGATCAGATCCCTACATCTTGGAACGACTCCTGCTCTGCTCACCCACCCATTGGTGAATTGGTGAGCAGCAATAAATAACACAGCACAGCAGTGAGGACAGGTGTGGCTCTGCTGGCACCCACACATAATTCGGCTACAACTCCTCCACCCTCCTTCCAGTCTTGCTTCACCAAGGGGATACAGGCAGAAACTGGGTAACCCCAAAAGGCTGGTGTGTACTTCGGGTGCTGGCTATGAGGGCACACAAGCCAGATTTCACGTTCTGTACAGCCACAGGGCACCAGCACCAAGTCAGGTTCTAGTAGAGCCTCTGCTGGTGAGTGTAAACCAAGTGCATAATTGATTCATTTAGAACTGCCTCAAACAGTTGAACAAGCTGTGTTTACATACCACAGGTATGCATTAGCTTTACAACACCGTGCACTAGGCTTATGCTTTCATCATGCCCTGCTATTTCCCCTCATCCATTGAAATGTCTCTCCTTTTATTATTCCCACACATGAAAACAAAACAGGAGGAAAAAAAAAACCCAAGCCTGAAATTCCAACTCAACAAACCCAGACAATTCCCCTTTTTTTACCTGTAAATGTGGAGGTCCCATCGGGGGAGGAATCCCTCCTGGAGGTGGCATGGGAGGCATGTTGGGATCAAAGGGAGGACGTCCAAATGGGGGGCGAGGCGGTGGAGGGGGCCCTCGCATCATGCCGAAGGGTGGAGGTGGCCGCATGAGCGGTGGGGGGCCCCGCATCACCGCGTTAGGTGGGGGAGCTGGGCCACGAAACCTCAGTGCTTGCTGCTGAGCCATCCTGTGGAGAAGGTCAAAGGGAAACAGTTTATTTCTGCTTTCTGCTCGGGGGTAAGAAAACCAGTTCTTACAGCAAGCAGGGAAAAACCCTAATAAAGATGGAAAGGACATGGAAAAAAACAGCCAGGTTTGACTCAGCCAAATTAGGTGTGCTTAGCTAGAGAAGAAACCACTTCAGCAATTTCTTCCACTTCACAATTCAAGTTTATTAGTCCTCAAATGTTAATTTTTACTCATGGAATGAATAACCTAGAGATGGGATCAGGGTTGGCAAGCAGCGCAGAGCCATACCCAGATCTGTCAATGCTCCTTCAACGCAACCTGCAGTTGTCTCCTGTCTGCATGTGCATCCTGGAGCTCTGAAGCCATGGCCCGGCTATCGGTCTCACCAAGGGTTTAATTATTCTGCAGCACGAGTGTCTGCACGGGTGGCCTACATCCTCTGCATTTGTGACCTCCGACAGGACGTGAACCCTGACCGTCGCGCTGAACCCGCTGTGCCACCCAACCCTCCACACAAGGCGCCTTGTAAGTGTAGATATAGAAAAAACGTTCACCTTTGGAACCAACAAACGCTCTTCTGCTGCTCTCAGGGAAACAATTTTGCCCACCATTTAGTGCCAGTGCAATACCAATGTTGGCATGATGACTCAAAATTGAAGAAAACAAAGGTTATGAGAAGGTGAACAGCGACAGCCCCGCGGCTCAGCGCCGGGCCGCTGGGCAGCCCCTGCTTCTGCTGACCTGCACTGCGAGCGGCGCAGGGAGCGCCGGGGCAGCACTGCTCGGCGAGAGCGGGCACATGGGACACTGCCGGGAGCCCCGACCAACCCCTCAGCCCAGCTCCACACCCGAGAGCGGGGCTTGCCCCGGTGGGCCCGTCCACAAGGCCTCGGCTACCCCACGGGGCCCGTCCGGCGAGGCCGCACGCGGGAAGAGAAAATGGAGACGGCGAGAGCAACTCCCGCCGGCCCGCCCGCCCCAGCCCGGCCCCGCCCCGCCTCAGGAACGCGCCCAGGTCCCGGCCTCACCCCGGGCCTGCAAGCCCGCCGGGCGCAGGCCGAGCCCGCGAGCGAGCTGCGGAAAGGCCGAGCTAGGCCAGGCCAGGCCAGGCTAGACCACGCTAGGCTAGGCCAGGCCAGGCCAGGCCGCGGCCCCCGCCCCCAAGAGCCCACCCTCAAAGCCGACCGCCAGTGGTACCTGAGTTCGCTGCCGTACCGCTCCGCTGCCGCCTCCCCCTCGCCACCACCGGCCCCCGCGCCACCGCCTCCGCCCCGCTCCGCCATCGCCGCCTCGCAGCGCCGCCGAGCCCCGCCGCTGCCGCTGCCGCCCCACTCCTGCAGCGTCCCATTGGCCGGTTCGCACGCCCGTCAATATACGCAACGCACGATGCGCCCTGCGATTGGCTGCCGCACCCGCCGGCTTTGAATGGGAGACGGCAGGCGCGCCGGGATTGGCTGCGCTCGGGCGCGCCGCGCACGCACGGGTCACGGAAAGCGTGATCTGCACGGAAGGCCGGAAGAGGTCTTACGTCAGACGGAGCAGGCCCTAGGGAAGAGAGGGACGGATGTTGCAACCAATCAACGGGCAGGGTCCCGCGGACCAATCATGTCCCGCAGGCGGCTACGCGCTCCAACCAGAAAGCCAGCTCGGAGACGGCACCGCCCACCGTATTCCAGCGGCGGCCAGGGCGGCACGCGGGGGCGGGGCAAGCGCCGGGAAACCCAGCGGCAGCCAATCACCGGCAAGGGCGGGGAAAGCCGGAGCCAATGGGGAGCCTGGCACGGGCTGTGCCTCCGCCGCTGGGGAGCGCTGTCAGGGTCTCTGGAGCGGCCGCAGGGGTTCCGGCTTGGAAGTCGTCAGCGAACCTCGGCGGGGTCGGGAGAGTTGAGGGGAGGGATCGGGAATCCGAAGGCCTCGGGGTGCTGGGAGAGTTGTGAGGGCACCTCTAGGTGATCCCTGCTGTCCCTTGTGCCGAGCCCCCGCAGGGAGACACCCCTCATCTTCATCCCCTCTCCCCCCAGTACCAGCTTTGGGGGCTGCCCTCTCATCACCCTCTGGGGCAGGGGGACTGCTGCAAGAGGCCGAGGGGTAGAGGCTGCGGCTAGGTTCCTCTGTCTTCATCAGCACCACTTTGATACCAGGCACTGCTGCTGCACCCACTCCCCAGGCAGTCCCAGAGCTCCTGGGCTGCACTGGCAGGAGCTCGAAGAGGCAATGGCGCCAGTACAGCCTTTGCTGACGGGGCCTGGTCTACCACAGTGCCTGCATTTGTAATAACACCCCAGCGTGTGCCCAGTATGTCTGCCCCACTGGGGCAGACACAGGAGGCTGCGTGACTGCACCTAGGCTCTCTCTGCCCTGGGCTGAACCCACCTGTGTAACTCCTACCTCTGCAGGGTGCTGCAGGGGCTGGGGCGTTGAGGCCTCTCTGGAGGGCTGCTGGCCTCGATCGTCTGCCCCCAGCAGAGGGCCAAGGGGCTGAGACAGATCAAGCTATGGACAAATGGTATAGAGGGCAAAAGGCTGCAGTTCCTGCTACCTGACTGGAATGGAATAGGGACATGTGGTGCACACGACTGGTCCCCATGGCCGTGGTAGAACCCCTAAAGTGCCTGATGCACATGCAAGTGAGGGAAGTCTTGCTGCACGATGCTTACCGTGGGACACAAGTGGTTCTGCTGCCGTGGAGAGCCCCATTGAGGAAGTGGCGGTGCTGGGACCAGGTCTGAAGCTAGCAGCACTGGTGAGTTCCCCGGAGATGTGACCCTCAGGTCTGCCTAGGAGCCTGTCAGGCAGGTAACTAGCTGAGGGCTTGTTACAGATGAGCAATAGACATGGGAAATTGTGCAGTCTGGGAGCAAAGGGAACTC
This sequence comes from Pogoniulus pusillus, assembly GCF_015220805.1. NCBI lineage: Eukaryota > Metazoa > Chordata > Aves > Piciformes > Lybiidae > Pogoniulus > Pogoniulus pusillus. The sequence continues at coordinate 11,053,808 of NC_087285.1, read as the reverse complement.
ACCTCCAGTTCCAGTGCCCAGTCCTGGGTTTCTTTTGTAGGCCATGTAACTGAGCTCAACACACAGGGCTCAGCTACTGCTGTGAGCCACCAGCCAGCTCTGGCCTGTCAGAAAACTGAATTTACGGTTAAAGCCTCCAGAACTCCCTGCAGGGACAGCTCAGCTATGTCTGAGATGCAGTGAGAAACAATCTATCCTACTGAAAAGCCACCTGGAGCTGAACTGTGTTTCAAAAGAAACAGCCCATGACAAGGAGGGGCAGATGTCCCCCTGTAAAGCCATGTGCTGTGTTCCAGGGGACATCTCCATTTCTCCTGCTGTGGGAAGGACATCAGGAGCCTTGCTGAGCTATCACATTTTTCCCATCTCTCACTGCTTTGATTCTCTGGTCTACTTTTCCTATTCACTTCTTTCTGTCAAAACAAAACAAAACAAAACAACCCCCCACAAACCCCAAACAAACAAACCCCCTAAACAACAACAACCAACAACCAAGGGGTGGGGGGAGAAAGAAAAAAAAGAGCTGTCTTAAATATTAAAGAGCTACTTAAATAATAAAGTAACAGAATTACTGAGGGACCTTTTGGTGGTGCTATGCTAACGAGGCTCTCACACTTTGATTTTGCTGCTCAGTTTCTCTGTTGATGTGTTTTCTTGAAGTCACTGCTGCTGTGAGGATTTTGACAGCTCGACTGGCAGGAGCTCCCCAGCTGCCTGCATGCCCCACTCCATGTCCCTGTGTCCCCAGCCTCTCTTGGTCCCCAGCAACTTAGGAGGCTGGGGATCCTCCCTGTTGCTTTTGCCCCTTAAGATGCTGTAGGAAGGAGCTGGGGCTGACTTCCACCAGCTCTGCCCCAACAGCAAGGTGCAGAGAGCCTGTTTGTGCTTGGAGGTGTGTGTGGGGGGGGGAGGGGCAGATGGGGCTGGGAGCCCCCACCCCACATCTTCATCACCAGTGCTGAGAGTGATGAACGCTTGCTGACAGCAGGAGGTTGAAAGGGGGTTTGGGCACAGTAGCTGAGATCCTCCCCAAACAGGGGGGCTCTCTGTCTTCCAGGAGCAGCTTTCATCCCCCTTTCATCTGCTTGCTTCAGGATTGTCTCAATAATTTATTAGTTGCATGCTGGCAGACAGGAGCCTTAGCAGGACCCATGCCCATGCTGGGGAAGAGCTGGCCCAGTTCCGCCAGAGCCCCGAGCTGTCCCACCCTGTGCAGCTCTGTTTTCTCAGAGCATTTCAAGCAGTGACTCTCAGGTTGCAGCTCTTTCAGGAGCAATTAGTTGTGAGCAGTGTTGATGAATCCACTGGCAACTACCTGTTTATCAGGATGTGGCTGTTGGAAATAACACCATTTACTGTGCTTACCGTGCTGCTCTCCTGGATTTCACTACAAACCTCACCTCTAGCAGTGCAGGCTGCTCTTTGCAGGGATTCCTCATGGGTTTACCAGCAGAGCAGGCTGCTGGAGCCCAGGTATGAGAGGGAAACAAGGAGCTACAGCCTCTGGACATGCTCAGGTCTGCAGAGGTCTCCTGCAGAGCAGGAGCTCACCATCCATGGCTCGTTGATCTCCTCTGAAGGGCTCAGCACTGCTCCCCAGGCTGGGAGAGCACTGCTGAGACCCCATGCCCCTGGGAGGAACAGGTCTAGGACAGCACCTGTGAGGGGCATGGAAAATCCCCAGGGGAACCAATATGTGAACCATCTGCACTGGCCTTGGACCTGGTGGGTATCCAGGTGGGTTTTCAGGATGCCCACTGCAGCTCAGGTTCCCATTTCCGGAATCTCCCCCAGGCTCCTTGCTCCAGGCTGGCATAGAAAGCTGCCAACTCCACGCTGCTGCAGAGTGACACAGAGTGCTTCCACTGCTTGTTCTGCATGGAGACCTTTGAGCTGAAGTTCAGATCCCTGCAAGTTTCAGAGGAGCATTCCTCACACGGTCTGACTCGTCTGCCAGGTATGCAGCAAAGTGCTTGAAATTCTGCCTTCGGGATGCTCTCTAATCTGCCCAGGTGTCCAAGGCAAGAGGCCTTTTCCTTCCTCTGTGTGACATGAGCTTTGGTTTCCTCTGGCTGGGAGTGGCAGAGCCCTGGTGGGCTTACATGAGGGCAGACATCCTGCAGCCCTGCTGATCGTGGGATCAGCCCTTCAGTTCTGCACGCCCTGAGACGCTGACATCTTGTCATTCTTTTTTCTTCTTCTCCCCCCCGCCCCCCCAGATTCCAGGTTGAAATGTGACGGTGAATTAAAAATCTTGCCCTGGGCTTTCTGCAGGGCCTCTCAGCTCCTGCAGTACCAACATCTGCCAGGGAGACCCCCGGCTCCTGTGCCGGAGGGTGGCAGCCCCGAGCTGGCACCGGGCCGCGTTCCCAGCTCCCTGCCCACCTTCACATTTCATCACGGCCAAAATAGTGCTCGGGGAACGGGGCAGGTCTGTGGAAAGAGAAGGTCTCTACAAGGACCTGACCCAGGGATGGGGCCGATTCCAGCCTGTCGTGTCTGCCAGCAGCTAGCAGAGCACGGCTTTGGCAAAGGGCAAAGGTCTGAGCACCGTTTGCTGGACCTGGGCATCCCTTGCAGATGCTCATCCCTGAAAAGAACACCTCTGGGCAGCTACAGCTCAGCCCTTGGCAAACCAGACACCGGGTTTGTGTGCAGCATCAGCTGGGCTGACAGGGCTAAGAGAGGGCTGAGAGAGAGGCAGGAGAAGGGAGCAGCCATCTTCCCCCAACTGCTTCCATTCCTACACTGTCCCCAGCCACTTCTATCCCCACACCACCTCCATCTGAGTGGTCCCTAGGGTCTGCTCTGCAGCTGTGTGGGGGCTATCAGGGCTCTCCTGGGGCTTGTCCAGCAGAGGTGAGATAGAAAGGCCTTGGAGTGTGGTTCTGGGGATCCAAGACTGGCTGTCCCGGTGACAGCTCTGTTTTTTCACATCTGATGTATTCGCCTTTTTTTTTAACACAGAACAGCAAAAATTTAAACAGTACTTTGTTTCACTCTGATTAAGTTCATTTCTCAGCAATTCTGTCTGTAGAACAACCCTTTCTGACTGCCAGGCTGTTAAACTGAGGGCAGAAGCAGGGTTTGTGGTTGTGCTTTCCTGTGAGGTTTAAATATTGGTTTGAAATTTGATTTGGGAACTAGACGTTGGAGCTGCAGAGGAAAGAGCTGTTGGAGGAAACTCAGGCAGCCAGCAACGGGGAGCTTGGCCCCTCAGCATGCACACTGAAGTGGTGGTACCCACCAAACCATGTCACGTGGCATCATGCCACACTGCACCACTCACCACCCAGTTCTCTGTTCCTGCAGCCCAAGAAGGTATAATGTTACTTAAATCCTTCAGTAACCCTGTGGTGGGGATCCAGAGGTGGATTTTGGGGCTGCAATCAAGGGGCTGGCCGCTCACTGATGTGCTGGTTGCACCCCTCTGCTGGCCATGAGCTCCATGTGGCTCAGCAGTGAGGCTGGAGACAGCCTGTGCCAACAGCACAGGAGCAGACAGGTCTGGGTGCTGCCAAATAGCTGCAGGATGGCACAGCCCCATCCATCACCTCAGCTGCCAGGCACGGGGCATTCCAACTGGCCTCATGCTTTCCCTTTTCTGTAGATTCACCCTTGACATGGGAAGAATCCTTCAAAGGTGGGTGTGAGGTCCCTGGTGGTGCCAAGTCAGCCGGAGTAGAGTGTTTTGCTCACACTGGGGCTTGTTTGGAGTCAAGAGGTGGTGCGGAGCCAGCAAAGCTGAGCCCAGCCTCTCTGCTTGCTGTCTGCAGCACAAGCATCTCTTGCAGCTTGGCCTGGTAGGCTACCCCACCCTGCAAGTCCTTCTGAAAGGATCTGTGACCACTATAAGCACTGGCCACAGGGCCAAGCAGCCAGCCTTGGATGAGGGAAAAAGGCTCAGCCCCTGTCCCAAAATTCTGGGGGCGTCCAGGGCAGCTTCTGCTGCCTGCAACCAACCAGAGCTGATGCTAATAGGAAACGACCACTAAAGATCTCTGTGCTGCTCTGCTCTCCTGCTGCTGGTCCCTCTCTCCCTTTGTTGCTGCTGGCATTTTGTGAATTATTGATGTGCCTAGGTGCTGCTGCTCTCCCGTTTCCTCCTCTGCAGCTCCCACTGCCACAGCCAGACCCACACCATCCCAGGGACCTGCTGCCATCATGGGGTGACAGGAAGGCTCAGGCCCCAGTGGGCTCAGTCCTCAGTGTGTCCCCATGGCAGAGCTGAACCACCAAGCAGCTCCATCCCAGTGCTGGGGCACAGATCTGGGCCTTTGGTTGGCATGGGTTGGAGATTGATATGGGCGTGGAGATGGCCTGTGTGTTTCTCCATTCATGCAAGGCTCTTCTCCTCCAGCTCCTGATCGTGACTTCTGCTCATCCTCAGGTCCCTTCTCCAGTCCATACTGTTGGGGCACTCTCCTCGGGACTGTCTCAACTCCCTTCTTCAAAGCACAGGGTGCAGGATGCAGGGCACATGGTGCAATCACAGTTTGGCAGAGAGCGCAGGCCATGGGCTGCCTGACCCAGCTCCACACCAGGAGAGTGGGGCTGGGTGGCCATCAGGAATGGCTGTAGGGTCAGCTGAGGGGATTGCTCTGCATCCCTTGCTGGTGGGAGATGGGGGCTGCGGTGGCCACGTGCCAGCCTGGTGCAGGTACGCGTGACAGGGTATCTGGGCAGGCAGGTCTTCCAGGAGCGCTGAAAATGTGCCTCCCTCCCTCAGAGACCAGAACCGCACCGTCGCTGGGCTGCATATTTCATGAGGTGGTTTTAGGACAGGAGCTGCCTGCTGAGGGATGGCAGACATGCTATCTTGCTCACACAGCTTATTGGGAGGTCACAGTGACACTGGCACTGCGTCTGTGGGGCTGTTTCTGGGCAATGGGGCAGTGAGGTGGGAACTGTAGTGGCCCAGGGACCATGGCACTCGCAGGCACCCACAGCAGCCCCTGCTTGCAGGCTGAAGCACAGGGATAGGGGTGCTGCGGCAGGGTGGTAGAGTCTGTTTGCCCAGAGGGGTGTCCCTGATCTGGGTTCTGCTGCCTGGGGCTGTGCTGAAGTGGGGCAGACCCGCTCGGGCTTCGCTTCATCTCCACCACCCGTCACAGGGAGCAGCATCGCCGAGCGGTCCCAGGGCACCACGACTCAGGGCCAGTTTGCTCAGGTTTCCTCAGCGGGGGCTAATGTGTTTTCCATGTTAGCAGGCCTGCACGTGGCACCCAGCCTGCCTGCAACGTGGCACTGCCAATGCCTCTGACCAGCTCACGTGCCCCTTGCAGGGGATGGGGGCTACATGTCACCCCCACCCTGTGCCTCCAGACTGCCTTGGCCTGGGCTGACCCCACATTTGCAGTATTTCAGGTTAAGGGAAGAAGCCAATGGCTCCTCCCACCCCAGTGTCTCTGAGAAGGGAAGCGCTTGCTCTGTCCAAAATACTCAGGCTCCTTCACTGTCCCCCCAGAGACTACTGGGGAAAAAAAAAAAAGCACAAAATTTCTCTTTGGAAAGTCTGTAATTCAAAGAAACCTCCAGATTTGCCCTAAACTTCCTTCTATCTTTGGACTGAGTCATTTTTGAGTTGTGAGGCACTTCAACCCCACTGACAGCATCAGTGCTTGGTCAAACCACCCTCCAGTGCTCTCTGTAGAGCCCAGCCCCTGCTCCCTCTCCATCTCCATTCCATCTATAACTGACTCTGAGGCTTCTCTTCTAGCAAAAGGGTCCAATGGAGCTTGTCCTTGTTGCCCACTTAGAATGATCATCCCTAACCTTCCCATTCTGTTGCTACTGCAAGGAGAGCTACACACTCATCTCTCGGCTCCGTGTGGACATGAGAAGAGGCCAGTGAGGACGAACACACAGTGCATGGCACCTTTCAGGGTACAGAGATCCAAGGTTCCATGCTGGTGGTGGCTGGATCCTCCCTGTGGGCAGCCAGGCTGGTTTCAGCCAAGGCTGGAGCAGTCTGCACACCAGCTGCAGAAGAAACCCCTGCATGTCCCCACAGCCATGGCCATGGCTGGGGAGTCCTTTAGCCAAGCAGTCAGCAGAAGCTCAGGTGATTTTCCAGATGCTTTTCTGAGTTCTCACTGTCTTGCTTTAAGGAGGAGCCCCAAGCTTTGCTGTTATTTCTGTAGGCAGAGAACCATGCTCAGCCTGCTGAGTGGTGATGGCTGCAGCCTGATCTGGCTTGGCATTTGGGGAAAACCAGGCAGCTTCGGGAACAACCATGACATCAAACTTTAACCACCTGCTCTGGCTCGGATCCTTGACAGCTTTAGTCCCTGCTCACAGAGCTGCTGAAGGGATATGCAAGTGCTAGGCTGTGGGGGCAGGCTGGTGAACTCAGAATCCTGCTGCCATGGGGCTGAATGGAGTCAAGCTGACTAACAGGGTTCAGGGCTGCAACGTGCAGGGTCCTGGGACAGTGCTACCAGTGTCCAGCATCAGAGCTCACCCTAGGTGAGCAGGAACCCCCTGAGGAAACCCTCAGAAGCCATATGTTAGAAGCCTCGGGAGAAGGAAAACCAAAGGTTTCCCTGTGAATCTGTTTGCTCTCTGTCTCCTCTCCATCCTGATCTCCACACTCATGCAAGTTTAAAAAGCAGGTAAATGCTGACAGTGTGATTAACCTCTCCCTCTGCTCCTTACTTCTTCCCTTCTGGAGAGAGAAGCTCAGCTCACCTGCCTGGTGGGACCATCTCTTTTAAGTGCAAGGATGTAGGGAGCCAAACCAAGGTGGTTCTGCCGAAATAACAAAACAGTCCACTTTTAAATGGGTGCTGAATTATTCAGTGCCCTCACTCTGCCCGAACACTTTGCTCTTTCAGTGGATGATGGCTCAGTTCCCCCCTCAGCTTTTCTGATGTGACAGTGAGCAAATGGAGAGATGAGGGACTCACTGATCTAGGTTTGTGTGGCATTACTGGACATTGTTAAAGCTCTTTGGGTTGAAAACCAGACAATGCTTTGCAGATTGTTTTGCTGCTCTGTATAAAATCCTGTTGAAAACACTGTGACAAGCACCTCCATAGACAGCTCTGCATTTGCTTAGAGAAACAAAGTCTGAACCACAGCTTGATGACAGAATGAATTTATATCTGATATTTCTAGGCAAAGTGCAAAGCACAACTGATGACTTTAGAGACAAATCTGCTTAATTGCTCTAAAACTCTGTTCTGACAAGAACTGCTAAAGCTGTAGGACTGGAATGAATTCCTGCTCTGTGGATGCAGGGTGGGATTGTCTCTCCTTAGTGGCTCTCTGCTGGGAGTGCCCACACGAAGCCTGTAGCCACATGCTTGCGACATCCCTGGGCTGGTCCAGCTGAACCGGTGGGTACTGAGCCAGGCTGGATTGCCTTGCCTTCTGGAACTCCTAACTCCTGGTCCTCTGGTCCCAGTGCTGTGGTGGTTCCTCACCCTGCAGTCTCACACCTCTCAGGGCAGATTTCAAACCCTCACCCTGTCTGTGTAAACCAGCCCTAAGAGTGGGGACTTGTGTCAGAGGCTGGGTTCTTGGCTCAGCCCAGTTCCAGCAGAAACTGCTTTCCCAAGAAACATTTTTCTTCCCAAACTGAATGTGTCTCCTAGGGAGGGCAAGTCCTCTCCTTGCAAACCTGAAGTGGGGGAAACTGTGGAGATGAAAGAGATGGGAAGGGCTTTGCAGATGAAAATCACAACTCTCTTTTGGAAATAAACATGGCCCCAGCTCCAGCTTGTGCTCCCCTTGCCAGCAGCTGCCATCTTCAACCAACCCCCAGTGACTCCTTAATGCATGGGACCTGCTCTGCTCCCCACTTTGCTGCTGGGAGTGATCACCATCATGGGGGCCCTGCAGCATCCATGGGACACAAGAGTCTGACTCCTCCCCTGATGGACAGATAGACAGATGGACAGAGAGACACACCCCACACCCTCCTGCATGCTCCAAACTCCTACAAATGCCCCAATTTCCCCTGCACATCTCAAACCAGCCCACACACCCCAACCTCCCTGAATATCTCGACCCCCCTGCCCTGAAGCCACACATGCCACAATGTCAAGTGTCTGCCCCCTATCCCAAATCCCGCATCTCCCCCCTCTTCTCCCTTTCCCCCCTGTCCCCCCTCCCCTCCCCGTGTGCTTTTGTAGATCTGGGGGCTCCCCCCGCCCAGCTCCTGGGATATCAGATGTGCTTCTATTGATTTCCTCCCTCCATTTGTTTTTGTTATTCATTATTGATGGGATCACTTTTCCATCCTTGGCGCGTGGAGGCAGATTTTGTGTAAAAATCAATTGCCTGAGCAGCACTGGTGGCTTGTTTGGCTTCTCTGTGCTTTCATCTCCCACACACAGCCCCCGGGAGCCACGGAGCAGGATATTACAGAACAGGCATGGAATGGGGCAAAAATAATACATCAATTGTGAGTGGTTCAGAGCCCACTGAGAAGGGTTTGCCTGCTGACCCCTTGCTGGTGCACAGAAGCTTTGCTGGGCATTTTCCTGCCCGCCCTCCAGCTCAGCAGGTTCCACTTTGCCTTCCCTCGGCTGTCAGTGGAAGGGAATCCTTTCTTGGCAGCTTTGGCTGCAGGTTTTGTTGCACCTGCAGGAGGTGAGTTTGTGTGTGTGGAGATGTTGAAGAATAGAGTGTTCCAGAGCAGGACTGCTGGCCAGGATGAGAGCACCAGCCCTCTAGGGAGCTGAGACTCCTGATCCTCTGGCACCTGGGGAGATCAACAGGGCTCAAGGGAGCAAGTGCACTTGTGGCAGCTCCTCCAAAAATAAGATCTGAGAGGGTGGTAATGACCTTGGTACAGCCCTTGTTAAGCTCCTTGCCCCAAGGCAGGAGGTTTCCAAGATTGCAGAATGGATGAAGACTGGGCAGGATGGAGTCTGAGAGGCTGCATTCCCTGCCAGGCTTATCCAGGTGCTGCTTCTCACTGGGTTTGTCCAGCAGCTTGTCAGGACACAGCTTCTCACAAAGCCTTTTAGCAGCACAACAGATCCCAACAAAAATGGTGCCTTCATCTGTGTCCCTGGGCACCAAGCCCCAGGGTCAGAAATGACAACCGTTTACAGCCAGTAAAACTGTCCTTGCAGGTCACAGCTGTGGACAGAACAAACTACCACAGCTTTGGCTTTGTGGGGTCATGGGAGGCAGAGAAGTTGATCATCTGCTGCCTTGTGGCATCAGAGAGAGGAGAAGGGCTGACACCTCAGTCTGGCTCTGCTGCTAATCAGGAATTCTGCTGAGCACTGGCCTCTCCTGCCTTCCCTCCACCACCGCTGGCACAGCTTTCTGGCTTTAGGGCACAAGGAAAACGTCTAGGCTGTCGCTTCGTGCTTTCTCAGCAATAGCGCCCCTACTGAACTATTCCCAACGAAGGGGAAGGAACTCAGCCCCCAGCTCCAGAAGGATCAGATGGATTTCCTGTATCATGGTGTTTATTTGGCACCAGGGGTTTGGGAGCTAGACCCGGGGAAAGGGTAAGACACCAATGATGGCTAAACCAGCACCTACCTGACCTCCAAAGTAATTCCCAAGTGAAGTGGTCAGATCCTGTGTGTGAGAGCTGGGCAGAGGAAGCTACAAACATGGAGTGAAAACAACCCTGGGGTCTGCAGAGAGGGCAATCTGGGCAAAGAACCTCTGCAGTGCTGTCCTCATGCAGAGAGGAGTGGGGGTAAAGGAGTGTGAGCAAAAAGGACCAGGGGCTTCAGACTCCCCTGGTCAGCATGTCTGAGGGAGAGGAGGAGTATGGAGGAGCTCATGTCTAGGGCACTAATTTCACGTTTGGGAAAGGTCATTCAGGACTTTTGACACCTTTAAACTGCTCTCTGGACTGATGCAAAAGGGACACATGCAAAACTGTCAGAAAACCAGAGCAGATCAATGGAAACTCAGAACAGCCACATGAAGCGAACCAGTAGTGACCCCTCTGCCACCACCAAGACAAGTCTGATCCGATTTCCCTCTCTGCAGGGAACAGAAAATGAGATGCGGTCACCCCAGCCAGTAGGTTGTCCTGCCTTGGGGAGCAGAGACACGGGCTAGGTGAGGCTCAGGCTGGGCTAGGCAAGGCTCAGGCTGGGTTTAATGCAAAGCAGGCAGGATAATGACCCCGTTTAAGGACAGCTTTAAGAGGTTCGAATTATTTCTGTTCCATGCTGTTGCTCACCCACAGCGTCCCCGGCCCAAGCTGGGTCTTTCTGTTCCTTAGGAGGGGACTGACAACACCTTTGGCGCTGGGCCCTTGGGAAAGGGAACTGAAGGGGTGGCGGGGATCGGGATGCAGCCGAGGGAGAGCCGAGATCAGAGGACCGCTCTCCATAGCGGCCGAGCAAGTGGCGACTCCTCGAGCACGGCCCTCTCCGCTGGACATCCCCATGGCGAGCCCAGTTCCCACCACCCGCGTCCAGCCACACTCCAGTCTCACCCGCTCGCCGGGAGCCCCGACAGCCGCCAGTGCGGATGCCCAGCCTGAGCCAGGTGCGAGCGGAGGATCACGGAGCGGCAGGGTTGGTGACAGCCCCCCACGGGGCAATGAACTCGCCTCTTACCTGGGCGGTACCGGGACCTGTGCAGGGGAGGAAGATTCTGCGAAGTGCTGCCGGACTGCGGCGGGAGGATGCCGCTGGAGCCCCCTCCTGCCCCTCACGGCCCGTGGCCGGTGGATACCGGTGCAGTGGCACCGGGACCAAGACTGGGGAAAACCCTGGGGGTGACTGGGAGAACGCGGGGCCATTGGGACCTGCCGTTGAGGCGCTGAACTCGGGGGATCATTCCCTGCCGTGGGGGAGACCAGATTCGAGGGCTGGTGGAGGTCACTCACTGAAGTGCTGAAGCAAAGTGTTCCACGGGGCTCCGCGCCCAGTGGGAATTTGTAATCGTTACGGTTAATAAGTTAATAAGGTTGATTTGTAATCATTAATGCAAATAAACCCCCTTCCCTTCTAACGGCCTTAGAGATGGACCCGCCATAGGGTCTGGGGCGGGGGGAGTGTTTCGGTCCCCACTCGACGGGCAGGGTGCCACGCGGAGCCGAATGCCGGTGCTGAGGGATGGGATTGGCTCCGGGAACCCTTCGCGGCGGTCCGCGGGCACGCAACGGAGCCAGGGCCGCGCGCCGACGGCAGCGCTGGACCCAGTGGGGCAAAGCCTGGTCCCATTCCCCGCGGGGGCCGCCCAGTGGGAGGGCGTTCGTTGGATTCGCGTTCCCAAGTGCTTCTTTCGGCAGAGCCGAGGCGGGGCGGCGAGGAACGCGCGTCTCTTCGGGTTGAAAAATAGAGCTTTATTCCGGAGGAGGGGACCAGGCAGCTCGGGGCTCTCCGCAGCTTCACGGGGCGGGGCGGGGGGCAGAGAGCCGACGGCGGGGAGAAGCTCTTCCCTACCGTCGCGGAGCGGCGCCCGGGATGATGCGGAGTCCCTGCGGCCGCGGCCCGCGCCGGTGCCGGTCCGGTAGCGATGCCCGGCTGACCAAAGCTGGGGAGAGGGCGCGAAGCCACCCCGTCCCGCCGCGAAAACTCGGCGGAGGACGTGCCGTCGGCGGCGCTGGTGCGACGAGCGCCGTCAGTGCACAGCCGAGTACTTCATGCGCTTCTGCTTCTGGCGCTGGTTGCAGAACCAGACGCGCACCACATTCTTCTTCAGGTCCAGCTTCTCGGCGATGGCTGCGATCTTCTCGGCCGACGGCCGCGGCTGCAGCGCGAAGTAAGCCTCCAGCGAGCGCTTCTCGGGCGCCGCGATCGAGGTCCGCTTGCGCTTGCGCTCGGCCGAGCCGGGCAGCGACCCGGTGCCGCCGGCGCGGTCGCGGTGGGCGGCCTCAGCCCCCTCCAGCCATGCTTGCAGCACCGGCCGCAGCGCCGACATGTTGTTGTGAGACAGCGTCAGCGACTCGAAGCGGCAGATCGTGCTCTGGCTCAGAGAACCCACCCCTGGCAGCTTCAGCGCGGCCAGCGCCGCCCCTACGTCAGCCTGGGTCACCCCCAGCCGCACCCGCCGCTGCTTGAACCGCTCCGCGAATGCCTCCAGCTCCCGCGGGTCCGAATCGGCCTCGACGGCGGGGGGAGGAGGCGGGGGGGGGCCCACGCCCACGGGCAGGGGTCCGGCGGCGGGTAGTGGAGGCGGCGGCAGTGGGGCGGGCAAGGCGGGGGGCTCGGGCAGCCCCCCGACCGCCAGCGAGGGCGAGAGGTGCTCCAGGAGGTCGCCGCCGTCCAGCGTCGGGTGCGGAAGCGGGTGCGGCAGCGTGGCAGGATGCGGGAGAGCGGCGGTGGCGCACGGGACACCGCTCATGGCGGGGAAAGGGGTGTCCGGCTTGAAGGGGGGGTGGTGGTGGCCCTTGGCGTGGGGAACGATGTCGACGGCGGCCAGAGCCTCGGCGCGGGCCAGCAGGCTCTCATCGAAGCTGCCGAATATATTGGTCTGCAGCTGCGGGCAAGAGCGTGGGGGGTCAGCGGGGAATAGCGGCTCCTGCCCGGCTCCGCCGGCGCTCCCGACTCAAGTCATAAAAATTAATGGGACGGCAGCAGCCCCATGGCACAGCTGTGTGCGGGGCAGGCAGCGGAGCGGGGGGAGAGAGGTGCCGCGACGTGCCCCTTGTGAGGCGACATCAAAAAAACATGAAGCGGAGCGCTGTCAGAAAATGTGCCCTAAAGCAGCAGCCGCGTCTCGGCTACGTACCTGGGGGGCCGGCAGGCAAACCCGGCGTATCGCCTCGGCGGGGGGGTGCAGCCCTGGGAACTTCGGCTCCTGCAGCGCGGCGGGCACGGCGAAGGCCTGCTTGACGTTCATGGCCATCATCTCGGCTCAGCTGGTGGGTGGGCAGCCCTGGCATAGGCTCGGGCTGGGCTCTGCCTCGCCACTGCCCGAGTGCGGGACGCTCGGTGGCAGAACAGCCCCTGCTCGCCGCTGCCACCCCCCCCCCCCGCACTCGCTGCCTCATCTTACAGCTGCGTGCCAGGAGCGGGCCCGCGCAGGCGTGGTGGCTGCGGGGAGTCGAGGGCAGTGCAGGGGCAGCGCGGGGCAGCGGGACGGCCCGGCATGCGCAGCCCCCCATCGCCCTCCAGTACCCGTCTCGGAGTGGTGGGACGTGCCGTCGGAGCTGGGAGCAACTGGCAGCCCCAGGCCGGGCTGGCATCGACTCCTCAGTCGCAGCTGTCTGCTCCTGCTCGGATCCTGCTGCAGCTTCCCTTCTTGTCTTGCCAGATGCTGGGCTGGGAGAAGGGCCAGCAAGGGGATCAGATCCCCTGGCAAGGCACATTTCTCCATGGGTGAAGCCCATACACTGATGTTTGGACTAGAGGGACTGTCCTTGCCCACAGACACGCTGTGCCTGCACTCATCAGCTGCTGGCACCAGCCACTCACCCATCATCCCAAAAATCCATCCCCACCTCACCCTGCAAACCGCTCCTCTTCTCTTGGCCAGGGGATGATGCAGTCATAGGGATAAACCTACTGAGCCATGGCACATCCAAAGGAAAACAAATTCTATGGTGTCTGTATCACTAGCAGGGCCACTCCAGCACCAGCTCACTGCCACAGCACCTGGTCCTGGTCCTGTTCCTCCCAAAGTGCCACTGGATCAGCAAGCTGGAGTTCAAACTGCCCAACAGCCTCTGTCTGGCACCCAACCTCTCACACGGCCTGGTGACTGCCACCCAGGGATCTGTCCTGCACTTCCTACTTCAGCGGATGTCCTAATGACAGCAGAGTGGTGGGACCAGGACACTACAACCCAGAAGTGCAAGAGAGTATTTCCACCATGGAGCTGATCTTCATAAGAAATGGGGAGAAATCATCTCTCTGGGCAGAGCATGAGGCCACTTAGACGTCTTCGGTGCAGCTTCTACTCCCAGAAAAGTTCTGGCATTATGGATTCAGCTCTGGGCTGGAGGTAGATGAGGACAGCAGCAGTGCTGCCTCCCACCCCCTTCCCCTGGCTGGAGCCTTCATGAGGCCTGTGAAATACATTCTCAATTAGAGGAAAAGTAAACTGAGAGGTGCTGCATGAGGTCTGCTGTGCTCACAGCCCTGCTATGGACTATAAACATCAGATCCTTGAGAAGACAGCCAAAACTCCCTGAGAAAAGCAGCCCGAGGCAGGCACGGAGCTGCTGTGGAGTGGTTGGTTTGTTTTCCCTTTCTCCTCATCTTCACAAGCGTTCAGACACCACTTGAGTTTGATGGCCCAGGGACAGAAGTATTTTGCAAGTATGAAATATGAAGTCCTTAAAACTAAAATGGATTTGAAGCTTCTGAGAGTTTTACGAGCCTTAATAAAAACAGAGCAGGACCTGGAGGAGCTGCTGTGTCTGTTTCCTGACACATATTGAGTTTGAAGTGGTCGCCAGAGGAAGAAGAAGGTGCTGCTGGGCTAAAGTGTGGGACACTGGGCAAAGAGGCGCACACCGAGGGTGGGCACCTTTCCTCTAGATCCCGAGGAAGGTGAAAGTGGGCGATGAATGCCGAGAAGTGGCCTGTTTGTAACTCGCCTGGAGAGAACGATGCAGTCTGGCGCACGGCTTTGGGTGTGGTCTCCCCGAAACACGCAGGGGAGCAGATGGGGCTGGTGGGAACAGGCTGCAGAGGAAAGAATCTGGAGGGGGGAGCTGGGGGCTCTGTCCGGCGTCCGATTACGGGCTTTGGGAGGGCTCAGCCGCCGGTGCCATCTCGCTCCCCGCCCGGAGCCTGCCTGTGCACCGCAGCCAGCCGGCGGCAGCGGGGCCGGGCGGGCTTAGTACCGCGGACAGCGCCCGGCTCGGGAGCGCGCAGGGTCCGCAGGGCGCTCAGCGCCGATCCGCTGCAGGGGGTGCCCCATTCCGTTGGCACCACCCGAGAGGCCGAGCCGGGGCTTGGGTGCGAGGAGCGAGCGGGCGGAGCAGCCTCCTGCCGCCAGGGGTGGGGGGGGGAACGGGCGCGTCGCCGCCCAGCTCCGTGCCCTGATTTATGATAAAAGATTTAAAGGAAATCATTTATATTTCAGAGGGCCTAAAGAGCTGCATGAAAGTTTTATCTGAAGTGGCACTATATTTGTCGGCAGCCCTACTGCGGTGCGGGTAATTAATAGAGGGATACATTTCAGGCCTTTGTCTGGTTCTCACACCCCCTCTCCCTCCCACCCTGCGCCCCCCACCCCATCCCTCCTGGTTACTCAGCGCTGTGAGGTTACAAAGAGCAGGGTGCCCACAGCAGGCTGGGCACAGGGCCTGAGGCAGTGCCTACTCCTCAGAGCCCCTTTCCCCAGCCCTGCACCAAGGGCAGCTGCATGGGGTAGTGTTTTCCCAGATCTCTGCTGTAGCCTCCTTCCCTCTGGAGTAAGGGGGAGATGTTGGAGACCTTGCTCCCCTTCTGCCCCACGTGCTATCTGTAGGACACGCTGCAGCCAAGCATGGTGGTTTTGGGTAGAGCTGGGAGTGGGGCTGATGTCACAGCACAGAGCTGTCTCCCACCCCACAGCCCACCCCAGGCCCACCATTCGTGGTGTCCTGTCCAGTGCACAAGATCTCTCCTCCCTCCTGAAAGAAACTGCTCTGAGAGAGCCTGGACTGGGTAATGGAGCTGCTGAGCTGCCTTTAATTAAAGCTGTAAAATATTGATGGTCCTGGCCCTGCCTCCTGCTGTTACACCTCACTGACAGGGGAGGGGAGCCCAAAGGAGGAACAAAAACGAGTTAAAGGAGCCCAGATGGTTTGCCATCAGAAACTAGCTGCGTGCTTGGGGGTGTCACTGCAGTGGATTTCAGAGATCATTCACCTACTGATAAATATTTAATGGTATTTCTGGAAGGGAAAAAATCCCAAACCAAACCCCATCGAACCCGTACCCTGGTGAAGCATCACCAGTCACTCGCTGGAAGTCTGAAGCCTAAAGTCAGATCAGAGTCCTGTTCTCTTTGTTCTTTGCCATCATTCAAAGCTTGCCATCCATTTTCCCAATATAGCAACATTTTCTGTTCTTAGATTTTGACTCCAGGCTACCCCAGAGTGCTGGTACTGGCTGCTCGGGTCTGTTGTTTCAGTGTGATTTAGTGGACAGGTGATGCAGTAAATGCCCACACAGGGCTGGGGGTGGGGGAAGGGAGGGCTGAAATAAAACCTGGTTTTAACAGACAACTCACACCAACATCCCCTGCCGTGGGCTGCCTGTTGCAGGCTCAAAGCTGACAGATCTCAGCCCATGACACTTCCTCAACTTGCTGCTTTAAACAACCATGTAAACCACTGCCCACGGGGCTCTTCTGCAACAGAGTGCCATGATCCTCCCCTTACAGAGAGGTAGGTACCCACTCCTTGATGGGCATACCCTTTCTGCCCCCTGTGCTGGAGCCTTCGCTCCCCTGCTCACCACAGCCCTGACTCAAGATGCAGGTGTTGGGAAGTTCTGCTGCTGGGGTGCAGCCTCTCATCAGGAGGTGCCTGACTAGGGTGAGGAGAGGCAATGAGCACTGGCTGTGGGGAGACCCCTGCAGAGGCTGCACAGCACCTCTGCAGTGCCCTGAGCACCTGGGTGCTGTGTGTGTTCCATGGCACAATCAGATGGAGGAGGTGTCTAGCATTACCCAGACACTCAATTATTCATCAGCTAAACGGCCAAGCATCAATTACCTGGCTTGATTCTCTTCTTCATTAAGGAGATTGAAGAGCCCAACTTAACAAAGCAAAGAGAAAGTTGCTGTCACAGGAGCTGCTTTGCTCAGCGCTGGGGCCACACAGCATGTCAGGTGCTCAATGGGGAGGGGTCTGCAGGCTGCCCAGGTGTCACCCAGTGCACCCGGGCTTGGGAGGTGTCTGTTCCTCCACAGGGTTGGCAGCAATGGGGTTAAACACTTGGGGTCAGAACTGCGTCTTAGAGTGGTGCCAGGAGGGACCAGGTTGACCCCAAGGAGAAGGCTGGAGAGACAGAAAGGTGTTGTGAAGAAGGGTTAAAGCAAGGGGGCAGGGAAGAAGGACCATCGTCTTTCTGGAAAGTCTGTAGTGCAAGGAGAGGGGAACGGGAGCTTTCAGAGGGGCAAGCTGCAAGTGGCCTCTCCACAGAGGTGCTGCTCAGCAGGGACTCGCAGGCAAGTCCTACAGGTGTTTTCTACTAAGAGCATGTTTCCCACCACTCTTGAGACACCTCCTCATGCAAACTAGGGTGTGGCTGAGGGTCAGGCTCCGTGGGGCACAGCCATGCACCCGTCCTCCTCACCGGCCCCCCAGGATGCTGCGGCAGCCCCGGTTTTGCGGTTTCCAGTGAGGAAGGCTTTGATTTGAGGTCCTAGGGGTGCCAGATGCCATACGGTTCATGCTGATGGGGAGGTCTCCCTTGTACTCACTTGTAAAGTGCATGAATTATGGAGCTCGTTTCTTGTATCCTTGCCTGAAATTAAAATTGTAACAAAGGACAGATTGGGACTTGTTAAAAATAAACCCGGCCTGCTCCTGGTGGAGATGACAGCAGCAACACAACAACATTTCCAGGGGAGGTAGAACCCAGCACTTGTCTGTCAGGCTTCCCTTTCTTGTTATGTTTGCTCCCCACTCTAGAAATGCATCTGCATGTAGCCTAAGAGGACTCTGTTCTGCGAGAGATTAATGAGGAGGGAACATTAATTATTCACCTCCTGAAGCAGTAGGACTGCTAATGTTTTTGCTAATCAACAAGTCAAACAGCTGCATCTTGGTTAGGGCCACCTTGGGAAGGTGGAGGGAAGAACAAGGCCAGTAGGTTCCACTCTGCAGCCTCCAAGGCTTTGCATGTTTCTCTGCTAGGAAGTCATTCCAGGTTCCCTCTGCCTTTTAACACCATTCCTTATCCCATTATTGAACAGGGATAAAAATGGCACCTGCAGCCTGGACCAAACTCGGGTGAGGAAGCTGCTGGTGCCCCCTGGGCTGAGCTCTGTGGGCAGCAGGGGTACCGAGTAGCTGGTGCAACCCACTGCTCTGGAAAGTGACCCAGCTCTGAGCTGCCTTCACCACCCTGTCACCTTAATGCTCCCTGAAATCCTCATTAAAGTTTGAAATTAAAATGCAACAGTGGAAGAGGGCAGGGAGGAGTCCTGTCACCCAACGTTAGACTCATCCCTTCCGTGGGCACATTTCCTGGGGTTCTGTGGGTGAGGACATGGGTCCATGCAGTGCCTGCTGGTTGACAATCCTTACTGCCTTTCGTCACCTTGGACAAAGCCTCAAGCCTCAGCAGCTCCAGCAGCCTTCACTGTGGCATCTCTGCTTCTTTCAGTTCTTCAGCTATAAGGTGCACCAAGAGACAGGACTGTGATGAGAGAAAAATCTCAGGTTCATAGAATCACAAAATGGTTTGTGTTGGGAGGGACCTTAAAAGCTCATCTAGCCCAACCCTGCTGCAGTCAGCAGGGATATCTGCAGCTAGAAAAGGTTGCTCAGAGCCCCAGACAACCTGACCTGGATGGGACATCTCTCACCTCTCCAGGCAGCCTAAACTAGGCTCTCACCACAGGCCGGGCTGCAATCACCTCGCAAGCGTCAGTCAGTGCGGTGCTCTCAGGGTGCTACAGTGGCACCGTGCAGCAGCTGGAGCATGCACAGGAGGGATTCCGCTCCTGAAACAGGATGGGCATCAGCAGTAACCAAATGTCCCCGGAGCTGGGGGTGACACTCGTGTGGGGTTGGTGCTTCCCAGGCTCTAGGGCTCCTCCTGGCACCTCCCCAGGGCTGGAGACATTTTCCCCTCTGTCACTTGCAGTGATAGCAGCATGGGAGCCTCATGATGCCTATGGGATAAGCTTGTCCCAGAGGAGACGTGTCCCTGGATCACCTGTGGTTGGCACCTGAGTTCTTGTCTCCACTGCTGAGGGATCCCTGCTGCCACATCTGCTAGAATTCCTCTCTGGTCTTTGTCACTTGCCCCTGCCACAACTGAATGCACCGAGAGTGGTGTCACCATCTCGGTTACATCTCTGGCCCGGGCTGAGTGGCACTGAACAGAGAAAATGGTGCTTGATTTCCAGTCTAAAAGCTGCTTCTGACAAAGTGCATTTGCCACAGAGCAGCAGCAAAACCTTTCATTTTGCTTTTGTGGGAAGAAGGGGGAAGACTCAGGTTGTTCCTGTGCAGCTGCACTGGGCCATATCTGCACCGTAGAGCTCCAGCTGACATGGAGATGTCACTCTCTCCTCTGCAGTGTCCCATTACGACCTCTCCTGATGAGAAATTCTTATTGCAGAGAAAATCATCCCTCTTTGATCTGGCAAGTGAGTGGTTTGCGTACTCAGCCTGTCTGGATGTTCACTTTTCTCTCATGTCTATTTTTGGGCACCATTACTGCTGCTGCTCCCCACAAAGAGCTCCAGCTCCTCCCCCAGAGGAAGCTTGGAAGCGTGGGGATGCCTCCTGCAAACACAGGCTGCAGGGCAGTTTCCTGGCCATCATGGTGCCAGCCCTCAGCTGGTCAGTGAAGTGTGTCAAGTGCTGAATCCCAGCGTCCAGTGTCACCTTCAGCTGCCCTCAGCTGTCCTGAGAAGCAAGTCCCGGGCTGCAGGTCCTGTTATGAAGCCACTACCACACCAAGCAGGCACTGAGAAGCTGGGTGGCACAGGGTGTGCCAGCTGCATGTCACTCCCGGATAGCAAGGGTAGGGTATAAAAGGCAATGCTCTGTCCCCTCAACTAGCCCTGCCTTTGAGCTGAGAGCTGTGGGAAGTTTGGCTTAAGGCAGTGCAGGCTAGAAACTGAAAATATTCAGGTCCTCAAGAAGCAGACTTCAAATGATTCCAGATAACCACTGGGTTCTGATGCTTTTACCTTTCCATTTAGTCTGCCTCTGAACAGGGAGAATATCTGAGTGGTGCTGCTGATCAAGCAGCAGAGATGTCTTCTTTAAAACACTGCATCAGCTTCTCCAGCCTGACTTCTCTTCAGTTCTCCCACTGGGCTCCTGACACTAAAAGATGCTCTCCCAGCAGAGCTTTAACCACCCTTTTCAAGACTCAGTTTGTCCTTCCTTCCTGGACACTGCTCTCACCACCTTCACCCACCTCACACATCCCCAGATCTCCTTAGGAGCAGCTGTAATCCAGTGGTTCCCAGGCCCTCTACCAGACCTCATTCCCACCTTGCTGTCAGCCCTGCAGTGCTTCTCCATGGCTGGCTCCACCTGTCTAGGGTTCAGCACAGACCAACCTACCCCAAAATTGACTGTTGGAAATGGTCTCTGGTATGATGCTGGAGAGAAAAGGTCACTGAATCCATTTACAGTTCAAACATCACATCTGTAGATCTCCCACAAAGACAAACAGTGGAAACACACAACTTCAGTGGAATGTCAAGACTCCGCTCTCCTTTCCCAGCCACATTTGTGTCCATGATCTCATCCACAAGGACCCAGGCAGACGCCACAGAGCCTGCTCCAGGGCTTCCACAGACAGAGCTGGGTCCCACAGTCCAGCAGTTACAATTCCATTGCCACTCTCAGGAAACCCCTCCATGCAGAATCCCAGTGGGATATCTCACAGCTCTGGCTGTAGCTGCTGAAAGGATCCTTGGCCTAACAATTACAGCAGCAATTTACCTTCATCTCTTTGCTCAGCCGCTGACATGCTTTGCTTCCTCCATCAGCCATTCAGCAAGGCTAAGATGTGCAGCTGCAGCCAGAACTGCCACCCCCACAAACAGAACTTCAGCAGAGGAACCCTCAGCTTACACTGGAAACAGCTGTGGAGAAGAAACTCAAAGCCACACAGAGAGGAAAACACCAGTGAGTCCTGGGTCAAGTTCCCTTCTGGTCACACAGTAGGACACTTGAACTGAACACCAAAGTGTTCCCACTCGGTGCCAAGGCTCCATCTCCAAGGATTTCACCGTGTCCTGCAGGATGAGAATCACTTGGCTATGGACAGGAAAAGAGACTGCTCTAAGACTGAAGTTCAGTTGCTGGCAATGAGGAGATGTCCCAAAGCTGCAGGTTTGTATTCGAGAGGCTTTTCAGCAAAAGAGCAGCCAGTTGCTGGCCTGCAGGGCCACACAGCAGACTGACAGAGCAAGCTACAACTACAGAGCTCAGCAAGTACCTTTCTCCCCTCTCCTGTTCCTCAGGACAACTGCAGGGACAGAAGGAACAACTCCCAGCCCTGGGCTGGTTTCAAAGGGATTGCCTCAGAGCACAGAAACATAAGGAAAGGAGTAGAGGACAGGGTTTAAAAACTCAGGTCATCAGCAAACATTCACTCATGAAAAAACAATGCAGGGAAGTGAAGGGAGAAACCACAACCCGAGGGAGCAGCACAGCCTAAGAGCAGAGTGAACAACAGAACAAATAGCAGGGTTAGAATAGATGGCAATGGAGTTGGAGTTTGCAGTTTCATGTTTGGTACTGAGTTTTCATACAGTTCCAGACTGGTCTGGATTGGAAGCAACCTTAAAGATCATCTAGGTCTAAAGTCCTTTCAACTAGACCAAGACCCCATCCAACCTGGCATGGAATGTTTCCAGGCTCAGAGCCTACACAACTTCTCTGGGGAACCCATTCCACCTCCCATGGGAAAGAATTCCTTCCTAATGTCTCATCTCAACCCAGCTTCTTCCAGTGTGAAGCCATCACTCTTGGTCCTGTCACTCCTGCCGTTATAATACAGACAGGATTTTTCCAACTCCTCCAGCAGCACTGCAAACTTCTGAGAGACCAGAACCCACCACGGGCTCCAAAACGTTTTTCTGTGCTGTTAAGCTCTGAAGCTTCCCTAAAATACAAAACTGCCTCTCCTGGAACCTCTCCCACCCTGCTGCACCTCCCTCCCCTCATTTAGCTGTCTCGGTGCCATTTCAGAGCACCAGGGTGCTTTTCCTCCTAGCTCTTAAAAACTTGCACACATGCCACACAACTAAAGCCCCACCTCTCACACACACACCACACTGCTTCCCAAAGAAGTGATCAGGCTCTTTTGGTGATGGTTGTAATGGTTTGGAATGGTTCTGTTCTCTAATTGCAGTTAGAATTTGCTTTGTTTTTTTCTAGATCTTGAACCATTCCACTGTATCTTTATTGCAAAAAAAAAAGTCAACATGCATCTTAGAAATTCAGCTTGTAATCAATAAAACAAACATTACAGATAGGAATTTAATGTATAAACAGTTAGAAATCCAACAATATCTCCTAGGGTGCTATTACACAAGTTCACATCTGTAAAAACTATGGTACAGGGTCACTGTACAGCAAGGGCTCCGTTCCTTTTCACATGATTTGGTAGCACAAAGCAGCAGCAGCTGGTTCCACACTGATAAGTTCAACTCTTGCTTTGCTCTTACTTCCACCCCCTCGCCCTCCCCTCTCAGGTGAACTCAAAGAGGGAGAATCCTTCCTGACAGGGACTTTGTTTCATTACTTTACCACATGCTCCTCTTGCAGTGTTTGCAGCCCAAGTTCAGGCTGATGACACCTAACCCACACACAGGGTGAAGGCCCTGGCCGGGCATAGGAGTGGTGATGCTGGCTCTGAGTTTGCCCAGGGTACCCCTTCAAAGCACAGGTGATTCTTTTCAGGGAAGTGTTGCCATGGCAAGCAAGAAGTGCTGTTGTGTTACCTACTGAACAGAAATCTTCAAGCAGCACAATAGAGTCTTAAATCCAGATAAGTCCCTAAGCTGTGGCAAAAAGAAGGTGACTTCAAAAAGCTTTCCTGCTCCCTACACCCCCAAGCCAGGCACTGCTGTCCTGCCCACCACCTGCACTCCCAACCACCCCACAGCTTACTATCCACACACGAGCCAGGTTCAGGGGCACAATTCTGTGCCTCAGCACCTAGAAATCATCATGTTTGGGATGTCACCAGAGGATTTATGGAAGCCTGCCAGCGTGTCCTGTAAAGAGGAATTAACCCAACCCAGAAATCAGATGAAGCTCTCACAAATTCACCAGCTGAAGCCACCACTTGCCTCCCTCTGGCCCAAAGTGCCCCTGAACAGGGAGCCAGCCAGGCAGGGCCACCCCAAATGAAAAACCATATGAAAAGGAATCCCATTCTACCTGTGCCAAGGCTACTGCCATTGCTCTTACAGCTTTCATCCATTCACTGCGGTTTTCATTCTCCAAATACAAAAATACAACAGTTCTCATGGAAATCTATAGGCTGGTAGTTTTAGTACACAAAAAAAGCAAAAGTATTTACAAAATTATACAGTTTAAGAAAAAGCTCTGTACAAAGAAAATATAGAAATCCTTTTGTTCCCTCGATGACTTTTTAAACTGTCAGCACTCAGATAGGTTTGCAATGGAGTTTTCAAAATGTAGTGAGCCACAGACATTGAAATAAAACACTGGAGGTGATGGGAGAAAAGCAAGATGTGTAAGGATGTTGGAGTGGCTGCCCTCCTGTCTGCAACTTAGTCTCAATCAGCAGGGAAGTCCTAATTATATGGAGGTGAGGTTGAACACAGAGACAATACTGAGACACATTCTCTTCGATGGCAAGGACACAAAGTGATGCTGGCTTGAGCTTTGATCCATCACCATGGCAGAAAAGTATCAAAGTTTGGAGACCTCAAATCATGCTCAGCTATAGGCCACCTGCCAAGCTCAGAGCCGTTTAGAGGGCTTGTGGGGCATCTTCCCTCAGCTGGCAACTTGCTAAGCTGATTATTTCCAGGAAGAGAGCATTTGTGCATCAGAGGAGAACATTTCTGCACCCAGAAGCTGTTTATCTCATGTAGAAATGCACCTGCAATGTGCTGAACCTGCACAGTCCAAGGGGCAGGCAAGGAAAGGCTACCTGGAGAAGACCTCAGAGCTACAGGAGCTGTCCCAGTGGAGATGCACAGCTCAGGCACCTGACCCTGTCATCCTCA
The DNA here is from genome assembly GCF_015220805.1 of Pogoniulus pusillus. Classification (NCBI taxonomy): domain Eukaryota; kingdom Metazoa; phylum Chordata; class Aves; order Piciformes; family Lybiidae; genus Pogoniulus; species Pogoniulus pusillus. Next base: position 11,030,024 of record NC_087285.1, on the reverse strand, counting down.
TTGCTGCTGAGCCACCCCATTCATGGGAGCTGTTCTTACAATGGAACACCACTAAGGCAAAGGAGAATGGAATGAGGCTCATCTTTAAGGTAAGCTCAGAACCTCTCAAGTCCCATTCTGAACACTCCTCTAGGGACTGGCAACTTCCAGTACAGGTTTAACACTGGTCTTGAAGCATGACACCAACACTGCCTTGGCTAAAAAGCATTTTGCTCTGAGCATTTAATGGATTAGGGTTGAAGATCAAAGTGCTGGTGACAGGGAGAGGACGAAGAGCTGGCAGGCAGCTGCCAGTTTAGTTGTTTTTCAGTATGAAACATTACATTCCTGCTCACCAACACTGAAACACAGTAAACAGAGTCTAACATAAACCTTACCCTGAAACTACAGCAGGGAACCAGAGGGAGTGAAAATTCACTCCAGCAGGTGCCGTTGCTGGTCTTTTCTGCGGAGCAGAAGTTGAACAAACAGTGACCTGGGACAATGACACGACAATACCCTGTTAAATTGCTTCTTCCAGCTCCTCTCACGAATAAGCAGTCCAACACAAAGCCAGGTGGCCTTCAGACACTGCAATAAATTTACTGATCTAGCCACAAAATTCCTATGACAAGTGATTCCACTTGAAATACATTGTTTCCCCTTCTCAAATAGCAGATGAGGCCATTTTTTCTTTCATAACATTTAATGAAAGTTTGTGTCTTTCCCCCCAGCTCCAGAATATTGCTGAATAAAACCTGGAGTAGCTTTTCAATTAGAACCCAACAAATCAACGACATTATAAAAAACCCAAACCAAGGTAATACAGGTGACACAAAGAGGACAAGAAAATACCAACTATTTCTTACTCCCCTCTCTCTTTTTATCCTTCTTAAATAGAAAATATCACCAGCCTGGTGAGCTTGGTAAGGATGTAAAAAGTCACTGGGCCTTTGGCTAGCTTCGTATCACAGCTCTAGATCCAAAATATTTTGTAACCAACTTTGCTCACTTTACACCTTGTGGTTTGAAAAGAAAGTAAAGCTATTTTTGGCTCATCGACTTCCTTAAATAAATGTTTAAAAGGTGTAGCTTGAACTATATTCCTAAAATTATACATTTCCAACATCAAGTTTCATCTTCTCCAAGAACGTGATTCATCCTCGTCTTCATCGTCGTCATCATCATCTTCGTGCAAAAATAAATCTGAGGTTTCAGTTTCCTAGAGAAAGAAGAAATGGACTTAAACCAACCATGTCCATGCTGCACCCTAGGGCACAGGCACAACACATAGCACCAGTTCTGCTTTACAGCCGAGTCCTGTTCACCAGATCTCCCTGAAGTGGTCCCATGCCAGAAGGTTAAGGACAGAACAGCAGCCTAGTGCACCAGGGAAGGAGAAGGAAGCTGCATTAAGCCACCACTCACTCTCTCTGAAACAACTTTTCTGGTCAGTGCCTGGATAGAAAAGCTTTTGAAAGCTTCACGTGCTCAATTTCAGAGAGGAATCCAGGCCAGTTCTGTGAGCCTCAGAGAATGAGGCTGACAAATCAACATCTCATCCAGAAAGCCTTTCTCTTTTCCCCTTCATTTTAACTTTTCCCTTTCTTTTTTCCCATGACTACTCCAAACTAGTCAAGTGTCTGCTTTGCAGAAACCTCCTTCATGACATTTCTTCAGTAAAGAGAATGTGGTAAAAGCTGTGAGGCAATGCACTCCTACAAGAGTGGCTGGGTTAGTAACAGCTCTCATACCTCTTCCTTGGATTCCTCTTCCTCGATCTCAGTGGACACTGAAGGTACCTTGGGTTTGTACCATGATATCTGTAGCCTTCGGTCTTTGAAGTGAGATCCTTGGTTAGCAGCCTGGATTGGATTTGAAATGAACACATTTTCAAAGCCTGGGTCAGGTAAAGAGTTTCTAAGATCACCAACAACATGCTAGGCACAGGAAACACCATACAAATGGTGGTGAAGCACTGGAACAGGTTTTGCATAGAAGTTATGGAGGTTCCAATCCTGGAAGTGCTCAAAGCCAGGCTGGATGGGGCCCTGAGCAACGTGGTCTAGTAGAAGGGCTGGAACTGGATGATCTTTGATGTCCTTACCAACCCAAACCCTTTATGACTCTATGAAATGCACACATGAAGATCTCAGAAACAAGACACAATCATCTGCTTCAGTCTTTTGAAGGCAACTTCACTCAAACCTGGATCTGCTGAACAATGCTCATCTACCAGCAGCTGAAAAGCTTATCAGAGCTCTGTGTCACTAGCAGGGTAAGGAAGAGCTGTGTCCCACTCTAGTGAAACTGCCTGTAGCAGCAAAAACATCCACAGTGTCCAGATCAAACTAGAAGGACCAATGCATGCTACATTTTAAAAGAAGGGAGCAGCCCCAAGAAGTTCAGTATTCCTATTTTAGAGCCTCCCTTACTCACATTCTCAGCTTCTGAGCGAGATTTAAAAGTCAGGACAACACTTAATGGGGAATCCTCCTCCTGAAGGTCTTCAATATCTCCAAATTTCTAGAAGAGAAAAGTCAATTAGGAACAGCTGTGATATTCTCCTCCAAGACCACCATCATCATCTGCCACAACTGCGGCCACTGAAACCTTATGTTTTTGGATAGAAAAGTGAGAACCTGAGAGATCTCACTTGCATCACTCACCAGTACTGCAATATTTGTACTGGTATTTTTTGGCCAAAGCAGAAAAGCAGTTCAAAAGGCAGTAAGATAGTAGCTGGAGTAAAGCACTAGCTGTTCGTGAGAACTACTACTGATTTTAGTAGCTAAGGACAGCTACAAATTTAAAAATCATGAAGTCTCTCAGAAATAAGATAAAAAAAAATCTTCCTAAGAGGCACTCTGGTTGCCTGAGGGTGCTTCCCAGGGCTCGTGGCACTGTTACCCTAAAGCAGGTTGGACTATCTGATCAAACTACAGACCATTTTTCACTGAATTTACCTCAAAGCAGTAGGTGCAGCCTCCAGCTTTTTAATAAGCAGTGAGGCCAAAGCAGGAACAGACTCCCCAAGAGCAAAGTCTGCCCTGCCGCATGAAAAATTGGGAACTTGTGTTCACACTCCAACCAGAATCAAACCAGCTTCCAGACTAGCAGCTCTGTACCCAGCTCTGCAGGGGAGGGCTATAGAACTATCAGTCTCTTGCTTTGCACAGAGCTTCCAGACATGCCAAAGTGACTGAGTCAAGCTTCGATGTCACGCTGGGCCTATTTATAAAGTATGACATCACCCAGAATCACAGAATGGTTTAGGTTGGAAGCGACCTCAAAGATCATCCAGTTCCAACCTTGAATGCCTCCAGGGAGTAAACATCCACAACCTCCCTGGGCAACCCGTTCCAGTGTTTCACCACCTTCACTGTAAAGAACTTCTTCCTAACATCTAGTTTGAATCTCCCCCCTGCCAGTTTAAACCCATTGCTCCTTATCCTGTCATTACAAGACTTTTTAAATAGTCCCTCCCCAGCCTTCCTGTAGGCCCCCTTCAGATACTGGAAGGCTACTACAAGGTCTCCTTGAAGCCTTCTCTTCTCCAGGCTGAAAAGCCCAAACTCTTGCAGCCTGTCCTCACAGGAGAGGTGCTCCAGCCCTCTGATCATCTTCCCTCCAAGAAGTTTACCAGCTTTGCACAACAAAGCATTTCCTTCTGGAAAGGGCAACTGAGAATGGAAAATCAGTTTCTCCTTTGCTGCTTTGGTTAGGATGCCAACAGTGCCTTAGCTGGCAAACTAGCAAGCTGTTTGCTCCACCACGAATGCAGGAACAGACATCCCCGAAACTAGTGTCCTGCTTAGCAAAGCAGCACTTTACCTCTGGAGCTCCACAGAGACAAGAGAAATGCTGTGAACTGCTGATCTGAAAGGTAACTTGTGAATACACAGAGGCTGAGGATTATTTTTCATCATTCTGACATCTATTTCAAGCTACTTTCAGTGAAGAATTACTGAGTTAAGCTTCTTAGCTCTGCCCCAAAAAACACAGCACTGGGCAGTTGTTATGAAGCAGCTACAGATACTTTATATTTACACCCTTGGTAACTCCTGAAGCTGTTTGCTTATCCACAGCCTGCTCCATGAGTTCAGGAGGAAGTTTTTGATTCATCTGCACAAACGGAAGTAGTCTTCAAGACTTTGGCACAGAGAGTTATTTACTAAGTCGTTAGTGCCCTTTGCAAGTGAGCACACAGCCAGGGTGCTGTTTCCCTGCTTCCTCTCGGAGTTAGAGCTCAGCCATAATTCTCAGGTGTCAGGGTTTTGATGTGACCTTGTACTTACAGAGAAGTGCTGTAACAATTCATCTTTCTCCTGTTCCACGAAGCCTCCCACTGTCAGTGCTTTTGGGCGATGATCCACTACCATGTGGTTCAACATGCCCCTGCCTCTGCCACCGCGGCCCCGGCCCCGGCCTCTCCCCTGGGCTGGCGAAGTCTTCCCGCGGCCAGATGGCAAGATCCCCAAGCGTGCAGCCTGGGAAAGGAGGCAAAGAGGGTATGATGTTATCTTCAGTTTGAGAGGATAGCATCAACACAGGGACAGCATCAGACCAAACTCACCTCAACCTGTAGCTGGTTGAGCTTTTTTCTCAGCTCAGTCGTGTCTTCTCCAGAAGAGAGTCTCTTATGGAAGTCCAGCTCTGCATCTAGAAGTTCTTTTTGTGCCTTGGAAAAGAAAAAGGAAGGAAAAGCAGAAGTGTAAGGTGTGCTTTTAGTGTTTTATTCCTTGGCAATGCATTGCTATAAATGATACAGGCAGAGCAGTGCACAATAACCACTCTTTCCTCCAATCTGTTTTCACTGTCTTTGAGCCTCTCCTCCAGCCCACTTTTCAAAGGGCCCAGAATTCTCTGCCTCAGCACTGGAACGAGCTACATGCAAAACTAGGTCATTCCAGTTCCTTAAAACCATCATCTGCTTGCCCATGATCATCACACTCAAATCCAAAACACCTCTTGAAAGTGTTTTGATCTTAGTCTGCTGCATTTTCAGACAACATTGGAGAGTTACAAAACACAGCTGGGTAAGTGTCTTGTGCTATAAATACCTCTGTCTTGGACTTCAATTTTGATGTTGTAGAAGTTGTAGACGAAGTTTTTAATTCATCCTTTAACTGAGATATTTTTCCTGTTAATTCTTTTAAGGTCTTCATTATTTCTGCTCTTTCTTCTGGTTTCATGGCCTTGTTTTTCTCCAGCTTGGATATCAACATCTACATATTAACAAAAGAGCAGGAATATAAAATTCCAGGAACACCATAGCTATCTACAAACCCAGAATGCACTTTCTAGAAGACAGTCCAGAGTTACCTTCTGGCATTCTATTTGTTTTTCTAACATCTCCTGCTTCTTTTTCCTCATGTCTTGTTGGAGTTTCATTGCCTCCTGCACGAGAAGAAAACTCTTTCAGCCAGTAAAAAGCAGTCTAGCATTAGATGCACTCACATGGATCACATTTCCTTCTTTGACTATAGAAGAAAGGGCCACAGGGCGAACTGCTGGTATGCAGCATGTAAAAGGAAGAAGTGTATCTGGGTTGGAAAACAAGTTTCTAACTTCTGTCTTGGAAGTATTCCAAGTACAGATCCTGCATTGTCATTAAAGTGTCTCACACCTGCAGAGACTATAATCAGGGAAGTATCTCAGGGAAACCCTATACATGACCCAGGAGTTGAGACACCCCAAAGGAAGGAATATCCACTCACCCACGATTAACCTTAGTGTAAGCTTGCAAGGTAGCCTGATAATGACAAAATCTGCACAAAAGGAGAGAGCCAAGCAGCAATCTCCAAGGTTCCAGTGGCCTCCCATACTTTCTTTATCACTACACTGTTGGGCAGTCAACAAACAGTAAAGTACCTGCTTTTTTTTAAGGACTTCTTGCACATCATGGGGTTTAGACCCTGCACCAGGCTTCCCAGGTGTCTTTAGATGTGAAGCACTGTAAACCATTTTTGAGTGGCTTGTGGGAGTAGGAAACATCTGAAATAGTAAAAACACACAAAAATAGAGCAGCTTAAACCAAGTGTGAGAGACCAGTAGTGATTTTTGGAGGAATGTGTTCTGTGAAACATGAACATAAACCTCCAGATCTGTGCAATGAAACAAAAAGGCCAAGGTCGTTATAACACATAGATCAAGGCATGGGTCTAAGTCAGTTTCCTTGGAAGCTTTAATGCTTCTGAAAAGGATTTTGGCAGAAGATGCTTTCTTTATTCACCAACTGCTCCCCTCTGTATCCTGATAACCACTAAGACCACTGAAGCTGATCTGCATTACACTTTCTTTCACACACATCACCTGACACCAGATTTTCTGACCAAGTAATACAGCAAAAGTCACCTGCTTGCTTGCTTCCTTCAAGTGAGGGCTCCTCTGTGGCCAGGAGCACATGCTGCTGTGGGATATTGGTGTGAAGTGAAGGGGATCAGCTTGGGCTCAGAGCAGAATTACTTAATGGCCAAGGCTGGAAGGGACCTCAGAAATCATCTACGGCAACCTCCCTGCCATAGGCAGGGAAGGCTCTCAACTAGACTTGGCTGCTTAGGGCTTCATCCAACCTGGCCTTAAACACCCTCAGAGAGGAGGAATCCACAACCTCCCCGGGTGACCTATTCCAGAGTCCCACTGCCCTTGTACTGAACAACTTTTTCCTATGATCCAGTCTAAACCTGCTCTCCCTTAGCTTAAAACCATTCCCTCTTGTCCTACTGCTAGACACCCTTATGAACAGCCCCTCTCCAGCCCTTCTGTAGGTTCCTTTCAAGTATTGGAAGGCAGCTCTAATGTTTCCCCAGCATCTTCTCTTCTGAGCTGAACAACCCCAGCTCCCTTAGCCTGTCCTCATAACAAAGGTGTTCCAGCCCTTGTAGCCCTCCTCTGGTCTCACTTCTACAGCTGTGTGTCCTTCTTATGATAGGGACAACAGAACCGGATGCAGTACTTGAGATGGTCTTACAAGGGCAGAGTAAAGGGGCAGAATCCCCTTGCCTGCCCTGCTGGCTACAGTCCTCTTGATGCAGCCTAGAATCCGATTTGCCTTCTGAGACTTCTATAAGCTTCCAGCTCTACTGTTAAAGCACAGCATAAGCTTGACAGGCAGTGGGAAAGCAGTGATGTTCACCCAGAGAAAACTGGCATCACACAGGGGCTGCCAAGCTGGTTTACTATGAAGCACTGCCAAGATTATTTCATGCTACTTTCTGAAGTCATTGTTCCTGTCCTACAGAAACAGGTCACGAAACTGGTGAGACGGGACTGATGATGGCTGCACAGTGCATCAGTGAAGAGAAATGGGCAACTGAGAACAAATCACAAGTTCTGCTTTCTGGCTTCTCTTTAGGTAAGAGGCCAGAGCCCTAACCCAAAGCACAGAGATGGTCAGAGCCTCACGAACATACCTGAGAATCCTCTACCACAGCCCCAGTCTGGCTCAGGTCAGACTGGTTTCCACTTGCTGCTCCAAGGCGACGTTTCACAGGGACTTTATTAAGGACATAGGCACCAGATGCCAGGGGTTTGTTCATCACCTGTGCACGAGGAGATACCAACAATGGAAGGTTACTCACCATGTCCTGGAGCAGCAGTCAGTGAGGAAAACTGCTGATGCTCAGTTACAGGTCAGGGCAGCACAGTACCTTTGAGAGATTGCTGTGCATGGTCACAGTGGGTGTTGTGGTCAGGGCTTGCTGCTGAAGGTGAAGCTGGTGGTGGAGAGGCTGAGTGGATGTCTGCTGCTGCTGCAGCACTGGGGACTGCTGCTCACTGTCCCTGTGCCACAGCACTCGGATGAAGCGGTTGTTGAGAACGGCCTCTGTGCTGGAAATGGCCTTCCGGGCCTCATCATTAGTCAAGTACTGAATTAGAGCTGCCTCAGGGTCATTCTGGAAAGCAACCTAGAGCAAAGGTTCAGTGGAATGCATGATTTCTCAGAGAGGGAAAGATCTCAGCCAGGAGCACACTGCAAATAACCTGCACTAACAGTGGCCTATCCAAGGACAGAAACAGCTCAAAACACAGGTCACACGTTCTGTCAGATTAAACCCAGGAACCTTCTGGCAGAACTGCACAGACTTGCAGCAAGGCTTAAACACAGGAAAACAAAATAAAAACAGACTTCTCCAAACAGCATCACAGACTCAGAGCAGTGTGAGCTCCTTCCAGGATCGGACTGAAGGGACCCCAGTGCAGACTGGAAGGTCTTTATTCTGACCTTCCAAGAGCAGACTGTTGTTGAGGATTTACAATGCAAAGGCCCCCCCCATTCTTCAAGCAGCACAACAATGCTGCTGTTTTTCTCTAAAAATTAATTACAGGGCTAAAAACACACCTTGGACTTTCTAGTAAATGACTGTGCACCTTTAAAATGCTTTATTTTACTGCTGAGGTGCAGAAAGCACCTTGATAGTGAAATACAGCATTTAACATGTGCTGGGCTAAGACATTAAATTATTAATTCAATAAATATAGAAGTTCCCCAGGGATCTGTCTTTAATTCAGACCTCTGTGGACTTAAGTAACAGCTTTCTCCAGAAAGAGTAATGGGTATTGAGCCATTTAAGCCACCTAACTACCTGTGCTTTGTGTATATGGTGCCTTCGTTCATCTCCTATAGTGCGAGCAACAGCACTACACTGCAGCTAGCATTAAGGCACAAAGTGGTGATGAACTGGTGCCTGTAAAGACTATCCTGCAACATCTTGGTCAAAGTCCTGACTATGAAATGCTTCAGGGTTACCATCCAGGACAGAAATGGTTAGAGGATCTCTTTCACAAGTTGGTCAAGACTCAGAGTTGGTTTAATGGTGCTAAACCTGCAAGTCTCTCAAGCCTAATAAGGTCTGAGGAAGGCAGAAGCCAACAGACCTGCACAGAATTAACACCAAGGAAAGTTTTCTCTCAGTTTGATCAGCTACTCTCCCAGTTTGCTTCCACAGATCCCTCAAGGAATGCAGCACAGTTGCAGTTCTTGGAAAGGCTTCTGGGAAAGTAAAACATCCCCATGGAAGCAGAAAAGTGGCCTTTGTGTTTTAGGTTTTTTTTTTACCTGAATGTTCACAATAGTTCCAAACTTGCTGAAGTGCTCATTGAGCTGTGTGATGTTGTTCAGGTCTGGGGGAATTTTCCTCACTTCCAGTTTAGTATTTGTATATTGGTTCTTCTTCAAGAATCCTGGCTTACTCTGGTTGTTGTTTGCTTGCCTAGAGAAAATGAGAACAAGGTGGTTAATTCAGACAGGCACACACACACTTGAGGAAGGCAAATGTTAATGCATATTTAATTTTCATTTATCTAGAGACATGAACAAGAGTCCTCCCATCAACAGATATTTCATGTCCACATGGTGTGGTTATGGATTTCCTGACCCAATCAGCTCAAACTACAGGGACTGGTGAACAGTGATGCTCCCAGCACTGACAGCAATCAACTACATCCCAATACATCAACAACAGCTGTTAATTCTTACTTTCCCAGCCAAGGCTTCTTTAATGGTGGACACTCCATGCTACTTGGAGATCTTTTCCTGCTGTCTGGTTCCAGGACAACTCGAGTGATGTTGCTGCTGTTATTTGTGATGGGAATGGGAGGCTCAGTCTGGATGATAATATTGGCAGCTGGGGAGAAGGAAAAAGGCCTCTGTTAGTCACCATACACCCAAGCTTTTGCTTAAATGGTAGAGTAGGACTGAGTTTAACATCAGGAAAAAAAGGTGGAAGACTTTATGAAGTTAGTCAGTTTGGTTTATGAGGTGATTTGGAGATGACTTGCTGGTCTAACTGAACAGAGGAAAGGAGGTATTTAGTCCAGCCAGCAGGGAGGAGGTTTTGACCTTCAGGACTGGTATTGAAGAAAAGCTGAAACTCCATCCTTTAGTTACATAAAAAAATCAGATTCTACAGGAAAATAAAAAGAATTAAAGAGGAAAAGATAGCAGCTGGGTTCCCACGCTACAGGTCAGCATGGAAGTGTGTGGCATGGGCTGAACAAACAACAAGCTTTCCCTGCATTAATGCCTGACAGTGATGAAGCAATCAAGGACCCATCCCTCCCCCGATACCCCTTTGTCATCCCTCCATCCATTTTTCAGCAACAAACTGTTAATTAAGCACAACTTTGCCATGGAATTACACTCTCAGACATTCAAGTTTGAAGCAACTTCTCCAAAGACAAAGCTGAAGCATTAAATCAGTTTGGCAAGGATTTTCCTACAGCCTTTACAAAATTAAGCTGTTCCTGTTAGTCTCCCGTATATGCCAAATAGTCAACTCCTAGAAAGAAGTCTGAGTTAGAAGTCATTTTCCCATGGCTTTTAGATGTGCCAGCCTCTGCTGGTTACACTGGTAAGGACACAGACTGGGCACTTTTAATCTCTGGAAGATGATTAGAGTAAACCTGCCACACACGTGACAAAGACAGAAAAAGGAGCAGCCTGAAGCCCAGGCCTTACAAATGGAACGGGCTCTCAGGCAAAATCTGAGGGCCAGACACAATGCCCTAAACCTGCTTTTGTGATGTTCACTGAGATGAAGAGAGCAATCTCTGCAGTAATATTTAATGATATTCTGTATAAGATGAGGCACTGAAAGGAAACAGTGAAAAAAAATTCTTTATCTACTGAATAAGGAACAGTGAAATGTGGCAGCGAACACAAAAATTTCACATCTTTTAAGTGCCAAGGTGAGGATTGCAGGAGCAAAGAGAGAAAAAGTTATGCTAACAAAGCAAAAAACTCTTTGAAGAGCCTTGACATGTTCTCTCCCCTAGAAGATGCTGTGCATGTGCTGCCACTAAGAGACTACATCCACACACAGACGGTTAAGGACTCGGAATTACTGCAAAGCCAGCTGAGATCTCCACAGGCTGGGAGAACTGGAATGCTGCAATGCTCACTTGAGAAAGTATCTGGCTGACAGACCATCAAGCACAAAAACGTGCCATGGTAGTTCCCCTCTTCACTACCAGTATTCACAGCAGGGAGGTAAGTATTGGAGATCATGGCCTCTGTGCCCCATCTTCTAGAGACATCCTTGGCAGATCAAAGGCAGTCTTCAAAGTGTCCTGCTTCAAGCCCCCTTTCTGCACTACGTTTCCTTCTTCCAGCACCCAAAAAGTGTCTTCATAGGCTCAAGAGAAATAAACCTCAACCAAACAAGCAGCTGCAAACCCCTTGTAACGTTTCCAAGCCAGTGGCTATGTTTGCTCCCAAATGCTGCTGTGACTGCAGTAGGGTGAGATTTAAAAAGGCAAAGATGTCTGAAAACCCATCTGGAACACTAGATCAGTGAGAAAATCTACTGCTTTCAGCCTGAAAAAGGGGAAAACAAGTGTTGAAGTCTTGGACAGAAACAGCAACAGCAATGACTAGAAACCCTTCCTACCTCTTGGATTTGTATCCATCTCCCCAGATGTTAGGCCAATTAGATTGGGACGCTGCGTTTGTGCTCTCGTAAAGAACTGTCGGTACTGGGATCTCCCAGCACTGGTAATGCTGGGAGCTTCAGGGTTATAGCCATCTGGCTCATATGTATCTATAAAAAAAGGAGAGAAATGAAAGAATTTTGCAAATGACTTGGAGACTCAGGGTTAACGTTCCCTTAGGGAAGTGCACAGACGTCCAAGACTCAGAAGTTGGTTTGGATGAAGAGAAGAGGGAACAGAGGTCATATAGCCAAGGTGCAGCCACTCAACCCCTCAGCTGAGCTCTACACCCAGGGCTGGTCGGGCATGTTCTGCTCTGGCTTTGAATGACTACTGCTGGCTGTCAGAAACATGCAAGTCACAGCGACCGTGTCCTGCTGATGGGCTGCCTGGGAAAGAAGCCAGGTGTCTGTGTGACAACCTCCACAACTTTTGATGGCATTTCAAGGGCAGCACCAAAAGATTTAGTGTGAGCATTTTTGCTGTGTGGCCCAAGATGCAAAAAGACTTTCAGTCTTTGCTTTGCCCAGCAGTCTACTTTACTGCTGGAAAGCAGTTTTGGAGAAGAACTGAAATGATTCCAGTCACAGAAAGATGAGAAATTGGATGATTTGACCAATACTTACCTATCAAACGTTGCTAAGAGTGAGACCAGTTGCCTAGCTCCAGCAAGGTACTAAGGATTTTCTAACTAAACGGAGAACACAAGATGATGGAACTGACTCATTGTTCAAGTCTAAGATCCAGAGCAAGGATGATCCATTTTTCCAATCATGAAAAGGAAAAGCTATACAAGAACTAGAATAAATGAAGTACATGGAAACCCTTTCCAGAAACACAACATGTCCTGGACCAAAAATGAATGCCTACACAGAGGAACATGGCAGGCTTGAAGCACTCTAAACTTCAGCTCCTTATTCCACATCAACAACAAAGACTGCAAAATTTAAAGCAGATGCTCCAGAATGCCAATACTGATGTTTTGCAGTTCAGTTTCATTCTGCCAAGAGCCTTCATTACCCTTGCACAATGTGACCCACAAGTTCCTCCAATCTGGCATGTCATCGACTGCAAGAGGGCAACCAGAAATTCCCACAACAGTCAAAAAAAACAGATGAGAATCAACACAGATGTTGTTGAGAACAGACTCATGCAGAGCAGCTGAAGTTAATGATACCCTGTGAACTCAGGCTGATGAAATCACCTACTAGGAAAAGTTCTGAAGCTGAAAGAATGGGATGGGAACATCTGAGCACCTGGCAGCATTTGGAGATCACTGTACAGCTTATCTAACAAGACAGCTGAGCAACTGAAGTTCTGAGAAGCACAGAGGAAGCCACAAAGAAAATGACATGGACCAGGAACTTGACTCCTTCTTTGGATATGTAAAAATAACCCATATGGGAATAGGCTAAACTACTGAGATTGAGTCACTTTGCTCATGAAAACCAAGGAGCTGTCATTCTTACTTTTTCAAAGAGATACAAGCTGTGCTGGATTTCAAGTCAGCACTCTGAGACTCTTCAGGCACTTTGCCATTTCCCCTCATGCAAACCCACTTTTCAGAAACACAAACTGCTAAGGAGGATGGAAGTGTCTGCTGAAAGCCAGACAATTTTTAACCAAAAATCTAGAACTAAATTGATTTGGGAAACAGAGATGAGATCAAACCTCTTATCTGTAGTAAACCAAGCCAGAAGGGAATAGTGAGCAAGTTAGACGGGAATTACAGGTTTGCAGATCTATCTGCTGCCTAATACTGACTGCTTGGTGTACATGAACCCCAAAGGAAGCTCCCCACAAGTGACTATTCCTCAGCCAGGGCAGTGCATCACTGCTGCTTCCCACAGCAGCAGCCCCTGCTGCTACACTGAGCATGGAGAAAGCCTTTAGACTTCTTTTTAGATTTGTATGCACTGGAGGAGGGCAGAGGGCATTAATTTCTCATTACACAGCAAGAGAGGAACATCACAACTTCTATCTCATGCAGGTTTCAAACAGAGGAGTTTGCTTACGTTCTGAGACTGTGTAGAGCAGGTTCTGGGGTAGAGGAGGAGGCAGCCTTGCTCCCACAGGTGCCAGGTTGGGCACTGCACTTGTCCCAGGCTGCTCACGGTTGTTGATCAAATTGGACTGCGTTAATGGGGGTCCTGCAAAGACACCACACAGCAGGTCACCAGGTCTTCTAAGTCCACAGACAAAACATGCACATAGTTCAGTGCTCTCTGCTTATGCCTTGCTCTGGGCATACTCAGCACAGAGAGGTTTAGCCCCATATAGTAAAAGTGCATTGAGAAGCCCCCTTCGGGTAAGCTGCTCTATCCCAGGAAGCACAAGTCTTCAAGAAAAAAAAGGAAGGAGGAAAGGAGGGTTATGAGGTAAGCTGGAAGAAATTCTTCTTCATCTCTCTGCCCAATTTATTCAATTCTGTGTGGACAGACAGGAATATCAACATTTAAAAGCTGGCTCTCCACAATTACTTTGGCAATGCTTTGAACAGCACGTTACCAGCAAAACAGCTAGGACTCACTACCTCAAATAGAAAGAGATCTTCCAGAACGTTGTCACCACTGTCACTTGGTGACAAAGAAACACAGAACAAAGTTCTGACTCACTTGGTACAGGAAGGACAACAGGAGGTGGTGCCTGTGGGTGAGCCTGTGGAACTGGCAGCCTCATATTCCGCACTGGACCTGGCAGAGGGGGTAGGAGCATACCAGGAGGAGGAGGAGGAAGTCCCGGAGGTGGTGGAGGAAAAGGAATCATACTTGGCAAAGAAACTTCGTCTACTACTAAAGGATCACTTCCATGATCAAACTGGCAAAGATCACCAAACACACAGAATCCTCGCTCTGCAAAACAGGACAGTTCAGGGTATTTAAAGAAAAATAATGAAGAAACTTAGTTGTCAGCCATCTGTAGTGCTTCACTTTTTGCTGACACAAAATATGCAATCACCAAGCCAACAACATATTGCTACTCGAGGCTTTGAACTTATTCCAATTAAAATAATCTTCCCTTAAAGCACACAAACATACATGCAGCCAGCATAAAAGCTGTGGAAAAAAATCAAGCCAGAAGTCCCAGCTGATTTATACTCAACACCAGCTACATTCTTCATCAGAATTGTAAGTGGCTGAAGTATTTGCCATGCACATATTCTGAACAAACTCCACATGTTCTTTTCCAGCCACTGTCAGAGTATAAAAGCAGTTATTTCTCCAGAAAAATTACAGGCCATATATGCACCTTTCACACAAGGAATGCTCCACATCCTACTGCATTTTGACTCACAGGCTACATTCAGTGAGTAACTACAAATCAGAGGTCACAGAGTAACTGAAACAAGGCACAAAGCTGAAAACTAAACCACCTACCATCATAATCTTGACATCTTCTTTTAGGAGGAGGGTTTCTGCCAAAGGAACTGGGGTTGCTGTGATTGTTATAGAAATTTGACCAGCTCTCTGTTGTATTTTCAAGGTGGTGTGCAGGTGCAACGACAGTGACAGTACTGGGGATAGACTGTGCAGAGGAATACTGCTCAGATGATTTATTGGAAGATACGGGAACTGGATTATAGGAGACCTCAACATCGTTCCTTTCACTCTTGAACTTTGATCTCTCTCGGTGCTCTGTTGTTAAGAAACAAAAGAAGTTAGATAAAGTCTTGATGCTTTGTTCCACATGCCAGAGCCTTGAAAAATGTACACAACAGCATAAATATTTCCTTAAATATTCAGTTTTCTGCACTTAAGACTAAGCTCCTTCAAGAAGAGTTTGTCAATGAAACAAGAGCTAAATACAATGCAAACAGGGTTTTAATTTCAGAAAGCTAAACGTTTTCTTTGCAAAATGCATGTTCATTCCTCTACTCCTTATTCCATTCTGGATTACAGCTTTGTCTTTTAAAGTAGAAAAAGGAGGGAAAAAGCCTGAAACAACAAACCTACCCCCGCCCTTAACTAACGTGGTCTCAACAGGCGTGGAAATCTGTTGTAATCTGTGCCTCTTATTTTTCCAACAGACCTGAATTTGCCCTAAAAGAACAATGGAACACATGGTAACCACCTTCAAATACAAAGAAACCTTCTCTAAAACACACACAGTAACAAAGTGACAAGTAGGGCAACACTACTTTACAAAGAAAGATCTTTAGGGGGAATAAATAAATATCAACAGCTTTGTCAACACACAGAGCACAAAACTATCAGCTGCTGCTACTTGCTGGTACACACCAGCAGGTAAATTAAGAGGTTAGCAAAGAAGAAACAATCTCCTTCATTGTTCTACTCTGAAGAACAGCATCTTAATGAACAATTTCAGGAAAACAAAGCACTCAATTTGCTTCAGCTACTCCAGGACATGCACAGTCTGCCAGACCACACAGAGTGCAGAAGCCACCACACAACACTGCCATCAGATGCTCTCCCCAAGCCCCAGGTACTCACCAGCACTCCTCGCATCGCGGTCTTTGCTCCTGCCCCGGCTGCGGCTGCGGCTCCGGCTCATCCCCCTGCTCTTGGAGCGGCTCTTGCTGCGCCCACGCCGCCAGCTCGACTTCTCCCTGTACAGCTCGCTCCTGTCATAGTACCTGTCATAGTCCCTCCACTTCCCATCATCTCTCTTTTTGTCTCTGGATCTAGAAAAAGGCAGACATAGATCACGTGTACGAAAAGAGAATCCAAACAAAGAAATAAGCACGCAGCAAGATGCTCTCCATCCCTCCCATCTAGTTCAGGCAGCAGAACATTTGGGTCAGAATTAGATAGAATGAATCACAGAATGGTAGGGAATTATAGAGATCAAGGCCAAACCCCTGCCAAAGCCAGGACACCCACAGCAGATTGCCCAGGATCACGATGCACAGTTTCCAGAGAAGGAGACTCTACAACCTCTCTGAACAGCTTGCTCCAGGGTTCTAGCACCCTCACACCTAAGAAGTTTCTCCTCAGTTTCCCAAATCAGACAGGAAAGCACAGAATCTCCAAGCTGGGTCACTAACTTGTAGCAACCAGCAAGGGCATAACTATGGAGAATTGGGAAGTGAAAGGCTTGAGAGGCAGAAGTGATGTTTGTATTATGAACAAGCCTCTCAACCCTTAAAGACCCCACAGCAATGCTTTTCAATTCTGTAGGAAGGGAAAGAATGGAGCTGATGTAATTCCTATGCATACACATCTGAAAAACTGCCTTTTTGTTCTGAAGAGCCCAACTGCAGGTGAAGAGCCCAAATGCAGTGCTCAGCACACAGATAATAAAGTGCAGAGAGTACAGCAGGGAGTACATTACTGTTGCTGTGAAAAATCACCACATACCAGGTAAAAATCCACAGCTGGAGACTACCAGCAAATGCAGCAGAAACTAACCTCTGCTCACTGGAATCTGTACGGCTTCTCTGCGGACTGGAGTACTTCTTCTTCCGGCTCTCCCGCTCCTCTTCAACTGCCTCTTGGAAATTCTGCTTCAGAGGCAACTACCAAGCAAGGATGAGGAACAGGTTTGGTGTTTTGTTTTTAAACATGAAGAAAAAAAGACCAAATTTAGTGAAAACTAAGATGATTTAGATGAAAAAACATCTGTCTCAGACAAGTGACAGCAGAGGATTCTACAAGGAGACTTAGCCGACTCCAAGAATATTACTTCAGTCCTCTCAAATACTTGATTGTTTTAAATTTTGTTAATAAAAGCATTTAAAAAAAAGGTAAGAGAAAGAACTGCTGGCAAATGAACGCTGAATCACTTCAGAAGTCATTATGTCTCAATATGGAGGCCATCAGATGCCACTGATTTTTCACTGTTACAGAAAACATTTAAGATAATTTCTATTTCTCACTGAATCTGAAATGCTTTTGCTGCTTTTCTCTCAAACCCTTCCAAACCATTATCAGCTCCTACTGCCAGTGACAGCTGGCTAGGATTTCTGAGTGCTCTTAATCTAGATCAAAGGTAGGCTCTGCAGAGGGATTTTGAAGTCTTCTTATCTGAAGAGCCATCCTTCATTTTTCCTCAGATGCACAGGGATCACACGAAAATTATTGGTCACAACAACAAAACCCTTTCTTTCTCACTTCACAGTTGATTGGAGAATTAGAAACAGGCAAGCAGAAACACAATGTTACCTCCTCCTTGACTACTTCTTTTTCCTGACCTGCAGGCTTAGCTTCTGCTTTCGAGGGTTCCAGAGAGGGAAGGTAACTCTTTGTGTACAGGCTTTCAAAAAGTTTATCTACAAAACCTGAAGTTTCTGAGGATACAGAACACAAGAATATACTGTTACATATTGATTTAAGGGCACTGTTAGATTCACCAGAGAAGTCCCTCAAGGAAGTCATCCTGGTGGACTGTTGACAGGAGCTGGAATGACATCCGTGGAACTTGTTTATTTTAGACAAAGAAACTCATCAGGTTTATCAAAGAGGTTCCTTCAATCACATTCACAACTTTGAAACAATCCAAGAAGAAAGTGTGATCAAAAGTTATGATTGAGGAGTGAGTCCAGTTATTTCAATGGCTGTAGTCAACAGCCTCTTCACAGACATTTTGGACAGCAAATGGCTCACAAAAAGGTAATCATAATCATCAATTTCACATCATCTTACAAAAGAACTCGAAGTAACATCCCCAGTGAGCATCGGTAGTTCAAGCATTTAAAACTCAGGTTTCAACTGAACTGCGTTGAGAAGCTCACACCAGGAGCCTGAAAGGTTACTATGGACCAGGTTGTCAGAAGGACCAAACACCTGTCAGAACTCCTGGCAGCATGAGGCATATCAAGACTTTTTTTTTTTTTCAAATCACACTATCCTTATTCCTTCACATTCTGTCAGAAATAGTTCCTGGATAACAAAAACTGTTTTGAAGGCAACAGCAGTGCATCATCATCCCTCCTCCCCTTGCTGACAAGAACCCCTCTGAACAGGGCACAGCACAGTACCTTTTTGCAGAAAGACATCCAGCTGATCAGCACAGAAAGCTTTCAGCTCTTTCTCTGGCTTGTCTTTCTTGACTAGTGCCACAACATAGTTGGCTAAGGCTGAGGGGTCTGCATCACATCTATGGAGAGAAAGAAGTAGTTTGCTGAAGTCTGACAAAATCCTGTGTTGTGTGATCACTGCCACCGAAGAGCCACCAAAGAAAACCTGGCCATGCATGCTGGATGCTGCTCTGACATCCAGCACTGACCTGGATGTGCTGTGGTGGCTAAGCCAGCAAAAGGTCTATCACCGTATCTTAGTTGCTTTGTGTCCCCACCCAACAGCCTTCCTTTGCTGGGCTTAGGAAAAGTCACCCACTTAATGCACAGAAAGAGCCAATTCTAGGCCAGATGAATAGCAGCCACCAACTCTCAGCTTCTTCCATGCACAGCAACCACCACCAAGCAGGACTCCACAAGAACAGGAGAGTAAGCACCAGCCAAGTCACTGCTCATGCCTAAAGCATTACAGTGGTTTTAAAGTATCAAAACAGTTACTACGAACAGCAGTTCAGAAACACCAAAAAAGCCCATTTTAAATACACAAAAACCTGTATCACAGCTGAGGCTACTGTCTAACACATTGGGGTTTTCATCCCCCAAGGACCACTTCCATGCCTACAAACTTTCCAGCAATCTTTAATTGCTGTTAAAACGTCCAGGAGGTTGCAACTGTCAATATCCATTCACTATCTGCACTACCTAAGCTCTTATCTAGCCTCACGAAGGCCACAGATGTGCAGCAACACTCTGCCACAGAGCTTTACAATGGATATTGCTTTACATCCCATTAGACAGCTACTAGAGAAACACTTCAAGCATCAACCACATGAACAGTGTTAAATGACTA